>NC_132848.1:65953397-66263897 GCF_048164855.1 Canis lupus baileyi | reverse complement strand
CTTTCCTACATATCCCCTTTGGCCTTCTCAATACACTGCTTTGACATTCAGGAAGATTTGGCTGCCACAGGCCCAGTTATCCTAACTGTTGTGTACTATCACACCCCTGCTAGGAGCTTCCCATTTCTTACCATGCATCTACCCTTCTTCATTGATTTTCAAGGCCTTCTATAATATAAGCCCAGCTAACTGTGTTTCATCAATTCTAAGGTATGTTTTTAAAATATATTAAAACATTCTGAAATCAGAATGCCTCTCATGATTGATGGCAATCTTAACATCTTAGATCCAAGGAAATACGGTTCTTTTCTCAGGTCTTGGCTTGCTACAGGATACCTTTGTCCTAGAAAACAGGACCTCTCACTTTGCTGTGCTGTAACTCATTCTTTCACAGCTCCAAACTTTTGTTCAGACATTTCCCTCTGTCAGGGCATCCCTCTCTCCTGCCTCCTTTCTATATGGGCCCATCTTTGAGGCCCAGCTCAAAGACCACCTCCTCAAAGAATGCTTTGTTTACTACCTCAGCTGGAAACAACCTTCCCTTTGAATCCTTTCAGTTCTTTCTTTGTAATTGTACCAACTCTTATCACACAGTTCCTTTTAGTTTACATACTTAGGTACATATTTGATCTGTACATAGGACTCCTAGAGTCCTGCAAATTGCTTGAGAAAGCAGCTAAAATGGTGACATTCTGTGAAAGAATGTAAATTTGCTTCACTAATGCAATCCAAGGCATTCAGTTTCTTTAAAATCTGTGGAGTACTATTGTTCCAGAACTCATTAAGAGCCCTGCTTTGAACTGCCCTCTACAGGTAATATATCATCAGTGAGTGAGAGAGAGGCCTAAGACAATGGATCAGCAACACATACTGGAAGATACCCAGCTGGGATGGAGAGCTGTTAGGAGTAGTTGCTCTACTGGCAGGACTCACTGGCCCTGTTCCTGGCAGTAGCCATTGGAAAGGTCAAGTTCTGAAAGACCATGTTGCTTACAGATTGCCAGCCCTCTCCACTCTCTATCCTCACAGGAGCCATGATGTGAATCCATGATGGGGCTGGGTGGAAGACTCTTGGTTCCTCAGGAAATCCAGACTGGGCTGGAAGTCCAAGAGCTCTGGGTTCCCTCAACAGGCACCTACACGGAGACAATGAATGTAACCCAGCCCTGTCAGAGGGTGTAGCCTGGGAGAGAGGCCTGCGTGTTCATGCCATCATCTGCAGGAGATTCTTCTCCATCCCAGCTAATTTTGAACTCCCCCAAGCTATGCAAATAAATCTTTGCTGCAATACATTTACAAGCCTTTCTCTTAGCAAACTTTCATGGCCACAAGAAGATAAAAATCTGCTCAAATGCCCTCTTGCTGTTGACATGCTAGTCTGTGGCTAAATTTAAAATGACTTGTGAAATTTACTGCTGAGTTCTGCTTCCTAAGGTTAATACCATTTTCTAGAAGGCTTAAATACTTCAGCCTCAGTCTCTACCAACCGAGGTTGGTTTGGGAAGCTTGAGGTTTGTGCCAGCTTCTACATTCTAACATCTGCTCAGTGAATGACTTGTGAAATTTCCTGCTGAGTTCTGCTTCCTAAGGTTAATACCGTTTTCTAGAAGGCTTAAACTCTTCAGCCTCAGTCTCTACCAACCGAGGTTGGTTTGAGAAGCTTGAGGTTTGTGCCAGCTCCTACATTCTAACATCTGCTCAGGGTGTTTGTACCCTGCAATGGGTGTTTGCGTTAATGAGTATGAAGTTCACTTTTCTCTGAGTCAAAATGATTGGCATGTTCCATGAAAACTTTCATAGGATGTCACTGCTCTCCATGTGGCTTCATACCACATGGCCTTGCATAAAGGTCACAAATGTGGAGCTGATTTCACCAAAACAAATCATTTTAAGAATTTTTTTACTCACTAAAAAAGTCATAAGTTTATTATAGAAAATGTAGATGATACAGTATATTATTTTAAAAAGGAGATAGATCACTCCGATCTCTCATTGTTAACACTATGGCATGTATCTTTATAATAATTTTTCCTTGCATATATAGTCCTATGATTTTTTTAAAAAATATTTAATATAGAATTGGAATCACACTTTGCAAACTCTTTTTAGGTTGTTTTTCTCCCTTACTGATAAATGATTAACATTTTCCTTTGTCATTATGTAAGAGTTAACAGCATGGACTCTGAAGCTAGCCTGTCCAGATTTGAATCCTGGCTCTGTGTCTTACTAATGTGTGACCCTTGGATGTGTATTTTAAATAAAGCATGTACTTTAGATTCCTCATTGGTAAATGGGGATAATAATCGTTATTTCACAGAGTTGTTGTGAATATTTAAGTGAGTCCACATTTGCCAAGAACTTAAAACACTGACTTAGGGCTTTATAGTATTAGCTATCACTACTATGACTGCTATTTCATTTTGTTCCACAATATCATTTTAAAGACTAAGTAGGATTACATATTTGGGGACACAGCATAATGAATTTATTCAAGGTACCACTGTTGAATACGTAGAGTGTTCTACTTTTTTAGTATTATGAGCAATACTACAAACAGACATCATTCTTCCATTGCATTTTTAAGAGGACAGGCTATGCACCAAGCAGGGAAGAAAAGGAATACAGTGATGGGAAATAGAAGTACTGTATTTTGCCCTCTTTGTTTTGAGCTTGGTGGGAGAGGCAGATGACATCAGTACCTAACTTTTGCCCGGAAGGCTGCTGCTTAAAAACTACTCAGACTTTATGGTACCACCCAGTCAAATATCTGATGGTCCTTCTTAGATTGAATCACTAGTAGTCCTGTCCTCAGATTCTGATCAGAGAAAGATCCTGAGCCAGTCATGTCATATACTCCTAGTTCTTCATTCAACAGCTGTCATAGAATTACGCAGCCCTGTGGGTTCAGTTCCAGGTTAGCCTTGAAGGATATTCCGTGAACTCAGTGAGTCCCTGGAAACTCCCTCTTTTCTAGTCTGATGCATATGAAGGTTCTGTTAGAGATGTTCCTGCTCTCTCTTAGAGCTTGATTCCTGTGGCCTTCCAACACTACAGGGAACAAGCTGAAGGGACCTTTTTCTTTTTCTTTTTTTTTTTTTTTAAAGATTTTATTTGTTTATTCATGAGAGACACAGAAAGAGAAAGAGGGAAGCAGAGATACAGGCAGAGGGAGAAGCAGGCTCCTCGCAGGGAGCCCAATGTGGGACTCAATCCTGGGACTCCAGGCAGACACTTAACCACTGAGCCACCCAGGCATCCCACTGAGCCACCCAGGCATCCCAGGACCTTTTACTGAGTCCTGATTCCCTGTCCTTAGTAACAGGGGTGGTTATGATGCATTCTGGTAGAATGGGGACAGCATCCTCTCTACAGGTTGAGAGAATTATAGACTTAGAGGTATTGCATGGTTTCATAGAATCACTTTATGCACCAAAACTATGCCAGAGCAGATGAACACTGTTTGGGAGGACAGTGACTCATTAGATCACCTTCATGAAGCTGTTCATGGAAAACACGTCAAATGCCTGTTCTTACTATCTCTCTGTCAAATGTATCACCAACAAAACTACTTACTTGCCCCTCAACTTCTCTAACCAAAAGTTCATAACCTACTATATTCCAGAAGATTCATAACTTCTGGATTTCTGCCATTATTATCTCCTAGGTTCCCTGGAAAGTTCTGCCCACTTGCTACCCCTATGGGGCTCTGGATAAATACACTGCTTACAGAATTTACTTAATACATGGAGACAGGGGATCCCTGGGTGGCGCAGCGGTTTGGCGCCTGCCTTTGGCCCAGGGCGCGATCCTGGAGACCTGGGATCGAATCCCACGTTGGGGTCCCGGTGCATGGAGCCTGCTTCTCCCTCTGCCTGTGTCTCTGCCTCTCTCTCTCTCTCTCTCTGTTACTATCGTAAATAAATAAAAATTAAAAAAAAAAAAAAAAAAGAATACATGGAGACAGGAGAGCTCTCCTGTGACCTCAATTATCTCCAATCAACTGGACATTTAACCTGGTGCCAGGGGTTTCTGTTTCTACTAAGTAGGTAGACACCTTAAAATACAGGGATGAGGCCATTGACAATAAATAGAAATAGTGGCGAAATAGGCAAGATTAGTCTATACTGTTAGAAGTCAGGAAAGTGATTATCCTTAGTAGGGGGAAGAGGTGCAAAGGAAGCCTCTAGGCGGCTGGTTAACATAGCCTGGGTTTTGACCTGGGTGCCAGTTCAAGTATTCATTTTGTACAAGTTTAATGAACTGTACACTCAAGGTAAGTACAACACTTTTAGTATGTGTGTTGTACTTCAATGAAAAAATTTAAGTGGGGGATATTGATAAACTGGATTAAATACAGGAATATTCATCTCTGTTAAGATTAGTGGCTCTTGGGGGATCCCTGGGTGGCGCAGCGGTTTGGCGCCTGCCTTTGGCCCAGGGCGCGATCCTGCAGACCCGGGATCGAATCCCAGGTCAGGCTCCCGGTGCATGGAGCCTGCTTCTCCCTCTGCCTGTGTCTCTGCCTCTCTCTCTCTCTCTCTCTCTCTGTGACTATCATAAATAAATAAAAATTAAAAAAAGATTAGTGGCTCTTTCCTATTGCCACCAAATTTAGCATATAAAAACACAGGATGCCCCATTAAATTTCAATTTTGAGAAGATAACAATTATTTAGCATAAGTATGTTCCATGAATTATTTGGGATACGTTTATACTAAAAAAGTATTCATTGCTTATATGAAATTCAAATATAACTGATCATCCTGTATTTTATCTGACAACCCTAATCCTAAATCTTCTCTTCCATTTTTGATTTAATGAGAAAGTAAGAAAAGGATGTAGCTTAAATGAAATATATTAAGGATATGTAGTCTTAGAAGGAAAAATGTATAAAGTATAGGAGACAGAAATGATAAAGTAAGTGTTCTGGTTTTTCATTTTCTCCATTTCTCCTTTATTTCTTACCCCTCTTCTGTTTTTAGTTTCTCATTCCCACTTTCATGTCAATGAAAAAAAGAGAAATAAGATAAGCCGAAGAAATAAGGTAGTGCCAAAATCGTTTACACTTTTCATTTATTGAGTTTGAATTTGCAATTCTCTTGGTGTTTCTGAAAATTTCAATTCTGATTTGTCTGTGTTCTTGTTTCTTATTTTTCACTGAACTATTTCCCCTCTTTTTGTCTCTTTTTCAGAACTCTGTAACCTATGCCCAGTTGGAAGTTGAACCCTTCCCAATATAAGCAGTGTTTTCCCTGCCTTTTCTTATCTTTAGGCTTCATAAGCTAAACTTGAAAAATCTACTTTCTATTCATCTCAGAAAGGTCATTTTTCCCTTTTCTTTCTCCAACAATGTTAACTAATATGCAGCTGCGTTCATTTCAACTATGGTTCTCACACAATTGGTAGATTTGAACCAGGTTTTCTGAATTTCATCTCCCTTTCTTTTCTATACTTCCCACTATTAAAGGTGAAGAAATTCTAGTACAAATTAGCTAGTACAATTAGGCTCTGTTAGTAAATGGAATCAAGTCTCAAAGGTTTTGTGCTTTGATGCATTTTCAGCACGTAGAAATGGAGGCAATAAAATGAAATTGTTTCCTGTATCCTCAAAAGCTTCCAAGTCGTGATTTTCTGCTACCAAGAGTATTACCACTTTAGACAAAATTCTTATATCAAAAATGATTTTAATATCCTTTCATTTAAACAATAATTACATCTAAAACACTCGAGGGGAGGGGTACCTAGGGGTGTAGTCACTGAAGCTTTCGACTTAGTTTCAGCTCAGGTCCTGATCTCAGAGTCTTGAGATCAAGCCCTACATTGCGCTCCACACTTCAGTGCAGAGTCTGCTTGAGTTTCTTTCTCCCTCTCACTCTGCCCCTGCCCCCTGCTTGCTCTAGTGCTCTCTCTCTCATTCTGTCTCTGTCTCTGTCTCTCTCTCTCTCTCTCTCAAATAAAAATAAAACACTTGAGGGCAGGATGAAAGGGAAGAAGAAGGAAGTTAATCCACATCAAGGAAAGATGATAATATGTCTTAACAGCCCATACTTGAAACTGTTGCTATAAAGGCTGATCAGTTAATCTTTTCAAAAGTTGATGGATTTTCTGCAATGTTATCAACTAATTATATTTCTGATTAAATCACTTCACTAATCATTGATCCAGTCTTTTCTAAGTGACTCTGGGCTACACTTCTCATGTTTTTCACACAATTGATGGGAGTGACTGGTTATCTTGTGGTCATGGAGACTAAAACTTTTAAAAATCATATATATTAATGGATATGTGTGTGTTTGTGTGTGTGTGCACACACATTAATGCTGTGTTAATAAGTGTTGCTGTTATCAGTTACCTTTGCTGAGATATAGGGAGAGAAAGGAGGGCAGAATGATAAAACCTATTATGTTCAGAGAATGGAAAAATACACAAAGATAAATTAGTATGAAAGTATCATAAATGAGGCAAAAAAAAGCATTAATTTTTATGGAACAGTATTAGCATAGGAACATAAATCAAGTCGCTCTGAAAAGGTCCATTAATCAATAAATAGCTTAAACAATTGCAGAATCTTTAACAACTCTAACAGTGTTTTCAATTCTAATAGTTCCCCTCTGAAAGCAATCGTGATAGTTAGCAGCTAAATAAGCTTCCAGCAATGTACTGAGCTGTTACCAATTACTTGCTTTTTTGTCCCTAACATTCCTATAACATTCAAAAGTCTTCAAAATCTGTCCCCATCTACTATTCCAACCTTTTCTCCCACAATCCTCTCACCTGCCCTGAGTTATTTCTGATCAGGTCTCTTTATTGGCTCCTAGATCAATGCCTCTGTACCCTGGAGGCTGCCAGAATATTGTCTTACTCACTTCCTCCCTGCCCTCCCAAATCATGCCCCCCTGTCCAGGCCCACCTCAAAATTCACCACATTCATTAAATTATGTCTGTCTTCTCTAGCCCACAGCCATCTTTTCTTTTGATTGGCTATATTACTAAATTATGGTATATACCACTAATACGGTATTTCATTACATACTAGCTTATACCAGCTTTTCCAGTATTTTCTTAGAGTTACTTAATATGCATGGATATATGCACATACTTTTGTAAACTATAAAGCATCATACCAATGTATATCATTATCTTCATAGTTTTAAGCCTCCCTGAGATGAGAATTGCACATACATTTTCATACGACATCTAGGAAAGTAGAGCATACTCCATGGCCCCTCAATAAATATTTTCTGATAAATAAATACATGGAAGGCCACCCAAATTGTAGCTAAACTACCAAGGCTTGCATTTATTGCTTGTTAACTGTCTGAATTTGATCTACTTAATCTCTGTGCTTCAGTTTCCTTATCTGTATAGTACGCATAATAATGATATCTATAATGAATTGCTTTGAGAATTAAATGAATTCATATTTACATGTAAAATGCCTAAAACAGCTTGTCTAGCACAAAGCAAGTATTCAATAAACATCAGCTTTTGAACGAATGAATGAAACACAGTGGATTGCAATTAAAATCTAGAGAAAACACTGGCTACTTTTTGTTTTTCCTGGAACTATGATTATAAAATGATATGTAGTACATAAGACTGTTAAGGGAGGAGCACCTGAGTGGCTATGCCAGTTAAGCATCCAACTCTTGTTTTGGCTCTGGTCATGGTGTCGGGGTTGTAGGGTTGAGCCCCAAGTGGGGCTCCATGCTCAGTGAGGAGTGTGCTTGGGGCTTCTTCCCCTCTGCTCCTCCCCCCACTCATGTGTACTCTTTCTCTCTCAAATAAGTAAATCTTAAAAAAAAAAAAAAAAAAAAGCATGTTAAGGGAAATTCGTTTATCTCTAAGATGTAAATTATGATGATTTATTCCTGGAGAAATTTTTCAGAGTGAAGTTTGTATTCTGTATTACTGACTTTTTAAAAATTAATTCCAATATAGTTAACATACAGTGTTAATATAATTTCAGGTGTACAATATAGTGATTCAACAACTCTATACATTCATTACTCAGTGCTTATTGCAATAAATGTACTTCTTAGTCTCCTTCACCTATTTCACCCACTCCCTCCTCCAACTTCCCTCTGATAACCCTCTGTTTGTTCTCTACAGTTAACAGTCTGTTTTCTCATTTGTCTTTTTTCCCCCTTTGTGCATCTATTTTGTTTCTTAAATTCTACATATGAATGAAGTCATACGGTGTTTGTCTTTCTCTGACTGTCTTATTTCACTTAGCATTGTACCCTCTAGATCCATCCATGTTGTTGCAAATGGCAAGATTTCATTCTTTTTTTATGACTGAGTCCTATTCAATTGTATGTATGTATTCTTTACTCATTCATCTATCAATGGACACAGGTTACATCCATTTCTTGGCTATTGTAAATAATGCTGCAATAAACAGGGGAACGTAGATCCCTTCAAATTAGTGTTTTTGTATTCTTTAGTAAACACCCAGTAGTGTGATTTCTGGACCATAGGGTAGTTCTATTTTTAAGTTTTTGAGGAACCTTCATACTGTCTTCCAGAGTGGCCTCACTAGTTTGCATTCCCACCAACAGTGCACAAGGGTTCCTTTTTCTCCACATCCTCGCCAATACCTATTGTTTCTTATATTTTTTATTTTAGCCATTCTGACAAGTGTGTGGTGATATCTCATTGTGGTTTTGATTTGCATTCCCTGATGATGAGTAATGTTGAGCATCTTTTCATGTGTCTGTTGACCCTCTATCTTCTTTGGGAAGATGTCTATTTATGTCCTCTGCCCACTTTTAAATAGGATTATTTGGGGGTTTTGTGTGTTGAATTATACAAATTCTTTATATATTTTCGGTATAAACCCCTTATCAGATATGTGATTTGCAAACATCCTCTCCCATTCAGTAGGTTGTCTTTTATTTGTTAGTTGTCTCCTTTGCTGTGCAGAAGCTTTTTTTTTTAATGTCTTAATAGTTCAATTTCACTTTTATTTCCCTTGCCTCAGGAGACATCCCTAGAAAGATGTTATTATGACTGATGTCAGAGAAATTACTGAGTATACTCTCTTCTAGGATTATTATGATTCAGGTATCACATTCAAGTCCTTTACCATTTAAATTGTTATGATTAGAAGACAATTCTCTATCACAAACACACACACAACAATGTAAAAAAACATTTCCAGCAGGGACTCCTAGGTGGCTCAGCAGTTGAGCATGTCTGCCTTTGGCTTATGTCATGATCCCGGGGTCCTGGAATCGAGTCCTACATCAGGCTCCCCATGGTGAGCCTGCTTCTCCCTCTGCCTGTGTCTCTTCCTCTATCCCTCTGTCTCTCATGAATAAATAAATAAAATCTTTTAAAAAAAAAAAAGAAAAAAAAAAAAAAAAAAGATTTCTAGCACTAATGATTTGCACATAGATCAATCTTAAATCATTTCAAGTAATTTTTATTGCTCTGTGGAGCCATCTGCTGGTCAATGGTGTTTTATGTATGTAAATATAAAAGTTTATGTATATGTTTTTCTCTGATGGATAAAGTCAAGCTCTACTTGGATGAAGTACTTCCCATAAAGTATAGCTAGGAATTTGTGACCCAAACAAAACCTGCAGAAAATATTTTTCCAGATAGAAGCAATGAGAGCAATTTGGCAATAGGATAATGGAGAAAATAATCACATTGAGTAATGAGTAATCTACTCATTGAAAATGAGTAGATTCTATATTTGGGATAATTGTTTTATTCTTTCAAGTTTGTGTAAAATTCTTTCTTTTTTTTCTTTTTTTAAAAGTAATTGTTGCAAGTATTTGTTTTATTTTTTTAAGATTTTATTTATTTATTCATGAGAGACAGAGAGAGAGCAAAACAGAGAGGCAAAGACACAGGCAGAGGGAGAAGTAGGCTCCATGCAGGGAGCCTGATGTGGGACTTGATCCCGGGACTCCAGGATCACACCCCGGGCCGAAGGCAGGAGCTCAACCGCTGAGCCACCCAGGGATCCCCTGTGAACTTCTTTCTGCTGATAAGATAGAAAAATACCTATACATATATATACACACACTCATATATATTCACTGTAATATATAATTTTTGAAACTCCATATAGATCAATACCTTTCTACTTGTTAAAATTAATATGTTAAATCAAAATGTTATATATATTCTCCTTTTGTATGGAAACTTTTTATCACTTTTAATTAACTATGAACTCATAGCCTTTTACGATTTTAACTTGTTTCAATTAATCATTATTGTTACTACTTTTTTGTTGCTTAAATATTAACATGTTCAGGGGACGTTCCCTTATATAGTTTCTTTGGTCTTCTACACAGTTCTACGCTTGCAGCCTTGATTTCTGGCAACAACCTGATGTTTCAAATGCAACATAACTTTTCCTGCCTCCAAATTATGAAGTCAACTATCCTATAAGAATCCTGGTGCATTTTAACAGAGAATAGCATAAGAAACTAAAATCTGGGTACTAAGGGTACCCATATGAGATTTGGTTGTGGGCAAAACTAGTATTGTTGATGTTGGTGTTGCTTGTGATAGAGCCAGGTAAACATTTATTTTTAAGGTTATGCATGTATATTGATCTTTGCCCAATTTGATATTGGGCAAAGCATTATGTTTCTCTATTCTTTTTTGTAGCATTTTTTTTTTCTTACCACCATGACATTCCCCCATGTAATTTAACTTGCCATCTTTGGCAAATACTTACATTAGTTCTGATCTTTTTGCCTTCAACAACTCTGCAATGGGATCATTACAAATATATTTTACACATATCCATGATTCTTACCTTAGAACAATCGGCTTGACATTTTTAATGAGTATTGCCAAAATTTAGAGGGCCTTTGTTGTTCCTGAGTGGAATTAATTGGAATGCTGTGAAAAGACCACAGAGCCAGAAGGTAAATCGGAGCTAAATACCTAAGTCTACTTAAATCACTTACCTCATTGTGTCTCAGTTTCCTCATTTGTGAAATTATGGTAATTAACCTTTGCAGCTGAGTTTCACAGTTTTAAATATGCTTTTATAGTAATTTCCTCTCCATCCTACTCCATAGGAAACTTTCGAGGTTAATTAAGGTAACTGACTCTTGACCTCTTTTTGCTTTTTTCCATTTTCCTACCTTGATAGAAGCGCGAACTCTTCTCACTGTAGCATTCCAGCTGTTCTCTCTTTAAATCTCAGGCCAAATTCATAGGTTTTCAGGATGATTTGAAAGTTATCTAGGTAAGTTGGTGGGGACAGGTGACTTGGAGACTCTACTCTTCCACCATCTTGCCCCACCTCCTCTTTTTGTTTTTTAAGATTTTATTTATTTATTCATGAGAGACACACACAGAGAGGCAGAGACATAGTCAGAGAGAGAAGCAGACTCCCTGCAAGGAGCCTGATGTGGGACTCCATCCCAGGATCCTGGGATCATGACCTGAGCCAAAGGCAAATGCTCAACCACTGACCCACCCAGGTGCCCCTATTCTTGACGTCTTTAAGCACTTGCCTTGTAATGATATTTTATGACTTTTATTCTTGCTTCTGTATTGTACTTGTGCTAATAACATTAAGTTGACCTCTTGGCAAGGAAGTTTAAATAGAACCTGGCAATTTCTGGAGGTCTTTATCTTGTATTACACCAAATAGTTGAGTAGTACTTTGAATAAGCCAACAAGTAACAGAGACTAATGGGGAAATGTTGAGTCAGCCTTACTTTTTTTTTATGTTCATTTATTTTATGGCAAGCAGAGTAAAGTCATGTTTTTCTCAGATTGAAAAAAATCCAAGGACCAAGAGTGATGTCTCTGATTGCCAAAGCCAGTGTTAAGTGGACTCTAGCAGGATGGCTAGAGTTTTCATGGCTTCATTGCCCATAAACAGCTCCTGTAGATGCTCTCACACCAGGGTTAGGTAAAACCTTTCCATCACACAGCTTAGTGAATATATGTGACGTGTTTAACTACTTTCTTAATGTTTCATGTTGTAGTCTTCAAATTTATAATCCATATTCCCTAAGATCATGGCTTTTCCTAACTGATTATTGCTTATTGATATTATCACCTGGAACTTGTCTGTGATAAGTTTCACATGATTTTTGCTCTTCCTGATTCATATTTGATTTTTCTTTTCATTCTGTAGTGTTTTCCATTGGATTAGGTCTCTGCCTTATTGCTCTTCTACTATTTCATAGGCATTTCCTCTACAGTCCTTCAGAATCTTAACACTTCATTAAACATGTTTACATTAAAAACAAAACAAAACAAAACAACTTTTAAACCTTTAAGCAAATACTTTAAAAATGTATAAAAGTCACCAAGTAAGTAAAAATACTCAGAAACAAATGCAGTTTTTATAAACACTTCTGTATTAAGATGTGTATTAAGAAGAGCTATATTAAGTTAACAGTAAGTGTTGTGGAATTTTCTAAACTAAATTTTAAGAATATGAAGTAAACTAATGCTTCAAGATATATGTAATTCCTCTAAAGAATCGCACTTGCCATCAGTATATAAATTAACAACCACAGTGATTCCTCCAACCTTATGCATTTGTCAGTGGGAATGAACCCATGAAATTTTGTCCAGGTCTCAGTGTTTTTTTCCATCTATAACTTGGGAGTATTCATTGTACCTGCCTCATCAGTGTGTTGTGAAACTTAAATAAAAGCATGCATATGAAACACTTAACACTATGCTCAATCAATAATTGTGCTCAATCAGCTATTACTACATAAGATATTTTTTACTCCTGTTTGAAATAAAAATTGAGGGGAAAAATCATCTTGTGACTACCACAAACCCTCTTTCATAACTGCTTATGGAAAGGGCTAAACTTGTGAAAGATATGCTGGTGATGCTGACAGAAGCAGGAGAACTCACAGCCTTTCCAGATATAAACACCTTATCAGATATATGATTTGCAAATATCCTCTCCCATTCAGTAGGTTGTCTTTTAGTTTTGTTGGTTGTCACCTTTGGTTTGCAGAAGTATATATATATATATATATATATATATTCTCAATAGTTTGATTTGCTTTTTTGTTTCCCTTCCCAAAGAAGATATATCTAGAAAAATGTTGCTACAGCTGATATCAAAGAGATAATTGCCTACATTTTCTTCTACAATTTTATAGTTTAGGTATCACATTCAGGTCTTTAATCCATTTTGAGTTTATCTTTATATACGGTATAGGAAAGTGGTCTGGTTGCATTCTTTTTGCAAATAACTGTCCACATTTTCCCACACTATTTGTTGAAGCAATTGTTTTTTATTTCCATTTCATATTCTTGCCACCTTTGCAATAATTAGTTGACCATATAATCATGAGTTTATATTTATATTCTCCTATTCCATGGATCTCTGTGTCTGGTTTTGTGCCAGTACTATACTACTTTGATTCCTACAGCTGTGTAGTATATCTTGAAATCTGGAATTGCAATACTTCCAGTTTTATCCTTCTTTTCCAAGATTGCTTTGGCTATTCAGGGTCTTTTGTGTTTTCACACAAATTTTAGAATTGTTCATTCAATGTTCTGTAAAATATGCGGTTGGTATTTTGATACAGATTACATTAAATCTGTAGACTGCCTTTGAGTAGTGTGGACATTTAAAAAATATTGGGTATTTTAATTTGGAGCATGGAATATCTCTCCATTTGTGTCATCTTCAATTTCTCTCATCAATGTTTTATAGTTTTCAGAGTACAGGTCTTTTACCTTCCTGGTTAAGTTTATTCCTAGATTTTAATTGTTTTTGGTGCAATTGTAAATGACATAGTTTTCCTAATTGCTCTTTCTGCTACTTCATTATTGGTCTATAGAAATGCAAGATTTTCTGTGCATTAATTTTGTATCTTGCTTGTATCTTGCTATCTTACTGCATTCATTTATCAGTTCTAATAGTTCTTGGTGGAGTCTTTGGTGTTTTCTACAAGCAATATCACATCATCTGCATAGTGAGAGATCTGCCTCTTCCTTAACAATTTAGTTGCCATTTATTTCTTTTTCTTGTCTGATTGCTGAGGCTAGGACTTCCAGTACTATATTGAAGGAAAGTGATGAAGGTGCATCCTCCTGATCTTAGGGGAAAGCTCTCAGTTTTTCCCCATTGAGTATGATGTTACCTGTGGGTTTTTTAATATAAGACCATTAGTATGTTGAGGTATGTTCCCTCTAAACCTACTTTGTTGAGGGTTTTCATCATGAATAAATGTTGTACTTTGTCAAATGCTTTTTCTGCATCTAATCAAATGATCATATGATTTTTATCCTTTCTCTTGTTGATGTGATATGTTGATTGATTTGTGAATGCTGAACCACCCTTGCATCCTGGGACTAAATCCCACTTGACTGTGGTGAATGATTTTTTAAATATATTATTTGAATGAGTTTCTAATATTTTGTTGAGGATTTTTGCATCTATGTTAATCAGAGATATTGACCTGTACTTCTTTTTTTTGAGTGTCTTTATCTGGTTTTGGTATCAGGGTAATGTAAGCCTCATAGAATGAAATTTGGAAGCTTTCCTTCTTTTATTTTTTGGAACAGTTTGAGAAGAATAGGTATTAATTCTTCTTTAAATGTTTGGTAAAATTCATCTGTGAGGCCATCTGGTCCTAGACTTTTAATTGTTGGGAATTTTTTGATTACTGATCCAATTTCATTGCTACTAAGTAATGTTCAAATATTCTATATCTGAATATTTGATATTCAGTTCAAATATTTGATGCTCTGTTCAAATGTTCTATATCTTCTTGATTCAGTTTTGGAAGGTTATGTGTTTCAAGGAATTTATTCTTTTCTTCTAGGTTGTGCAATTGGTTGGCATATAATTTTTCATAATATTATCTCACAATCCTTTGTATTTCTGCAATGTCAGTTATTATTTCTCTTCTTTTTTTCTGATTTTGTTTATTTGAGTCCTTTCTCTTTTTTTAAAATGAGTCTCGCTAAGTGTTTATCAATTTTGTTGATCTTTTCAAAGAACCAGTTCCTGGTTTCATTGATCTGTTTTTATTATATTTTTAAAATTTCCATATCATTTATTTCTGCTCTAATCTTTATTATTTCCCTCTTTCTATTTGTTTGGGGTTTTGTTTGTTCTTCCTTTAGGCTCCTTTAGGTGTAAGTTTAGGTTGCTTATTTAAGATTTTTCCTGCTTCTTGAGTTAGGCCTGTATTGCTATAAACTTCTCTCAGAACTGCTTTTGCTATATCCCAAAGATTTTGGGCCATTGTGTTTTCATTTTAATTTGTCTCACTGTAATTTTTTAATTTCCTCTTTTATTTCTTGATTGACCCATTCATTGTTTAGCAGCATATTATTTAACCTCCATGTTTTTGTGCTCTTTCCAGATTTTTTCTTGTGTTTGATTTCTAATTTCATATCATTGTGAAAAGATGCATGGTATGACTTCAATCTTTTTAAATTTGTTGTGACTTGTTTTGTGGCCTAATATGTGATCTATTCTGAAGAATATTCCATGTGCACTTGAAAAGAATGTGTATTCTGCTGTTTTAGTATGGAATGTTATGAATATATTTGTTAGATCCATGTGGTCTAATATGTTATTCAAAGCCACTGTTTCCTTGTTGATTTTCTGGTGTGGATGATTTATCCATTGTTATAAATGAGGTGTTAACATTTTATCCTATTCTCATATTACTATTTATTACTTCCTCTATGTTTGTTATTAGCTGCTTTATGTATATAGGTGCTCCCATGTTGAATGCATAAATATTTACAATTGTTACATCTTCTTGTTAGATTCTTTTGTTTATAATTGTATTAGTATCCTTGTCTCTTATTACAGTCTTTGTTTTAAAGTCTATTTTGTCTAATGTAAATATTATTACTGCAACTTTCTTTTTACTGCTATTTGCATGATAGATGTTTTTCCATCTCTTCAATCAGCATTCTCTTTGAGTCTGAAATGAGTCTCTTCTTGGAAGCAGCATATCAGAGGGTCTTGCTTTTTATCCATTCAGTTGCCCTCTGTCTTTTGATTGGAACATTTAGTCCATTTACATTCAAAGTAATTATTGATAGGTATATACTTACTGCCATTTTGTTACTTGTTATATGGTTGTTTTTGTAATTCTTCTCTGTTCCTTTCTTCTTTTACTTTCTTCTCTCATGATTTGCTGTGTTTCTTTCGTGATATACCTGAATTACTTTCTCTCTTTTTAATATATCTATTTTTGATTTGTGATTACCATTATGATTGTATATATAACATCTTATGCATGCAGCTATCTATATTAAGTTGATGGTTAAATTATTTTGAACCCATTCTTCCTCCAGTCTTCTCAAGTCCATAAATATCTTTCTATTATTTTAAATTCTCTGTCAGATATATATGGCTTAGCTCTGTTTCATTTAGCTCTCTTGCTATGATTTTTGTCCTGTTCTTTCATTTGGGACATACTCCTCTGTCTCATTTGTCTTAACTCTCTGTGTCTATTTCTATGTGTTAGGAAAGTCAGCTTTTGTCTCTTGATTGAAAGTAGTGGCCTTATGAAGAAGAGATCCTATAGTGCCTTATAGCAGTGTTCCCTGTTCACCAGAGCCTGGCACTTCAGGAGTCTGTTTATGTTGTTGCCTGTACCCTACTATTGCAATTGAACTGCATTTGCCTCTTCAGTTGGCTACAATGGCCCTCTTTGCCAGTTGGGGCAAGGTATGGTCTCTGAGCTAGTAAGGATCAAGTCAAGGGCCAAGTTGGGTTTGTCATTAGATCAGACCAGATGCCTGCCTTCAGCCTGTTTGCCCAAACTGCTGTTACACTGAACTTCAGGGTTCTCTCCCTCTGATGTCCCCTAAGACATGGGTGGGGCCTGCCGTCAGAGCAGATGTCTGCCCCTCATCTGCTGGAATTGCAGTGACCCTAGACTACGGAGACACTGTAGTTTCTGCTTTAGTTTGTAGCTTGTGCTGCCCCCAGTGAGGTTTATGTTGGTGTGCAGGGTTGGCAGTCAGATCTAATGTCTGTCCCCAGCCTACGATTGGGGCTGCAGTCAAACTCATGTGTGTAGTTATCTTCCCCTCTCCCCAGAGCAAGAGTCACTTTGGAGTAACTAGACCCTGGAGGGCTGCTTGCAGAATGAAACAGGCCAGACACCACTTAGGAGGGACTCCTGCCAAGTGGAGTGGGTTGGGGGGCAGGTCCAGGTGCATGGTGTTAGCAAACTAGGTAGTGAATATCTGCACTGGTTCCCACTGATGTCCAGGTATCTAGGCTGGGAGACAGAGAAGGGAAATGATGCCCACCAGATCTTTTGTTCTTGGAGTCATCTCCTAAATAAAGATCTCTGTCTCTCCACCACACATTCTGAGATAAGTAAATAAATCTCCTTCCTACATACCCCAGGTGCTTTCAAACTGCTGCTTCTATTCTGTGTCTTCGTGGGATTTATTTTTATGCTGTCTCTTTAAAGGGCAGGGGGAGGGGGCTCAATTTCCTATCACCTGGAGCTGAGCTTACTGATTTTTAAAGTTCTCAGAGTTAAGCCCCACTGATGGTAAACATTTGAATAGTTAAGCCCCTCTGAGTTTCAAAGCCAGATGTCATGGGGACTCTATCCAGTGCAGGTCCCCTGTGTCTCAGGTATCCCTTCTCTGTTTTTGTGGTGTTCCTCCCATTTGTGGTTAGTCTTGCAGATTAGTGTGGTTCCCAACTGTGATTCTGACCTTCCTATCATTTTGGGGGGCCTTCTCTCTACAATTAACTATCCTGCCAGTCTTTGGCTCATTTTCTGGGTTAGTTACACTGATGTATTTGTAAATCTAGGTGTATCCATGGGATGAGGTGAATTTAGGATCCTCCTACTTTGCCATCTTTCCAGGTTCGTGTTTGGATTTTTTTGATTACTCTTTCAAGCCTCTAATTTTTTATTGGTCTGTTTAGGCTTTCTATTTGTTCTTGATTCATTCTTGGTATATTATGTTTCTAGCAATTTCTCCATTTTTCCTGGGTTGTCCCAATTCGTTGGCATATAATTATTCCTAGTAGGCCTTTATGATCCTTTGTATTTCTGTGGTATCAGTGATAGTGTCTCTTCTTTCAGTTCTAAGTTTATTGGAGTCCTTTCTTTTCCTTAGTAAGTCTAGCTAAATGTTTGTCAATTTTTATCATTATTTCAAAAAACAACTCTTAGTCTCGTTGATCTTTTCTGTTTTTCTTTTCCCTATTTCATTTATTTCTGCTCTAGTTCTTGTTATTTTCTTCCTTCCAGTAATTTTATTTCTTTTTTTTTCTAGTTCCTTGAGGTATAAAGTTAGATTTTTTTATTTTAGATTTTTCTTGTTTCTTAATATAGACATGTTCATTATAAACTTCCCCTTAGAACTACTTTTGTTGTACCCCATAAGTTTTGGTATAATTGTATTTCTATTTTCTTTGTCTCAGAATTTTTTAAAATTTCTCTTTTGATTTATTCTTTGACCCATTGGTTGTTTAATAACATGTTGTTTAATCTCCACATTTTTGTAATTTTTTTTTTCAGTTTTCTTCTTGTATTAATTTCTAGCTTTATACCATTGTGGTAAGAAGAAATGCTTGATAAAATTTCAACCTTCTAAAATTTTTAAGATTTATTTTGCATTCTAACATATAATCTATCTCAGACAATCTTCTATGTGCCCATACATTCTGCTGCTTTTGGGTTAAATGTTCTGTAAATGTGTATTAAGTCAGTCTGATCTCATGTGTTAAGTCCAATGTTTTCTTACTGATTTTCTGTCTGGATGTATCTATCCATTAATAAAAATTAGGTTTTGAAGTCACCAACTATTATTGTACAGTTGTCTATTTCTTCCTTTAGATCTATTAATATTTGCTTTATATATTCAGGGGCTCCTATGTTGAGTGTATAAATATTTGCAAATGTTGTATTCTCTTGTTGGCTTGATCCCTTCATCATTATATAAATAAAATGTATGTACATAATACTTATGTATGTACATACATACATGTACGTAGTATGTACATGCATACATAGTATGTAAATACATACTTATGTATGTAAATACATATTTAAAGTATGTAAATAAACCTCTTTGAGGGGAAGACTGAGAGATGGGCATTTCTGCCTGCCCTCCTTGCATTGAACCCTGAGGTGACAACCATAGTTGTGTCTATCAAGGGATGTCTCCTCTATGTGGCAGTACAAAATCCAGGGTGCCAGAGACATGTACACAAGGTTCTTTCAGAGAAACCAGCAACCTAGACTAAATCACAGAGAGAGCATGAAGTTGGCACCTGCTAGCTTCCCTAGTCTCTGGAGAGGATTGTAGTCAACCCCTACATGTGAATTAAATTAAGGGCAGCCCCAGTGGTGCAGAGGTTTGGCGCCGCCTGCAGCCTGAGGTGTGATCCTGGAGACCGGAAATCGAGTCCCACATCGGGCTACCTACGTGGAGCCTGCTTCTCCCTCTGCCTGTGTCTCTGCCTCTCTCTCTGTGTCTCTATGAATAAATAAACAATATCTTTAAAAATTAATTAATTAATTAATTAATTAATTAATTAAAAGTCTGACCTTTAGGCCACAGCTTTTAAGATTAGCAAATAGGCCTCTTTCATGCAGACTATGCACTTAAATCTCCTGCCTCTCCACTATGCCCTGGGGAGATCCAGGGTTGTTCAGAAGTGAGTTGTTTAGTTTCCACTATCCCTAGACCTCCTCACTTTCCTCTTATTGCTGATTCCTCTTATTGTTCTTGGTACATTCATACCACTGTGGTCAGAGAAATAGTATAGAATTGGTAGGATTTCAGCCTTCTTAAATTTGCCAAGATTTATTTTGTGGCCTATCATATGATCTATCCTGGAGAATGTTCCATGGGCACCTGAGTAGAATGTGTGTTCTGCTACTGTTGGATGGAATGTTCTGTATATGTCCATGAAGTCTGTTCTAAAATGTGGTTCAATCCCCATGTTTTCTTCATGATTTTCTGTCTGGATGAGCTACTCAACACTGTTAGTGGGATATTGAAATCTCCTGCAATTACTGTATTGATGTCTACTTCTCTCTTGAGATCTGTTATTAATTGCTTAATATATTTTGGTGCTTGGATGTTGGAAGTATATATATTTACAGCTGCTGTATCTTCTTAATATATTGACCCCTTTATCACTGTAAAATGACTCTTTGTTTTTGTTACCCTTTTTGGATTAAAGGTCTATTTTGTTTGATATGAGTATTGCTATGCCTACCTTCTTTTCACTTCTGTGTGCTTGGAATATCATCTTTATTTTTTCTTCCAATATTTTACTTAAAGTTAGTTAACATATAGTGCAGTATTGTCTTCAGGAGTAGAATTTAGTGATTCATCACTTACATCTAACACCCAGTGCTCATCCCAGTAAATGCCCTCCTAAATGACCATCACTGATCTAGCCTATCCCCTTGGTCATCTCCCCTCCAGCAACCCTGTTTGTTCTCTATAGCTAAGAATTTCTTATGCTTTGCTTCCCTCTCTGTTTTTATCTTATTTTGTCTTCCCTTCCCCTATGTTCATCTGTTTTGTTTCTTAAATTCCACTTATGAGTGAAATCATATGGCATTCATCTTTCTCTGATTTGTTTCACTTAGCATAATACATTTTAGTTCCATCCACATCACTGCAAATGGCAAGATTTCATTCTATTTTTTTAAGATTTGTTTATTTATTTATGATAGACATAGAGAGAGAGAGGCAGAGACACAGGCAGAGGGAGAAGCAGGCTCCATGCCAGGAGCCCGACACGGGACTCGATCCCAGGACTCCAGGATCATGCCCTGGGCCAAAGGCAGGCACTAAACCACTGAGCCACCCAGGGATCTCCCTATTTCATTCTTTTTTGATGGCTAAGTAATATTCTATTATAAACAAACAAAAACAAAAAACATACCACATATTTTTTTATTCATTCATCAGTCCATAGAAGTCCATAGACATTTAGGCTCTTTCCATGATTTGGTTATTGTTGGTACTGCTGCTATAAACATTGGGGTGCATGTGTCCCTTTGAATTTGTATTTTTCTAATCTAGTAGTACAATTACTGGGTTCTATTTTTAACTTTTTTGAAGAACATCCATATTGTTTTCCAGAGTGGCTGTACCAGCTTGCATTCCCACCAACAGTATAAAAGGGTTCCCCTTTCTCTGCATCCTCTCCAACATCTGTTGTTTCCGGAGATGTGAATTTTAGCCATTCTGACATTTATGAGGTGGTATCTCCTAGTGGTTTTGATTTGTATTTCCCTGATGATGTGTTCAGTTGCGCATTCTTTCATGTGTCTGTTGGTCATCTGTATGTTTTCTTTGGAGAAATGTCTGTTCATGTCTTCTGCCCATTCCTTGACTAGATTTTTTGTTTTCTGGATGTTGAGTTTTGTAAGCTCTTTATAGATTTTGGATACTAGCCCTTAATCTAATGTTATTGCAAATATCTTCTCCTTTTCCAAAATTTCCTTTAAGTTTTGTAGATTGTTTCCTTTGCTGTGCAGAAACCTTCCATCTTGATGAAGTCTTAATTGTTCATTTCTGCTTTGTTTCCCTTGCCTCCACCAACATGTCCAGTAAGAAGTTGCCATGGCCAAGGTCAAACAGATTGCTGCCTATGTTCTGTCCTAGAATTTTCATGGTTTTCTATCTCACATTTAGGTCTTTAATCCATTTTGAATTTATTTTTATATGGTTTTAAAAAGTGGTCCAGTTTCATTCTTCTGCATGTGGCTTCCACTTTTCCCAATACCATTTGTTGAAGAGATTGTCTTTTCCATTGGATAGTCTTTCCTGTTTTTTCAAAGGTTAGTTGACTATATAGTTGAGTATCCATTTCTGGGTTCTCTCTTCTGTTCCATTGATATATGTGTCTGTTTTTGTGCCAGTACCATACTGTTTTGATGATTATAGTTTTTGTAATACAACTCAAAGTCTGTAATTGTGATGCCACCAGCTTTGGTTTTCTTTTTCAACTTTCCTTTGGCTATTTGAGGTCTTATCTGGTTCCACACAAATTTTAGGATTGTGTGCTCTAGCTGTGTGAAAAATGATGGTGTATTTTGATAGGGATTGCTTTGAATGTGTAGATTGCTTTGGGTAGTACAGACGTTTGAACAATATTTGTTCTTCCAGTCCATGAACATGGGATGTTTTTCAATTTCTTTGTATTATCTTCCATTTCTTTCATTAGTGTTTTACAATTTTCAGAGTACAGATCTGCCACAGAGCCAGGATAGTCAGAGACGATGATATGAAGAAAGACTTGGAGTCTCACTGAATTTTAATCTGGGGGACAGGGGGACCAAGACTCAGACCCCGAGGCTTTGTCTCCTCCAGCTTTTATTAAGAGAGCTAGCAGATTGGCTATAGGAATGATTAACTTTGGGAAAACATGTTTAATTCAAAAAGTAAAAGCATAGGCTGTTGACTAAAGGAGGTGTATCTGGAGAACAATGTGGTCAAGAGTCAGTGTGCCGACTCAGGAGCTCACGTATCTCCAGTGTGCTGAGGACTACAAGATTCAGTTCTCAGATAAGCTCTGGAGCTGGTTCCCCACATAGATCCTTTACCTCTTTGGTTATATTTATTCCTAGGTATCTTATGGGTTTTTTTTTTTTTATCTTATGGGTTTTGATGCAACTGTAAAGGGTATTGAATCCTTGATTTCTCTTTCTGCCACTTCATTTTGGTATATAGCTATGCAACAGATTTCTGTACGTTGACTTTATGTCCTGCACCTTTACTGAATTTATGTATCATTCCTAGCAATTTTTTGGTTGGAGTCTTTTGGGGTTTCTATATAAAGTATCATGTCTTCTGCAAAGAGTAAAAGTTTGACTTCCCCTCTGCCAAATTGGATGCCTTTTGCTTCTTTTTGTTGTCTGATTACTGAGATTAGGACATCCAACACTATGTTGAACAACAGTGGTGAAAGTGGACATTCTTGTTGTGTTCCTGAGCTTAGGGGAAAAGCTCTTAGTTTTTCTTCATTGAGGATAATATTTTCTGTGGGTTTTTCATATATGGGTTTTATGTTATTGAGGTATGTTTCTTCTATCCCAATACAGTGAAGAGTTTTTTTTTTTATCAAGAAAAGATACTGTACTTTGTCAAATGCTTTTTCTATATCTATTAAGAGGATCATATTGTTCTTATCCTTTCTTTTATGAATGTGGTGTATCACATTGCTTCATTTGCAGATATTGAACTATCCCTGCAGCCAAAGAATAAATCTCACTTGATCATGGTGACTAATCCTTTTAATATACTATTGGATTACATTAGGTAGTATCTTGTTCAGAATTTTTGCATCCATGTTCATGAGGGATATTTGTCTGTAATTCTCCTTTTTAGTGGGGTCTTTGTCTAGTTTCGGAATCAAGATAATGCTGGCTCTTGGAACCAGTTCGGAAATTTTCCTCCATTTCTATTTTTTGGAATAGCTTCAGAATAGGCATTAATTCTTCTCTAATGTTTGGTAGAATTCCCCTTGGTAGCCACATGGCTCTGGACTCTTGTTTGTTGGGAGATTTTTAATTACTGATTCAATTTATTTGCTAGTTATGGGTCTGTTCAATTTTCTAGTTCTTCCTATTTCAGTTTTTGGTAGTTGGATAAATGGTAGTTTATCCATTTCTTTTAGATTACGCAATTGGTTGGCATATAATTATTTGTATTTCTTTGGTGTTGATAGTGATCTCTCCTCTTTTTTTCATGATTTTATTTATTTAGGTCCTTTCTCATTTCTTTCTGATAGCCTGGCTAGGGTTTTTTCAATTTTGCTAATTCTTTTTTTTTTTTTTTAAAGATTTTATTTATTCATGAGAGACAGAGAGAGAGAGAGAGAGAGAAGCAGAGACTTAGGTGGAGGGAGAAGCGGGCTCCATGCAGGGGGCCTGATGCAGTACTCGATCCAGAGACCCCGGGATCACTCCCTGGGCCAAAGGCAGATCCTCAACTGCTGAGCCACCCAGATGTCCCCAGTTTTGCTAATTCTTTCAAAGAACCAGTTCTGAGTTTTGTTGATCTGTTCCACTGTTTTTTAAAATTTCTGTTTCATTTATTTCTGCTCTAATATTAATTATTTTCTTTCTTCAGTAGGGTGCCCTTTAACTTCATGCACTCATGGTCTTTCCAAGCTTTCTTGTTGTGTTCAAGTTTCATAGTGTTGTAGTCTAAAACTATACGTGGTATGATTTCAATCTTTTTGTACCAGTTGAGGCCTGATTTGCGACCCAGTATGTGATCTATTCTGGAGAATGTTCCCTGTGTGCTCAAAAAGAATGTGTATTCTTCTGCTTTAGGATGAAATGCTCTGAATATGTCTGTTAAGTCCCTTTGGTCCAGTGTGACATTCAAAGCTATTGTTGCCTTGTTGATCTTCTACTTAGATGATCTGTGGGGTGATAAAGTCCCCTACTATTATTGTATTATTATCAATAAGTTTCTTTAAGCTTGTTATTAATTGATTTATATATTTGGGTGCTCCCAAGTTGGGGGGCATAAATATATAAACTGTTAAGATCTTCTTGTTGGATAGACCCCTTTATTATGATATCCTGCCCTTCTGCATCTCTTGTTATAGTCTTTGGTTTAAAATCTACTTTGTCTGATATAAATATGGTTACTCCTGCTTTCTTTTGATGCCCATTAGAATGATAGATGGTTCTTCACTCTTTCACTTTCAATCCAAAGATGTCTTTGGATCTAAAATGAGTCTCTTGCAAGCAGCATATCAATAGATCTGTTTTTATCCATTCTGGTACTGTACATCTTTTGATTGGAGCATTGAGTCAATTTATATTCAGAGTAATTATTGATAGATAAAAATTTAGTGCCATTGTATTACCTGTAAAGTTGCTGTTTCTGTAGATGTCTCGTTCCTTTTTAGTCTTTGCTGCTTTTGGTCTCTCTTTGCCACTCAAAGGGTTCCTTTTAATATCTCTTACAGAGCTCACTTACTGTTCACAAACTCCCTTTAGTCTTTGTCTTGGAAACTCTTCATCCCTCCTATTCTGGATTATGGTCTTGCTGGATATAGTATTCTTGGCTGCATATTTTTCCCATTTAGCACATTGAATATTTCATATCGCTCTCTCCTGGCCTGTCAGGCTTCTGTGGACAGCTCTGCTGCTAACCTTATGTGTCCACCCCTATAGGTTAAGAACCTTTTGTCTCTAGCTGCTTTCCAAATTCTCTCTTTATCTTTGTATTTTGCAAGTTTCACATATGTCTTGGTGTTAACCTGTTTCTGTTAATTTTGAGGGGAGTTCTCTGTGCTTCTTGGACTTGAATGCCTGTTTCCTTCCCCAGATTAGGGAAGTTATCAGTTATAATTTGTTCAAATAAACATTCTGCCCCTTTTTCTCCACTCTTCTTCTTCTGAGGTTCCTATGATATGGATATTGCACTTTGTGGATTCACTGGGTTCCCTAAGTCTATATTTGATCTAATAGTTTTATTTCCCTCCTCTTTTCAGTTTCTTTATTTTCCATAATTTTATCTTCTGTATCACCTGTTTGATCCTCTGCTTCTTCTATCTTCATTGTGATTACATCTAGTCAGTTCTATATCTCAGCTATAGCATTTTTTATTTCGGTCTGACTAGTTTTTAGGTCTTTTTAACTCTGTAGCAAGAGTTTCTCTGTTGTCCTCTATGCCTTTTTCAAGCCTAGATGGTATTCTTATGACTGTTTCTCTAAGTTCTTGTTCAGATATATTGCTCAGATCAGTTTTGAGCAAATTCCTAGCTGTGATTTCTTCTTGATCTTTCTTTGGGGGAGAATTACTCTGTCTTGTCATTTTGTTTAGGTTTCTGTCTTTTGTGTGTTGTGAAAGCTTGTAATGTTTCTTGCTCCTGAAAATAATGCTATAATAAGAAGGGGATATACACTGTTCAGGACTTCGCACTTCAGGAAGTATTTCTGGTGTATGTTGTATGCACTCTGCTGTTGAGTTTTTACTATTCTTTCCCACAGGTCAGTTCCTCCTTGTTTGCAATGGGGAGTGTGTGGACCTTTAACTAGGTGTGCTTTGATTTGTTTGTTAAAATAAGCCTGATTTAAAAAAAAAAAAAAAAAGCTTGATTGAAAAAAGAGAAAAGGAAGAGGAACAAAAAAGAGCAAATAAACAAAAAACTATAAGCCTGATTCCAAAGAAAAAGACAGAAAAAAAAAAAAACCTGATCAACAAAACAAAACAAAACAAGAAAAGGAAACAAACAAAAACCCAAACAAATGAACAAAAAACTATAACTCTGATTCCAAAGAAAAAAAGAATAGAAAAGAAAAAAGGCTTCTCCTACTCCCACCAGATCTGAAGTTGACACTTTGGAGCATTCCATGATTAGTAGACTTGGTACCTGTGGGGGGAGGCCCACTGGGCTGGCTGACAGTCAGACCTGCCCTAATAAAGATGCTGTTATTTTTCATGATCTTTCTCTTTAATCTTTATGCGTAGTTAAGAGTTTAATATGCCATTCTTAAAAAAAAAAAAAAAGCATTGCAGTATTCTAATTCTATTTATCACCTTAACCAGAGTTTTGTATACTTTTTTTTTTTTTCATTTCAGCTTGAAGAGCTACTTCCAATATTTCTTATAAGGCAGATCTAGGGGTGATGGACTCCTCAGATTTTGTTTGTCTGGAAAAGCCTTTATTACTCCTTCATATCTGAAGGGTAACTTTGCTGGATAAAATATTCTTGGCTGGCAATTTTTATCTTTCAATATTTTGAATGTCATTCTACTCTCTCCTGGGCTATAAAGCTTCTGATGAGAAATCTGTTGATAGCCTAATGGGGATACCTTTCTAGGTTACTCTCCTTCCCCCCTCCCCATCCCTGTCTCCTTTTAAAACTCTATCATTGACTTGTGACAGTTTTAATACAATGTGACATGGAGAAGGTCTTTTTGCTTTGGGATAGTAAGGTACTCTATTAGCTTCATGGACTTATATATCCAGTTCCTTCTTCAGGCTTGGGAACTTCTCAGCTATTATTTCTTTAAATACACTCTCTACTCCCTTCTCCCCTCTTCCTTCTAGGGTACCCATTATTCTTATGTTGACTTTTTTAATGGAGTTAGGTAGTTCTTACAGGGTTTCCTCACTGTTTTAAAATCTCAGTTCTCTCTTCCACCTGAATCATTTCCATATTCTCAAGCTTACTGATTTTCTCTTCCATATGATCTGCTCTATTTCCACTGCATTCTCATATATTCATCTCATTATTGATTTCTTCAGCTCCAGAATTTCTATTTGGTTCTTTTTTAGAATTTTAATGTCTTTAGTAAAGTATTCCATCTGTTCTTTAATTTTATTCCCAAGGTTATTGCATTACCTTTCTGGGTTTTCTTGTAGTGTGTTGAACTTCTTCATAACAGCTATTTAAAAATATTTATTTGTCATTTAGATCACAATATTCCATGTCTTTGAGTTCAGTTGCTGTAAAATTGTCATTTTCTTTTTGTGATACTGTGTTACTGTGATTTTGATGGTGTTTGATGAGAAGTGCCTCTGCCAACACATTTGTTCCCTGCCTTTCTTATTTTAAGCAAGGTTTTGTTTACTTTGATAAATTCCAACAGGTTGGTAGTTAGGAATCTTCCTTTTGTTTTCCAGAAGGTGGCGCAATAGCACAAGTTTTTGGTTTCTCTTACCGGTGCTGACTGGCCACTAGGGTTAGGAGCCAGTACATTAAAAAAAGAAAAAGGCAAAAAGTGCAGTGGTGGGGTGAGACATGTATACTTAGCACTTGGCATTTTGGGTACACACAACCCTGTAGGGGAATCCTCAAGTTCGGGGAAGGAGTATATCCCAGAGGTATGTGGTTGTCCTCTTGCCTCCTGGGGCAGACAGCAGGAAATAATTTTCTTCACTTCTCTTTGCCTACTTCTCTTTCCTTTCCCTCCCCCCAGTCACTGCCATCTCTCCTCAGACAGAACAACTGGTCCCTCCAGCGGCAGCTCCCACATCATACACACACACACACACACACACACACACACACACACACCACCTTCACCTTCCACCTCCTGGGATGGGAAGGTTATACTGGCTTGCTGCCAGAAGGCTGCCACAGGCCACTGCCACTTCCCTTGCTCCACTGCCTTTTCCACAATCTAATCCACCCACTTTGGGGTGCACAATGAATGAATCATTCAGGTGTCCTGGTATGCTGTACACATGTGCTTTTTTTTTTTTTTTTTTGTTATGTATATCTGATTAGTGGTAAATCAGAGAAGAGGAAAAAGAGGAACAACTTATGTTACCATGGTGTTGATCTCTCTTTCCGTCTCTGAGCATCTTTAGAATAATTATTTTGAAGTCTTTGTCAGGCAATTCATGTATCTCCATTTCTTTGGGGTCAGTTACTAAAAGTTTACTGTGTTCCTTGGGTAGTGTCATGATTCCCTGATACTTTGTGCTCTCTGTAGCCTTGTATAGGTACCTGTGTATTTAAAGATGTAGTCGCTTCTTCCAGAATTTATGAACTGATTTTGGTTAAGAGGAATTTTCACTCGTGGGTGGGGCCATGCTGGAGCAAGCTATGATTCTAGGTTTATTTTTTATTTATTTTTATTTTTTTTAAATTTTTATTTATTTATGATAGTCACAGAGAGAGAGAGAGAGGCAGAGACACAGGCAGAGGGAGAAGCAGGCTCCATGCACCGGGAGCCCGACGTGGGATTTGATCCCAGGTCTCCAGGATCGCGCCCTGGGCCAAAGGCAGGCGCCAAACCGCTGCACCACCCAGGGATCCCTGATTCTAGGTTTAGTGCTGCCAGGTGCCAAGTGCAGGGAACTGCAGTGGCTTTGGATCTGGGGAAGCATGATGGCTCTTTGGCTCAGGCTCCTGGGGTTCACAGCATAGAGAACTGTGTGGTCCTTGGCTAGTGCTGTGAGGGACCTACAGTGGCTGCAAGGTCTACTGGGGCCCTCACTAGTGCCTCCAGGTCCAGTAGTCAGGGATGAGAGCAGGCAATGCTAGTGACTAAAGCTTGTGGTATGCACACATTCAGCTATAGGAGGCAGCTGTAGGTACATGTATAGTGGCAGTGGCCTGTTGCAGACACACATGCATAGTGGTGGGGGTTAGGCCAGCAGAGAGGGCCAGGGCCGACTGTAGGCACACTGGCGGCTATGAGAGTCCTGGGTATTGGTGTGCACTACTGTGGCTGCTGGGTCTTGCCGTGGGCACACAACATTGGAGGCTGGTGTTGGGAGTCAGACTGGGGGCATGCAGGGGCTAACAGGAGGAATTAGTTGTAGATAGCCCCATGATACAGGCTAGTAACAGGAAACAACATCACTGTATACTTCTGTGGCTACAAGATCTTGCCATGCATGTTTGTACATCAGAGGAGGCTGATGACCTGTGTCAGGGTGTCAGCACACTGGTGCTCAGTTGGATGGGCTAGTACTGAGTGTGCACACATTGATGGTGTACAACTGTAGGGCCTAGGCTGGTGTCTTGCACTCATGTAGTTGCAGAAGCCTGAGCTGGTTGCCAGTGTGGGTCTGGAGCTCTGGCCAGGGTTGGGGGTCAGAAGGACGCTGGGAGGGACTTAGATGGCTAACGTCTTTGACATGAATACCTGTGGGATGAAAACTGGTAAAATTTGGAGTGTCCACGGTGGCTGTACTGAACGTGGGTTTCTTTACTTCTGCCAAGAGTTCATTAAAAACTGCAGTTGTTCCTCATGAATGGCTGATACTGGTAGCCTCTGCTTTTCCTCCATGTTCCTTGCCGTCATTATACATCTCAGTTTTGCCCATCTCTGGGTAGGGTAAAACTGAAACGGGTCCTTCATTTAACCAAAAAGCTGGAAAAGGTTCACTCCACTTTCCCTCTCCAACAAGGGGAACTGTTTCCAGCTGGGGAGCTCCCTCCTGGTGCTGAGCAATGAAAGCTTGGGGGATGGGATGATATAGGCAAAATGAAGCTATTTTCCTTTCTGTTTTGTGCTCCTATTCACCCATTTTCTGCTCCACTGTGTTGCTGAAGTTTCTTAAGTGGACTCCAGATCTTTCCCAGAACTGTTTTTGTTCATGAATAGCTCTCTAACTGTTGATCTTTGTTGGGGGGATGGAAGGTGGGGTCTCCTACACCACCTTTGTGGTGACATCATCCAGGCTTTACTTTTAAAAATGCTTTTCAGTGGAAGAAAAATCTATTCAGTTGAAGAAAATTTTATAAAGAAAAATAAACTGGTTGCTCAGAATACTCTAGATAGTTTTTTAAAAAACCGATTTGATCCATTCAAATTATGCACCTCTTACCTCCCACCCCCAAACACACCCTACTCAGAATGCTTGCCACTTTCTAAAAAGTCCTGAAATAGAGATGAACTTGGCCCAGGAGTAGCCAGTCTAGAAGAAGAGATGGAAGAAAATGCAGCTTTGCTTGGAGAAGTGGTCTGCCTGCTGCCTACTCTAAATTCCTGCAACTCTCACAGTTTGGAACTTTATAGAGGTTAAAAAGCTAATTTCTATTATTGATGCAGAAAGTTACCTAAGGGCAAGAAAAGAACTTTAGCAGGAGACACACGATTAGGGCCCCAGGCCTTCCTCATACAATTTCCCTTAGAAGTTCTCTACCAGGGAGAAGAGGAAAGGAAGGACCACCAGGAAAAAAGAAGTGATTAAATCTGGTGTCTCCTAGAGGAGGCTGATTGAAAGTGCCCTAAGGCAATGGCCATGATTAGCTTAGAGCTAAGGAGAGAATGGAGCACATAAGCCTACAGGTTAAAAAATTTTCAGACTTAAATACTGTGCCAAAATCAGCCTTTGATTATGGTTAGTCACTCATGAGATTGACAAAAAGCCTCCCAAGGAAGTTCGCAGAAGCTTCAAAGAAATGCCAGGCCTCGCTGTCCAAAAGCCAAGACTGACTCTTCAGCCTCAAAGGCAATCCTGGAACTCCTGAATCCACGTCAATAGGTGGACTACAAAAATCTGTGTAGGAATGGAATGCTCTTCAATGGCCAAATAAGATGTGGCTATTGAGGGTAAAGGGAAGATTCCTCCAGAGGATAGAACAGGACTGACAAACAGATGGTCCAACCATGAGCTGATTCCACTGTCCTTGTGAAAAGTCAACACCATTCCTGCCCAATAGGATTCTGTGTGTGCTATGACCATTGACAGCTCCAGGTTTCATGTTTATATGATGGTCCTCCTGCTGCTTCTCCACACATTGTAGCTGGGAACGTGGAAAGTTCTGTAGGGAACCACACACGAACCTGACAGGGAGGGATAAAAATCACTCAAACTGAATGCAAGAACTGGATGAAATCTCAGGGGGAAGGAATGACCAGTCTAAATGAAGTATATACTTGATAAAAAGATAAGTATGGGTATTGGAAACCTAGAGAGGTGAGCTGTGGCTGATTATATCAGCCAGGATCAACTGCAAAAATTAAACTAGCTATTTTAAGCAGAAATAGTTAATACAGGGAATTAGAAACTAAAAATTTTAGGTAGAGTTGAAGGATTAAGTTCCAGGCCAGACCTGCAAAAATAATTTGCAGAACAAGCCACTGGCAGAGTGTCATTTCTGCAATCAGCAGGAAATCATCATTGGGACTGTTGGCTTGAGGAGCATGTGCCAAAGATCAGGTCACTGCTGCCATCACCCCACTGTTAGCCTCGAAGCCATGCTGAATCTCTGAAATGTGCATGCTCTACAAAAGTCCATCACTACCAATGAAGCTAGCATTTAGCTAGCCATTAAAATGTTGACACAGAAAAAGCCAGTGGTTTTGCTGCCTGACTGTGCTTGCTGACAGAATGGGTCAGAAGAAACAACAAAGTGACTTTTACCTCACTCCTACCTCCCACATCTTGCATAAGTGCATCTGATTAGCAAAAGCTAAATAATACAGGATCCCAGTTGGGAAAAGTTGTTTTTACCTTTCTAGTCTCTGCAATACAAAATGGTACATTGAAAGGTAGGTGGAATGAATATTTAGAAAGCCAATTTACCCTATCCACATGCAGGCTGGCTTGCTTCACATTAATTCCAGCCCCCTTCCCTTTTACCTTCCTCTATAATAAGGCTGGAAAGGTAAATGCTCTATCAATTCCCAGTCTCTATTACAGCTAGAGGTGCCCTTGTGAAACAGTTCTGGTGAAAAAGATGTAAGCAAAAGTTTGCTAAGCAGATTTGGGAAAGTATTGTTCTCCCCTTCACAGAAAACAAAACATGATGAGGCCTTTTCCTTCCCCAAATGGGAACATGATGCCTGGAGGTATGACCATCTGCTGACCATAAGAGTGAAAGCTAACAAACTAAGAATGATACAGCAGAGAGAGAAAAAGCCTGAGTCCTTGATTACATTGAGCAGCCATAAGTGCCATGGATTATCTACCTTAGATTTTGTGTCATATGACAAAAGTAAACCCCTATTTGTTTAAGCTGTAGTTAGGTTTTCAGACACTTGCAGCAAAACATTCCAAAGTATCATCGAATGGTTATGAAAATGACATGATATACTTTATGTATGTAACTTCCTTCACTGTATATATGCCACCTACCTGGAGTTAAAGCCCAGATGGGAAAAGCGTGATAGAAACACCCAGAAAGCTTTGAGGGTATCCCAGCTAAGGGAAGTATAGAACTCTTAGAATAGCCCCAAGTTCAGGGAGCTCAGCCAGGATGCTTAGAAACTCACCACTTGGGTGGTAAAAGAGCCATGCTGGGGCAAGTGTGTAGACAGATGGGCCTAAGAAGCACTTGACAGAGTCTCATACTCCAGAGTGGTTCCAAAAGACATAAAGAGTTCCTGAGCTCCCAATGGAGGTGAAAAAGTGATGATGAGAGCCAGAGGATACAAAGAAGCTTCAACTGGGGTTCAAAAGGACCCCCAAGACCAGTGCAGGTGAGAGGCAGGTATACCCTCATGCTGACAAAGCCTGGCATAAAAACCGTGATGTCCTTGGCCCATGCCAAGTTGTCTGATGAATTCTCAGGGTAAGTTAGATCACATACACACCTGGCAAGAAATTGGGTGGCCCCAGATCTTAGAGTTGATTGAATATTTACTACATTTTAGGCCAAAGTGAATGAGTTAAAATAAAGAGGCAGTATTGAACATTCTCTACCATCAAGAAAAATAAAAGTCCAGAAACTAAATTGAATTCAGTTATAGCACCTTGATTCATAAATCTTAAACTACTGTAATTAATACTCTTTACATGTTTAGATCATATAAGGCAATGCCCCTCTGTAGCTTTTCTTTTTCAGAAATGGTTGGACTCTTCTGCCTTTTTCATTCCATCTACTAAACTCTTAATTACTTTGTCAAATTTCCCAAAAGTCCCTGGGGAAGTTTTGATTACTACATATGAATCTATACCCTAATGGAGGGGGAATAAAACAAAACAAAATAATCTGTTAAACTTGAAGCCAAAGAAAAAAGTAAATATATAAAGTCAATCCCATTATTCTTTTTATCCACAAGTAGAAAACATTTCTTAGTTACTGGATTCAAGCCCGTGGGTCCCTAAGACTCTGATGTGGGATTGCTTTCTGAAAACCGGTGCTGGCATTAGGAATAAGGCAGGGCGGATCTGAAGCTTTGGGGACATGAAGCAAATAGAGAAGGAAAAAGAATATTAAGGGAACAAGTCAGACCTAGGAATCCAGAAAGCAGACCCAGCCTCATATCCAACAGAACAGAATAGAAAGGCAAAATCCACTGCAATTGGAATTAGAAATGACACAAGTTCATGAGGACAATTAGAAGGAAGTTTGGTAAGATTACCTCCAATGGTGAGGGTGAGAGCCAGGCCCTTATGGAGCTTTGCCTGTGTTTGGGGGAGCAGTTGTGGGAACCAAGTTTGTTGAGACAGGAAGGACTTAAACAAGGCTTTCTTTTTTTAAATAATAAATTTATTTTTTATTGGTGTTCAATTTGCCAACATACAGAATAACACCCAGTGCTCATCCCATCAAGTGCCCCCCTCAGTGCCCGACAACCATTCACCCCCACCCCCCGCCCTCCTCCCCTTCTACCACCCCTAGTTAGTTTCCCAGAGTTAGCAGTCTTTACGTTCTGTCTCCCTTTCTGATATTTCCTACCCATTTCTTCTCCCTTCCCTTCTATTCCCTTTCACTATTATTTATATTCCCCAAATGAATGAGACCTTATAATGTTTGTCCTTCTCCGATTGACTTACTTTACTCAGCATAATACCCTCCAGTTCCATCCACATTGAAGCACATGGTGCGTATTTGTCGTTTCTAAGGCTGAGTAACATTCCATTGTATACACAGACCACAGCTTCTTTATCCATTCATCTTTTGATGGACACCGAGGCTCCTTCCACAGTTTGGCTATTGTGGACATTGTTGCTATGAACATCGGGGTGCAGGTGTCCCGGCGTTTCATTGCATCTGAATCTTTGGGGTAAATCCCCAACAGTGCAATTGCTGGGTCGTAGGGCAGGTCTATTTTTAACTCTTTGAGGAACCTCCACACAGTTTTCCAGAGTGGCTGCACCAGGTCACATTCCCACCAACAGTGTAAGAGGGTTCCCTTTTCTCCACATCCTCTCCAACATTTTTGGTTTCCTGCCTTGTTAATTTTCCCCATTCTCACTGGTGTGAGGTGGTATCTCATTGTGGTTTTGATTTGTATTTCCCTGATAGCAAGTGATGCGGAGCATTTTGTCATGTGCGTGTTGGCCATGTCTATGTCTTCCTCTGTGAGATTTCTGTTCATGTCTTTTGCCCATTTCATGATTGGATTGTTTGTTTCTTTGCTGTTGAGTTTAATAAGTTTTTTATAGATCTTGGAAACTAGCCCTTTATCTGATACGTCATTTGCAAATATCTTCTCCCATTCTGTAGGTTGTCTTTTAGTTTTGTTGACTGTATCCTTTGCTGTGCAAAAGCTTCTTATCTTGATGAAGTCCCAATAGTTCATTTTTGCTTTTGTTTCTTTTGCCTTCGTGGATGTATCTTGCAAGAAGTTACTGTGGCCGAGTTCAAAAAGGGTGTTGCCTGTGTTCTCCTCTAGAATTTTGATGGAATCTTGTCTCACATTTAGATCTTTCATCAATTTTGAGTTTATCTTTGTGTATGGTGCAAGGGAGTGGTCTAGTTTCAGTCTTCTGCATGTGGATGTCCAATTTTCCCAGCACCATTTATTGAAGAGACTGTCTTTCTTCCAGTGGGTAGTCTTTCCTGCTTTGTTGAATATTAGTTGACCATAAAGTTGAGGGTCCACTTCTGGATTCTCTATTCTGTTCCATTGATCTATGTGTCTGTTTTTGTGCCAGTACCACACTGTCTTGATGACCACAGCTTAAACAAGGCTTTCGATAGAAGTTACAGATAAATGGTGGCAAAGTGTTCTCATTTCATTAGCGCTCTGATCTCCTCTCTGTTTCCATCCGGTGCCTCCCCTGGCCCATTAGCTTAAGTATCTGCCTGATGCTTTGATTGGGTACCACCCTGACCCCCTTGATTTTGATTTGCTTTTGTCCTGGCTTCCTTTTGATCACCTCTTTTACTCTGCAGCTCAAAGCTCAGGTCTATTTTCACCCTGAGCCTAACCTGTGTCCTTAACATCCTGTGTCTCTTCCTCTGCCTTTTATTCCCTAAGTCTCCTTCATTATTAAGCAGCACATCTTTGTGGGCTTGTACTGATTAGCAACTGAGGACACCTGGTTATATGTCCCCAGAGATGCGGAAAAACAGGTGTTAAAACAAAGACTTGTACCCAAATATTCATATCAGCATTACTCGTAGAGCCAAAAAAGTGGAACAACCCAAATGTCCATCAACTGAAGAATGAATAAACAAAATGAATAAACAAATTTTATTATTCTAGGTAATTATGTTGTATAAAGTCACCATGAACACTGAATTAGTGAATATTGAAGTATTGTTCCCAGAGGAATACAGGGTCAGTTTTTTATTTTTTATTTATTTATTTTTCAGGGTCAGTTTTTTAGCAAGCCTCTGGTCACAACATTTTCATCAACTATTCAATGTATAACCTTGTCTTAAGCGTGTTTCTTTTTAAAGACACTTTAATATAGTGCATTCATTGACATCAAGCTTGGCCAACAGCGCTGTAACTCCTTCCTGACGGAAGCTTATCTAACACACATATTTCCTCCATAAGACTCATCACAGCCTTCTTGCGCTTAGGAACACTTGACAGCCCTACATCTGGGGGCCATTTTAAAGGGCAAAATCGCCAAGAAATGGTACAAAAATACAAAACGCCTGGAGCTAAATAGGTGTTGAAAAAGACACAGTTTGAAAGCTGAAACAAGAAAGCAGAGTATCACCTTGTTCTACTTCAGCTGGGAGCATACATGTCACGTCACTCAAAATTCCCAGCTCTGTGCACATGCATGTCTACAAATGACCATAAAACACCATGAATATGGAGATTACAAATACATTTTAGCAAGCAGGAAGTTTGCAAATATGGAATCCACAAATAATGAGAATTAACTGAGCATATCATGGAATAGTATTCAGCCATAAAAAGTATTGAAGTACTATTTACATGCAGTAGTGTGAATGAACCCTGAAAACATTTTATTACATGAAAGAAGCCAGACACAAAAGGCCACATAATGTATGATTCCATTTATATTAAATATTCAGAATAAACAAATCCATAAAGACAGAAATCAGATTAGTGGTTGCCTTGGGCTGGGGAAGGAATGGGAAATGTAAGTTCTTAGTGGGTACAAGGTTTCCTTTTGGAGTGACGAAAATGTTCTGGAACTATGTAGGTGGTGATGGTTGCACAACACTGAGAATGTAATAAATGTCACAGAATAGTACAGGTTAAAATACAAGATTTTATGTTATGTCTATTTTACCACAATTTTAAAAATTAAAAAAATCTTAGACTCTCAAGGAAATAAAATAAGCCTTCTTATTTAGAAGGTTGTGTGTTTGGTAGACTTTTTAAACAAGAAAAAATACTATGGTTTGCATGTTTCCTATGCCAAGTATTACTATGCCTGCATCCTCAAATATATGTTTATTATTCACATGCTTTAATTTATTTAGAAATTACAAGCTCATGAAAGTAATGCTTTTCAGAAAAACAAAACAAAACTGAGGACAGAGCCTTATTATAGTGAGCTCAGTTTTTCCTTTGTATGTCCAAGACAAGCTGTACATGTATTGAGTTTTTCATGGATCTAATGATGAGGTCTAGAATATGCAGGAATGGCTGGACAAACAAGGTTCCCAACATATTACTCCAAATAGGCTTCTTCCCTTGGGTGGGTCAGTTCAAGGTCAAGGCCACCAGGAAGACATGGACAGCAATTACTCCATGTCTTGCTTAATTGGACCCCTATAATTATGTAAAAATTAAGTTGATGCTGCGGTTGACCCCTTTCTAGTGGAATTTGAGGAGTAAAACCAAGCCTTTTGCCTGGAAAAATGGTTATCCTACCTCCCCATGGAGATGGACTGGGGGCACACCCACAGACAAAGCCAGAGCTGCTCCATTCGAGCATGGGAACCTTGAACCTGAAGCTTTTATATCGCATCAGAGCACAATGAAGATTATCTAAGTATAACTGAACAGGCGTTGGCTTAAGGCACTTGAGTATAGATGATTAGTGACAATTGGGACTTCCTGTTTCTGCTAGTGCTTGGAGATTATGTTAGTTTGGGAAACAGGTGCTAAGCTGGGATTAAATATGTGAGGATTTTATTAGAAGAGGCCATCTGTGAAAGAAAGTGAGGAGGAAGCCTGACAAGGCTGGGAGAACCATCGGTTCATGAACAAGTCTCACCCCAGGAGGAGAGAAGAAAGAAAAGATGAGTGAAAGTCTCTCAGACTGCCATAGTCTAAGAAAGGTTCGGCAAGGCTGTTGGGGAGTCCCTAAGCCAAGTAGTCATCAGAAGATTCCTGTCTCTCCTAGAAGTGGGCCCGCCTTGGTATCCCTGCTGCATTCTGTCACTGACTGGGAGCCGCCTATGGGAAGCATGGCCTTGGGACAAATGTGGTGATAGATTTCAGAGCACAGGAGCTGCAGTAGCTGATGACCTGGAGGGCACGTTCTCATGGCCGCCACACAGGTGGGAGAGGCAAATGCCCACAGAAGGAGGAGGATTCTAACTACCCCCCCCGCCCCCCTCCCAACCCCCCTCCCCCCCCCCCCCCCCCCCCCCCGCCGCCCCGGTCACTCTGAGGACGACTCTAGTCTACTGAAAAATCTCAAAGCTGGGCCTGGGTGAGGACAAAATTAAGAGTCCCAGCTGTGCAGTAGGCTCTGCCTTTTTTCACTACCTTTTCCACATAATACTTTATGCATTTATTAACATATTAGCCCTGCCTTTTAGTTAGTTCCTCAGGAGCAATAACATTTAACCTTTCTTTTCCCCCCTCTCCTGATCTGTTGTCCTCTTTTTTTTTTCTCCCTTTTTTCCTACTTCTTACACAACTCTCCCTTGCATGTCACACTTTTGCCTTAGATGTGTCCACATTACCCCAGGTAATAAGAGATTGCTGACTCTTGTTATTTTCAATGTTAACTCAGTCCAAAGGTGAGTGTGATTAATTACCTCGGGGGCCATTTCTGACCAGATCCCAGACCTTGACGTAGGTTGATAAAGGGCAGATTGGAACACAGTCTCCAGCAACTGTGGGCTCTTATCACTTACATTCTCCATCTCACTTTCTTTCAGTCCCTGTTTCTATACCATGTCCCCTCCATCCTTCCCCCCTACACACACTCACTCTTGGGCACTCACATTCCTGTAACATTTCTGCGCATTATGATTTTGCTGCCTCTGTAGCTTCTCCCATGGAACCAGACCTGGCATTCAAGGAGGCAGGAGGCAAAACAAACAAACAAACAAACAAAACAGAAGTCACCCTTCCCAGTGTACTTGGTCCTAGTACTTATAGCTCCCTACACTAGATCCCAGGATCCCACCTTCCCTAGGTCCTAACTATGTAAAGTTCATGTAAAGTCTCCATGTTGGGCAGCCATTGAGTTGGGAGAAAGAAGGAAAGAGGCCATGTGGTGTGTTGGGTATACTGGGTGTTTAGTGACATCAGATCTACAGTAGGCGTGAGGGGAAAGACTTAGAACACGAAAGCCTGGCATTCTGAAAGAGCTTTCTAGGGGGTCAAGATTTATAAAATTGCATCATGTTAGGACCTTTGAGAAACTGCATTCCTATGGGTGGTAGCAATGTGCTCCTGCCCTGTGCAAATGCTCATTTACCACTGTTACAGATTGTGTTCTCAGTGCCTGAGTATCAGAGAAATGGGAATCTTAGCATATCAGAACTTTATACCCATTTGTTATTTTTATCAACGATACCTAACAATTATTGTCATGTCATTGGCTAGTTTACTTCACTGAATCCTCACAGCAATCCTAAGAGGTAGGAACCAGTAGCATTCCCTTCTTACAGTTGAGGAATGCGATGCTTAGAGAAGATAAAAGCGTCCCTGAGTTCACACAGCTGGTATGTAGTAGACCAGGATTCAAACTAGGGGCTCCATGTACTGTCATGGAGGCTGTGTACTGGATGATTCCTGGGATAGCTATTCAGAAAGACCATGATAGATTCACTAGAGTTGTATAGTACAGAAGTCCTGACAACCGAGAGTGCTTAAGCACACCACTGGGCTTTTGAGTAAGTGTATGTAACAAGAGAATCTATTCTTTAAGTTAAAAAATTCAACACTGAGGAAGAATCAGATTGCTTAGATTGCATTCAAGTGGAGACTTGTGTTGTATTTAGACTTTTTATTATTTTGTGCTATATAGGCTTCACCTACTATTTGTTTCCTGCCAGATTTCATAGTTTTATCTGCTGGAGTTCCAAAGGGAAAGGATATAGAGTTTGGGAAGCCAGTATCAAATCTTTCTGCTTCATATTTTTTCTGGATGTGACTCTTGGGACACTGTTATCCTACTTCATACCAGAAAAGAACAAATAGGTTGCCAACCTATGCACCCTGGAGAGGTTTACCTAACAACTGCCAAGTTTTGAGCTTTTTAGGTCACTGGGATCTGCCTGAAATGATGCCGGCAGCAGTTTCAAATGCCTGTGCTTTCCCTCCTGAGAAAGGAAAGTTAAAAGCATAATTAGTGTCCTTAAAATTATATGAGCACTAATTTATGCGTGATACACCAAAATCAGATTTAAATCTGACTCCTGCTTATTAGAATCTCTCACGAAACAAGTAGAGATATAATAAGCCTAGGAATAAGACAGGAGTATATAGAAAGGAGGAGGAAAGAATGGAGGAAAGAGCCCGGACTCCTCAGTTTGCCTGGAAAGATTGTGGGGGTTGAAGGGTGTGTGATAAACAAATCTACCATCCCATCCCTACTACATCTGTGGATTGCCAGCAGGGGAGGGAAGCACGGATACCTGGATCTTGAGTCCTGCCAATGAATGTATATTTACATTACATATAAAAAGTATAATTTCACAGATTTTATCAATACCCTAAAGGTGCACATCTGAATTATCTTCTGGAGTAGACAGTTGTTGTCTTGGGCTGGGAATGGAGAACTATGAATGGTTCTTTAGTTTGTGCTGAAGTCAAATCCAGAAAAACCAGAACCATTTGAGCTAAAACTTTTCTGCTGGCAGTTGTACAGAAAGATTGGTTTCTTTTGGTAAAGAAATTATTTTTGTGTTAAATCTTTATAGTTTTTTTGTTTGTTTGTATTGTGTTGTTTTTAGTTTTCCTGGGGATATTGGAAGTGGAATTTTGAGTCTGGGGAATGGTGAGAGAGAGGATGCAAGAGAAACTGCCCCAGAGTTCTAGGGAGAGTTGCCCAGGGAAAGCCAGCAAAGATCAGGGATGGAGGGGAGCATGGGTTCGAGGAACAAAGATGGTATCTGATTTCTCACTTTATGTCTTGTTCTGCCCTGGAATGGCCACCTATATGTTGCTTCTCTTTTTACGAAAACACTTTTTAAAGCTTTTTTGTTAATCATCTCAAGTTATCTGAAGACTTGGGTGAGCGCCCACTGTCTTAGGGAGAATCCAAGCTTTAGAACAAAGAGAACCAGGGAGAGGGTTCAGCATTCTGGAGAAGCAGTAATCAGGTAGAGAAAAGTGGGGATTAGGACAGAGTCCAGAGAGTGTGAACACCGTCCTCAGAGGTCTAAGAAATATGTAAGAAGTGTTGGGATTTCTAGCTGTGCAGCATGGGGCTTGGGTTACTTTGCTGGGATATTAAAGCCTGGAGAACTTAAAGACCTCTTGATTTCATTAGCAGGAACCCAAAAGGGATAGCAACATATTAACGGGAGTTTTTCTCCCTGGGTTATGAAGGGACCTTGTCCTTATACATTTACCTTCTATCTTGTCATTCTCCCTGCTACACTGCAAAAGACATCCAAGGAGGAAAAATAAGTTTAATGCAGCTTTGGAAAAACATGAAAGACAAGATGAAAACAGGGGGAAACACCAGAAAATTTCTGAACTGCTTTCGGTTGTACATAATCTACCTACCCCTTGAAAAGTGACCGAGATGAGGAGAAGTGACCAAACCTGCAAGCGATCAACTATTATTGTTAAAATGTTAACAACACATCACTTCAGTGCTCCATCTACTGAGTCAGAAGTCCCTGAATTATTCGTTTAGGCTTCTCCAGTCACTTTGTTTGCAGTGTGAAGTGCTTGCCTATCCACAAGACCCCTGCCAGCTTTGTCCTGCCCTAGAAGGCAAGTCCATTGCCGCCTAACCCATTGTGAATAAATGGGTGTGTGAAGGTCACTGGCCAAATTCTGAGGTACAACAATGTCAGTGAGAGACCACCAAAAAAACCAGAAGGGTAAGTTTGCTCAGGAGCCCACACATTTACACCTCAGTAGGACAATACGATAAGTTGCACTTAAAACACAGTTTGTTAAGTGTTAACTGATGGATGCACCTAGGAAATCATCTCCACAATCAAGATAGGGGCCCTGTCATTTTAATCAACATGTATGGATGTTTCCTGGAGATGGTTTCTTTTTGAGTCAAGTATCTCAGCAAATGAAATCAACTTACTAAAATGTTTTAACAAAAAGCATCTGTATTGTGACTAAGCCCCCTTTTCTGTGGTTTTGTTGGGCTCTATCAGTGGGAAATTTGACAAGATTCCAATGTTGATTTCCATGATGCTCCAGCAGAGAACGTCTGTGGGAAGTGGAGAGTGCGGACCTATCTGTGTGGGGTAGGCGTCATGGTAGGGTTCCAACATGTTCAGCGTGGGCTCTCACAACGTTAACCAGATGAAAGTGGTAGAATGGAAATAGGATGGAATGGAAAATGCCCAGTGCTGAGCCACTTGGCTGTAGCAGTAACTTCAAAAGGTCCAGGCAGCCAGGTGGTCACACTCTGGGAGAATCAAGCATTAGCACACAGGACTAAACTATTTCCATCCTGAAGGTGGAAACACAAAATTCAGTGCTGCGGGATCATGCAAGAAATGAATTCACCGAAACAGTAGGGAAGTTTGAAAAGGAATAAAGCATTTCTTTCAAACCGCAGTTTTCAACATACATAGGAAACCAATTCCATGTTTCTAGTCACACATCTTTGCTTTCAGAGCTTCTCTATTTCTGAAATACAGCAACTGGCCCTAGCAAAGAGAAATGAAAACACAGCAGGCACTGAAATCAGCCTTCTAAATCCTAACTCCTTCCTGCTGTACAGCTCAAAAACTCTATTTGAATTGCAGTTATTTGAGCTTTTGCATTTTAGAAGAGTATCTCCAGACAGAGGAAAGAAAGGCATTTCATTTTCAAGGAATGCGCGTGTTTGAAGTGTTCTATTACTTATTTGAATAGCATTAACATTCAGGAGGGAATCTATGTAAAGGTCCTTAGTATCTAAAATTATGTCTTCATTTGGGAACACAGAAGCTTCAGTGTAAACATCCTACCCTGAATTTCTTAGAGTGACAATCACTATGGCAACACCACCACATGTTATGCAGATGTCTGCCCAAAACCAGTTGACTTTAAATTACAAGTCTTAAAGATCTGGCTTGACACCATAAAATTTCCATTCATACCTTTGGGTCCTTGGTAAAGTCTACACAGAGGTCTGCCCCCCTGTATAGAGAGAGGTATACATTTCCTAGCACATCAGACTTAGGTAGAGAATTGTCTGTGTGTGCTTCCTCTGTGTCCTCTCCTAAGCTCCTTTCCCTTATCTTTATAATCTATGCCTGCCAGCATCATGCTACTCAATTGTTCTCGCCAAATCACCATAACATCCCAGTTGCCAAATCCAATTGTTTATTTGTAGTCTTCAACCTTCTTGAGCTCTCAGCAGCATTCGTAGAGTTCACCACTGTTATTAGTTGAATTGTGTCCCCCTCCAAAATTTTTATGTCGAAATTTTAACCCCCTGTATCTTACCATGTGATCTTATTTGGAAGTGGGGTCATTACAGATGTAATTGGTTTAAAATGAGGTCCTACTGGAGTAGGGTGGGCCCCTAGTTCAATATGACTGGTGTTGTTATAAAAAGGGGAAATTTGGAAACAGATACAAAGAGGGAAGATTGTATGAATAGACATCAGGAGTATGCCCCATGGAGGCAGATATTGGGGTGATGCATCTACAAGCCAAGTAATGCCAAAGATTGCCAGCAAAGTACTAGAAGCTCTAAGAGAGGCATGGAACAGATTCTTCCTCACAACCCCGGAAGGAACCAACACTGCCAACAGCTTCATCTCAGACTTCTAACCTCTAGAAGTGAGATAATAAATTGTTGTTTAAGCTACGCAGTTTGTGGTACTTTGTTACAGCGGCCCTAGGAAGCCAATAATACCAACATTCCCTGAAACCATCTTCTGGGGCTTCTGCTGGAAAGAGCACTCTCCTTGAGGTTCCTCCAACCCTCTGATCATTTATTTCTTCTCAATCCATTTCACTTCCTCTATCTACTCCCCAAATGTCTGTTTCCTAGAATTCCATCTTTGTGATCTCCACTGAGAGGCAGTATAGTGTAGCAGTAAAAACACAAGTTCTAGAGTCAGCTGTCCATACTGGGTGACTTTGGGCATCTGTTTGATCACCCCACCTGCAAGCAGATAGTTCCTACTTTAGAGAGTTGTTCTAAGGAATAAACTGTTTCATTTATTTATTGAGTGCTAAACATGGAAGTCTTCTATAAACATTTGCTATAATTATTATATTTTCTCCTTCCACATTTTCTCTTTCATAATCTCAGTTTCTACTTTTGTAGTGGATATTTCTTATTCCTTCTGGCCACACTGCACACTTAATCATCTTCCCACTGTAAAAAATCCTGCCTCCTACTATATAGGGCATATTGAGAGTCATGTTCCTAGCCTCTCTTGCACTGAGGACATAGGCATTTCAGTTATACCCATACCTGACTGAGTTGGGAGCCAGTGAAGGAAGAAGGAGCCTCTCATGGAGCCCTTCTGGCAAAGGTGGATCCTCCAGGATCTAGAGGCAGCTGACAGTTTCTAATGGCACGTGTTGGCAGTTTTGGTGGCACCAGCTACAGAGGCAGAGGCAGAGCCCAGCCCTGCAATGTGATTTGGAAATTGTTTCTCATCATAAGTACTAAGTCTGGTATCTCATCCTTCTGAAGATTCTGTGAGCTCCCTATTATCTCTAACAAATTACTTTCCTATTTAAACTAACTAGGGTCGGTTTCTGTTGTTTGTAACGAGAACTCTGATAGATATAATGTTGGTTGCAATGATCACATATACTGATGATTCCCAATCCTAAATCTTCAGCCTCTACTTCTTACTTGGAATTCCACCTGGACTTCTCCAATTGCATATTCTAAAAATGACCTTGAGACAAACATGTACAAAAATTGTAATGATTTAATGATCTCAAATTTCTGGAAACTTTATCACTTAATAGGATTATTAGATGCTCAAATGACCCTCAGTACAGCCAGGGCTAGGTATTGAGTGGGTGTTGATATAGGGGCACATGCCCTACCAACCTCCCAAACTAGGGGAAAAAAAGGTTTCTATTAAAGATATGAAAAAACAACAAATGCATGAAGTCAACGTCAACAATTTAAAACATTCCAGGGGCATCTAGCTGGCTCATTTAGTAGAGCATGTGACTCTTGATCTTGGGGTTGTAAATTTGAGCCCCACACTGGGTGCAGAGTTTACTTAAAAAGAAATAAGAGTATACCTGAAATTAATGTTACTCTGTATGTTAAATAACTGGAATTTAAATTTTAAAAAAATGAAAAAAATAAAAAAAAAACCCACACTATATTCCCATTCTAGTTGTTCCATAATAGCAAAAGAGTCACAAATATTTTTTATCAGAATATAAGGTAAAAGCCCTTCATTACAACTTTAAACTGTAATCCCCTCCAACTGTTTTTGTCACACAAGAACCAACTTAGAAAACTGAATCACTCTGGATTCTAACCAAGTCTTATTAAGTCCCACCCTTAAAATCTTGAAACCACCCACGTCCACCCCTTAGTTCTTTCTCCATTTCTTTTGGTTTTTCTGTTGGTTTAATCATCTCTCATTTGTAATATGCAGGTACCACCTTATGGGAGATTGTATTTCTTTTTATTGCCTATCCCTCAATCTGGGGCAGGCTGGGAGCCGACCTACATCAGCATTCACTATTGCTCTTTTCTCTTACTTTCTCTTCCAGGGATGTATATCTAGTCCTGAGATAGGGAAGGAGAACATTGTGTAACTTGCATACGTTGTGTAACTTGTTTTATAAGATAATGTAGTTTCCAAATATTTGTTTCAAGTCTGGACCAGAGTTTATGAAGAACTTGGCATCTTTGCTCTCTAATTCCTCTATAATAACCCTCCCCACCAAATAGTGATCCCACGTAGCTGCCAAGATTGGGAGAGGGAAGAAGACAGGGTACAGGGAACCTATCATATTATCGTTAAAAATATTATCCTCACTACATATAAGATGCTCTCCAGAATCTCTCATCTGCAGAAATTATGTATGTGAAAGAATCCCAAGAAAGCAGCTCACAGATTGTTGAGGAAATGACCAAATGGAAGCACATAGGCATGGAATAGTCAGTGGAGTGTTCACCTTAGGGTATATAGTGGCCAGTGAGCATTTGGTTTCTCAACAACAGCATTTGTGGAGAAAGATTTTAGAGTCATTTGGAGTAGGGCAAATAGCACTATTTTTGGACTCATGAAGGGAGCTCACATGTATTGGGCTCTACTGTTGAGAGGCAATTCTCCACAAATATTTTCACATTTCTACACTCTCTGGGCTTTCTGAACAAAGAGTGCCACCAAACTTCATTAAAGGATGACTTAATGGCAACATATTTAGGGAATTAGAGAGAAAGTATTGCTCCGGAGAGATTTAGAGATTTATTTTCACTGGAGCCATTTGCCCCTCCTTCCTGGAAACATTTACTTACATTCCAGAGCAAAGATATGGGATCTATCTGTTCATCTCTTGATAAGAGAATGGGCAGAAATGCCAGAAGCCTTATATAAGCTCAAGTCTAATAATTTTGGGTTCTTCTGTGGTTCAACCCTGTTGCACATGCATTGTAACATCAAGCTCTTACCATGTTACCCTGTGGGGCTTGGCACTTGGGGATCCAGTGCCAAAGTGCTCTGTGAATAATAAGACAGTCCGTTCTCTGAATCCAGAGATCTCGTGTTTCCTGTCAGAATATGAATGAATACACACGTGTGTGCACGCACACACACATGTACACACACACACATACAGACCATGTGGCAAACCCACCACTATTGAATTAAGTCCTCGAAAGACCTCTAAAGTAGTATGAAATATTGTTATCACTTCACAGATGAGAAAACTAAAGTTCAGTGGAGTTAACTATTTTCCTAAGGTCAGTCTGATGACTGACAGAGCTGGGTTTCAAATCCAGCTATTTCACACTAAAGTATGTTCTCTTTGTATTCTAGTACTTGCTACTCTGCTATTGACTTGTGCCTCAGAGGACAAGCCATTTTTCATTTTCCCCATATTTAATGTGAATGGGTTAGGTTACATGACCACTAAGCTCCACTACAATTCCATCATTTTAAGATTCTGTATTTCCCCTCCTGCCTTGTTTCCAAGTTCTTCCGAAAGGCACCCTCCTCTCTCGCTTACTGGTCTACTATGGATCCCTATGCACAACACATACACTGTTACCTTGAAATCTTTGTCTAAGTGTTGTTTTGTTTTTTTGTTTTTTTTTCCACCTGGAAGTTCTCCTTACCAGCTTCCATTTGTCAAAGTCCTATTGATCTAACAATGTATTCTCACTGAGAACCATTAACAGAGTCCTGGTAATAGCTCTCCCACCCATTGTCTGCAATGTTCATTAGCCCCATATTGTATTTGGCATCTATCACTTCACTGACCATTTTGTTTGTTTCGTAGATGTTTCAAAATAAAACAACAGTGTGTAGCTACTTATTTTCATGGCACCTTGCATCTAGGTTGACAACAGAAAATGTGCGTGTTAAAGATGATTACAGAAATACATGTCATAAATGATAACTATCCTTTTCTCTTGTTTAAACATCAGGGAACCATAGCTAGTAAGTATGTTCATTGTGTCATTATTCTAATAAGCATGTATTAAGCGCTATTCTTTGCCATGCATTGTCCTTGGTGCTAGGAAAACAGTCATGAACAAACAAATGTTTCAAAAAGTTTACAGTCCATTTGAGGAGGTAGGGAGGGTATACTTTACATGAACACTGTTGGTGGTAGGCAGGTTTCTAAGATGACCCCCAAAATCCCCGCCTTCTAGTCTCCAGGCCCTTGTCTCTTCCCTTGTGTGTGGACTGAATTTAGCAACTTACGTATGGTTCTATGAATAGAATACAGCTAAAGTGATGGGACATCATGTTTAGATTACAAGACTGTGAGTTCTGTCTTGCTAACCCTCTTCTTACTGGCTCTGTCCCTCCTGACCTCTTCATTCTACCATGTTGGGAGATTCCCTATGGAAAGGCCCATGTGGCAAGGAGCCAACTGCTCATAAGAATTAAGGCCTCAATTCAACGGTCTGTGAGGAAGTGAATCCTGCCAACAACCAGTTGAATAAGCTTAGGAGTAAATCTTCCTTAGTTGAGTCTTCAGATGAGATGACATCCCCAGCTGACACCTTAATTACAGTCTTGTGAGAGACCTTGAAGCAGAAGACTCAACTAAGCTGTGCCCAAAGAACCCACAGAAGCTGACCCATGGAAACTGTGAGATAATAAATGTGTGTTGTTTTAAAGCCACCTAGTTTTGAGGATATTTGCTACATACGTTCACATAAATGAATATGTAACTACAAATGTTAAGTGATATGAATTAAAAGAATGGTATGTGATATTATAATAGTGTTTCCTAATTTAAGTTTAGATTTAGATTTCCTCCACTAAATGGAATTTAATTTCATCAAATGAATGTAGTTAAATGGTCCTTTTTAGTGATCTTAAGGAAAACATATGCAGTAATCATTTGTACTTGAATATATTCTTATGTGAAGAGTTCTAAGCTCAACTACTAAACTTAAAAAAAAATGATACTGTGTTACTAAGGTATTATTCAGACCTCCGTGTAGGTTAATAAAGGGCAGATGGGAAAATGGTCTCTAACAACAGCAGGCTCTCATCACTTCTTGCCTTCATCTCATTTTCTGTCTTCATCTCATGTTCCCTGCACACAATCACTCTTGGGTACTCACCTTCCTATAATCCTTCCGCTGCCTGTGTTGTGGCCAAAGTTGCATTTTTACAGAGGCTATTAAAATGGTTGGATTATTAAAATGGATGGATTATCTCTATTTTTTGGGATAAAAGAGAAATTGGGGTCCTAGACTCCAAGTACACCATGAGGAAATGAGCTGGTCCTACAGTGTGGCTACAGACTAAGGACTGAGGATGGACATGGCCACTTGGGGACACTGTGGAAGTTCATGTGTCCATAGTGAGTGGTATCTTGTATATTAGATTCCTGTGGCTGCTGTAACACATTACCACAAACTGGATGACTTAAAATGACAGAAACATAGTTGTACACGGTTCTGTTGGCCAGAGTCCAAAATCAAAATGTCCTCTTTCCCAAGGCTCTAGAGGATAAACTGTACCTTGTCTCTTCTATCATTCAGAGGCTTCAGGCATTCCTTGGCTTGTGGCCACAACACTCTAACCTCTTTCTCCATGATTATGTTGCCTCCCATTCTTTGTGTGTCTGTCTCACCTGTGCTTTTCAGTCTAATCTCCCTTTCTCTTATAAGAATACATGTGGGAACATTTAGGGCCCATCTAGATAATCCGAAATAAACTCTTCCTCTCATGATCCTTAACTTAAAATCAACTCTGTAAAGACCTTTTTTTTTCTTCAAATAAGGTAACATTCACAGTTTCCAGGGATTAGCACATGTCTTTTTGGAGAGCCCATGCAGCCCACTATATCCAGTTTTAATTTTTTTTCTCATGAGCATCGTAGGTTTTTTTTCCTATTGTCTTGAACTCTTCTGTCATGTGTGATCAGACCTAGTCTTGTTTTGGTAAAGAGACTCATCCACTTGAGATGAAGATGTCAGGAGCAGTCCAGCTGAATTTTAAATTGCAAAGAGGCCTAATGGGAGAAAAAGTGGGCAGGAGCAATCCAGTCAGTTGAAATGATCATACACAAACACACACATTTACACCGTGGAACAATGTGAGCATTTCCCAGGGATTCCCAGAAATACTCAGATCAGAGAGCCCAACATACCACTGGACTTCCTGCCATTACATATGATGGGGGGTGCAAATTATTATTATTTGGGTATTCAAAGGAAGTATAGATCATCCTCGACTTTGGGAACTAATAAGTTACATGTATTTCCATAGTGTTTTGTTTTCATAATAAACAAGGATATGCCTTTCTTTTAAAGATTTTATTTATTTATTTATTTATTTATTTATTTATTTATTTGAGAGAGCGGGAGAGAGCATGAGTGGGGAGGAGGGCCAGAAGGAGAGGAAGAAGCAAGCTCCCACTGAACAAGGAGCCTTATGTGGGGCTCAGTGCCAGACACTGAGATCATGACTTGAGCTGAAAAGCATACACTTAACCGACTGAGCTACCTAGGTACCCCAAAGATATGCATTATTTTTAAGGGAATTTTTGATTGAAATACTTAATTCAATCAAAATACTCAATTCTATTTTAAATTATTTTCTCTTTCATATTCTCTGCTGTTCATCCTAGGCACCTACCTTCTCTCACTACTGGATCCAAATGATCTTTCTACATAGTCAGTACATCAGGCTGATTACTCCACCACAGAAATGGAGTAGAAAAGTACATGGTTGTGAAACAGCTGACACATTGCAGGAGGGACTTTCTTAAACTACCCCACTCTATCTTTTTTCTAGGAATGTATTCTGACATCCAACAGATATTATTCAGGGCAGGAATCATCTAGATCTTGGACACTCTCCTTGCACTATTTCAGGACAACTCTATCCAAGCCATTTGAAACACATACTGGTTGGTTTTTGGGTTTTGGCTTTTTTTCAACAACAACAACCAATCAAGTCAAAATCAGAGTTATAATGTGAAGCAGTTGCTCTGTTTGGGTCAATTGAGATGTGGAATGCTACTCAGACCCATAGAGAACAGCGAATATATTTATATTATTTCTGATAGTTATTTTGAAGTTTTTGTCTTCCAACTCCATCATCTATCATTTCTGGATCTGTTTCTATCAAATGATTTTTCTCTGGGCTATGGATTATTTTCCCTGTGCCATTGAATGTCTAGTAATTTTTACTGAATGTTGGACTTAAATTTCACATGACTCAATGCTGAATATTATTTTATTCCTGTAAATATTGTTTGACTTTTTCTGACAGGAAGTTGTTTGTGGACTAGCTTGATCTTTTCCAACCTTGCTTTGAAGATTTTCTTAGGATTTTTTTTTTTTTTTTTTTTTTGGATATGTCTAGATTAACCTAACTATAGATCAAATTCAGTCCCACTATTAACATTTTACCCATCTGGGGTCTCTACTAAATTCCCCACATATTTAGCAAGGTCTTTCCACTTGGGCTGGTGGAAACCTGATTCAATCTCAGTCCTGTGTGAGCTTTGGTAACTATTTGGCTTATAGTTTCCCATAATTGTTCTTTCTCAATTCTTTGCCCAGCCCCAGGGAGTTTCACCCTTTGTAGGTACAGATTGATAGCCAAAGTCTCAAAGGGATCTCTATGCAGATTTCTGGGTCTGTTTCTTTTTTTTTTTTCTTTCTTTTATTTTGAAGATTCTTTTTTATTCATTTATGACAGTCACAGAGAGAGAGAGAGAGAGAGAGAGAGAGAGAGACACAGGCAGAGGGAGAAGCAGGCTCCAAGCACCGGGAGCCCGACGTGGGACTCAATCCCGGGTCTCCAGGATCAAGCCCTGGGCCAAAGGCAGGCGCCAAACCGCTGCGCCACCCAGGGATCCCTCTGGGTCTGTTTCTCTGCAAAACTTCCTCTTCTCCATTATTCAGGATCCCTGTCTCCTCAACTCAGGAAGACTACCAGGCTCTGTTTGGGTTCCCCTTCCTGAGCCACTGCTGAGAGTTTGCTTCCAAAAGAAAGGGCAATTATAGAGTTCATCTTGTTTTATTCCCTTCTCTTAGACATCCTAGTACTGCATTGCCTATTATCCAATATATGAAAAAGTTGTTGCATTTTTTGGTCAAACTATCTAGGTTTTTTAAGATGGGGGACAAGGAAGAGTGCAGGTCTGTAGTAGTTATTCTTTTAAGGGCCACAGTCTTACATTCAAACTACCTTATCAGGTAATATATCCACCTGTATACTCTACATTTTGGTTGAGGACAAATGAGTCCAAAATTGATAGCCCACACTGAATCGGACTTTGGTTCTCTAAAAAGGTGCTATAAACAGTTTAGCTTGTAGTAAATTTGGCAAGGTTTATCTTCAGAGCTAACTGCTTTGCACTTCTGAATCCTTTTATCTTCAAGTTCTTACAGTCTCAAAATCCTTTCTATCAAAACCTTTTTCTCAGAAAGTCTAAGATATTTTAATAGTGATTAAACCTTAACTGAAGGAAATGAAGCTTCAGTGGTGTTACATTTCAACAGGAGAGTCACCTGATGGGATCCTTCTACAGAGTTACCTGTTTGCAAACCTAGAGACAGTCCTGGTTTCCTGGTTCCAAGCAAATCAATTCCTTATTTATCTCAATTAAAAATACACCTTTGCTTGAATTGAGAGATGTTTCCACTGTGGGCTTTTCTGTTTCTCAGTAAGAGTTCAAGCCCTTGAATTTCACGATTCATGAATTACACAAATCTTATGACCAATCTTCACCCAGAGGGCATGCCATACAAGTTGTTGGATGTACAAAGCTCCAAGGTAACCTGACTCTCTGTGCAGGTATATGTGGGTGTGAATGTGTGTGTGTGTGTGTGTCAGAGGAACTTCCACTGAGCTAATGTTCTGCCCTTCAGAACTTCACAGAGGCAATTCTGCAAATGTCATACCAGTGTTCATGTGTGGAGCCATCAAGGCCGCTTGCACAATTCATTATTGCATTATCTGAACAAATGACCTCTTAGAATTGCAGCATGTAACTCACCAATTGAGCCAAACTATGAGTTTAAATAATCTCTCTTTCTGTGTGGAGCTAAAGATTAAATTAAGCAGTTTATACTCACGAAGAAAGTTGTTATACCTTCAGCAATACATGGTCAGATAATAAGCTTTTGAAAATTAGCCTGATATAAGCCATGTGCCCATTGAAATCTTCAAGGCTCAGCTCAAATGCCATTTCTTACAAGAAATTATGATGGTTAGTTTTACATGTCAGCGTGGCTAGGCTATAGTTCTGAGTTATTTAATCAAATACTAATATAGATGTTGCCTTGGAGGTGGTTTGTAGATGTGATTAGCATCTACAATCAATTGATTCTAAGTAAAGATAATGTAGATAAGCCTCATCTAATCAGTGAAGGCCTTAACAGTAAAAATTGAAGTGTATAGGAGAAGAAATCCTGCCTCAAGCCTGTAGCATTAACTCTGAGTTAATTCTTCTAGCCTGCCAGCCTGTGCTAGGGGATTTTAGACTTGCCAGCCTCCATATTGCATAAGCCAATTCCTTAAAAGTCTCCAAACACACATATTTATAACTTATATTGTATGTGTATAGCTTATTTATTTATTTATTTATTTATTTATTTATTTATTTATACGTTTCTCTGGAGAACCCTGACTGAAACAGAAATATTCTAGGACATCTCTAGCCCAAAGCGATTTCTCCTTACTCTGCCTTAGCACTCATCATATACTACCTTTATTTTCATGATCTCATGTCTTCTGTCCTCAAATACATTAACAGTATGCATTTATAATATACCTAAGACAGACTAAGTAGCTATAATTAAGACTCAGAAGTATAGTGGCTTTAAAAAATAAAAGAATTTTTGTCTCAGCATTTAGTAGGGTGAGCAGTCTAAGGTGATAGGTAGCAGTGTTCCACATGGTCAGAAAGAAACCAAGGATTCATATTGTTTTTCTGTCTGAGTGTTGATGATAGTCCCAAATTTATCTCTTGGTATTTGAAGGAAATTTCCAAAGCCCTGTAATTCTTAAGTCTACTGGGCTACTGCCAGGTCCTCACATTCCAGCTTCCAACACACTTGGCAAGATATTTGAAAAGTACTTATGTTACCTCACTTCCTTACCAACAATACTATAATTGTAATCATTTATCTTTCCACTGCAGAATTTGCCAACACCACTTCATTGTACCTCTCAATGCATGGAAACTATCAAAGGCAACCTGTTCCTTTCTCTCAACCTCCAGCACCATGGAGACTCTGGCTGCTGGTCAGTTGCTAAGAAAAGTGTTTGATGGTTACAAAGAAGGACCTCCAGGGAACTCTCAAACTGGCTAAGGATTAGCACAGGAAGTAAGAGCATCAGTTCAGAATCCTCCTCACTTTAGTCCCCTTCCTCCTGTTGTTACTTATAGCTGTGTCAGTTATACTGAGACACTTCTCCCTACACTGCAGTTATCTCCCCAAAAGCCAAGTCAGATGAATATACAAGTCATATAAAGACAAGGAGAGTAGCTATGGCTAAATCCAGTACTAAATTCACTGACATATCAGATAAAGGGCTAGTATCCAAGATCTATAAAGAATTTATTAAACTCAACAGCAAAGACAAACAGTCCAATCATGAAATGGGCAAAAGACATGAAAAGAAATTTTTACCAAAGAAGACATACACATGGCCAACAAGCACATGAGCACATGAGCTCTGCATCACTGGCCATCAGGGACATACAAATCAAAACCACAACGAGATACCACCTCACACCAGTGAGAATGGCGAAAATTAACAAGACAGGAAACAATAAATGTTGGAGAGGATGTGGAGAAAAGGGAACCCTCTTACACTGTTGGTAGGAATATAAAAAATAGTGAAAGGGATTGTAGGGGAAAGAAGAGAAAATGAGTGGGAATAATCAGAGAGGGTGACAAACCATGAGAGACTCCTAACTCTGGGAAACAGACAAAGGGTTGAGGAAGGGTCAGGGGGTATGAGGATGGGGTGGCTGGGTGACAGGCACTGAAGGGGGCACTTGACAGGATGAGCAAGGAGTGTTATACTATATATGTTGGCAAATTGAACTCCAATAAAAAAATATACAAAAAAAATTAAAAATAAATTCACTGAAGGGAGTGATAGTGGGAACCACCTCCCTTCTTCAGAATGCTTTCTGATGGGATAAAGCTGTTCACTAAGGCAGAGGTTCCCAAAGTGTGTGCCCGGAAGCATAAGCATACCTGGAGAATTTGTTAGAAATGCAAATTCTTGGTCCTTGACACACTCCTGCTAAATTGTAAACTTGGGGAATGGGGTCAGCAATTTGTATTTTTTTTAAGATTTTATTTATTTATTCATGAGAGACACAGAGAGAGGCAGAGACATAGGCAGTGGGAGGACAAGAAGGCTCCATGCAAGGAACTCCATGTGGGACTCGATCCGGGGACTCAGGGACCATGCCCTGAACCGAAGGCTGACGCTCAACCACTAAGCCACCCAGGCGTCCCAGCAATCTGTATTTTAACAGCCCTCCAGGTGACTAACTCAAACAGAAGATTGAGAACTATTGTACTTAACAGATCTGGGAAAATTCCATCCCTTTCTACTTTGAGCAAAGGTCTCAGAGTTAACACGCAAACCGGATATCCTAATACTTCAATCTGGACCCACAGAAGAAGCCACAGCCCTTGCTATGTCTTGGTTCTACATATCAATGTCTCAGGGAGTCTCTGTAGATCACACCTACTAGTTTCCCTCCCTTACTGCCCTTGCTTCTCGTTCCTGAGCCCTGCATAGCCCCTTTGCCTCAGACTTGGTGTGTGGGCCTCTCTAAACAAGCCCTCTGTATTTGTTGCCTCGTCTGGTTTGTCTCACTGGTTTCTGAACCCATGTCTCCCCTGGCTCCTATCTGATTGCCCTTTGCTCCAAGCCCTGCAGCAATTGGTCACCTCTGGTCTACTCCAGACCCCACACTTCCTGGGAAAGGGAGTCAGAACGCCAGATTAACTATTGCCTTTTTATTTATTTATTTTTTAAGATTTTATTTATTTATTCATGAGAGACACACAGAGAGAGAGAGGCAGACACAGGCAGAGGGAGAAGCAGGCTCCACACAGGGAGCCCAATGTGGGGCTCGATCCTGGGACTCCAGGATCACACCCTGGGCCAGAGGCAGGCGCTAAAGGCAGGCAGGCAGGCAGACTGAGCTACCCAGGGATCCCCAACTTTTTCCTTTTTTTAAAAAAAATCAAGTTACTAGGCTGGCTAATCAGGGGAATGATTTCAATGAATGATGAAATTTAAGAAGGGCAAATGTTAAGTATTTCTGTGAAAAACAGTTCCTCAGAAAATTGAAGAGTTGTTCTATGACCCAGCAATTCCATTTCCAGGTTTATACTTGAGAGAATTGAAGACATATTAATATAAAGACTTGTCTACAAATGTTCATAGCAGTACTTTTCGTAATAGCCAAAGGTAGAAAAAACCTAAATGTTAGTTGATGAATAAGTAAGTAAAATGTGGCATAGGCACGGAATGGAATATTATTCAGCCACAGAAAGGAATGAAGTACTATTTCATGCAACAATGTGGATGAACCTTGAAGACATGCTAAGTGAAAGAAGCGAGACAAAAAAAAAAAAAAGAGAGAAGAAGCCAGACAGATTTTGTGAGTCCATTTGTATGAAATATCCAGAATGGACAAGTGCATAGATATAGAAAGATTAGTGGTTAACAAGAGATGGGAAAAAAGGAGAATACAGACTAATTGCTAATAGATATGGGGTTTATTTTGGGGGAGTAATATAAATAATCTAGAATTAGTGGTGATTGTTGTACAACATTGTAAACATACTGAAGTGTACATTATTAACATGGTGAATTTTATGTTACATGGAGTATATCTCAATTTTTAAAAATGCTATAAGGAAAATAAGTTAAGTGTTAAATGTTGTACTTGAGCCTCAAACATCATTTGGATCCTATCAATTGCTGAACAGCAGTATGTGTGAAAATGACGTGGTATTTTTAGTTGGCTATAGCCTAAATGAGACAACTTTGCAATCTGACTGCTGAGAAAGCTAATGTGATCTTTGATTGCAATTATATAAGACCAGTGTTCCAATTGAGGGAGAAAGCAGTCATTATTTCTATGTGCATCAGAGTGAACCATTTCCAGGGTTTGGGGTTCAGTTCTGGGCGTAAAAGAGCACTGACAAAAATCCAAGAATAAAAAAGGACATCCTTATTGATGCAAAAAGTGGATTAATCTCAAAAGCATTGTGATCATTAAAGGCATATTAAAGGCTACATGTTGTTTGATTCTTTTTTTCTTTATGACATCCTAGAAAAGACAAAACTATAGCAACAAAAATCATATGGTTGTAGTTCTTTAGGAGATAGGACTGACTGAAAAGGGCCCAACACTTCGGGGAGATGTAAATACCTTGATTATGGATTAAGTCTAAGAACACTTTGCCTAGGTCTAGATCCTGAAGATTTTCTCCCTGTTCCTAGAGGGAATGTGTATTAGTTTGCTTGGGCTGCCATTAACAAAATACCATAAGAATGGCTTAAACAACAGAATTTTGTTTTCTTACATTCTGGAGGCTAAAGGTCCAAGATCAAAGTATTAGCAGGTTTGATATCTTTTGAGGCCCCTCTCTTTGAATTGCACATGGCTGGCCTGGCTTCTTGCTGTCTTCTCACATGGCCATTCCTCTGTGCATGCACACCCCTCCTGTCTCTCTCTGTGTTCTAGTCTCTTCTGCTTATGAGGATACCTAAAAGCCTCACTTTAATTTAATTAGCTCCTTAAAAACCCTATTTCCAAATACAGTCAAGTTATGAAGTATTGGGGATTAGGACTTGAACATCTGCAACATATAATTCAGCCCTTAATGGAAAGCATACTTTCACCATTGAGTATGTTAGCTGTAGATTTTTAAAATTTGCCCTTTATCAAATTAAGCAAGTTTCCCTTTATTTCTATTTTTCCTGAGACTTTTAAATCACAAATGAGTGATGAATTTTGTCAAATGCTTTTTCCGTATCAATTAATATGATTACATAGTTTTTCTACTTTAGCTTGTTAATATGATAGCGTAAATACATTGATTGATTTTCAAGTATTTAACCACCCTTGGATCCCTGAAATAAACTCCACGTGGTCACAGTTGGTTCAAATACTGCTGAGTGCAATTTGTTAATATTTTGTAAAGTATTTTTTCCATTTTATTCAGTAGAGATGTTGATCTGTGGTTGTCTTTTCCTTTTGTCTTTGTCTAGTTATGCTATCAGAGTAATATTAGCTTCATAAGATGAATTGAGAAGTATTTATCTTCTAATTTCTCGAAGAGATTATGTAAAGAATTGGTGTTAATTCTTTTAAACATTTGTAAGAGTTCTCTAGTAAAACTATCTAGACTTGGAAATTTCTATTTTGGAGGCTTTTAAATTATGAATTCCATTTCTTTAATAGTTATAGGGTGATTCAAATTATCTATTGCATATTGAATGACTTGTGGTAGTTTATATTTTTTCAAGGAATTGGTTCATTTCACCTAAATTGTCAAGATTCTGAATATAGCATTGTTTATAGTATTCACTTGTTATTCTTTTAATGGCTGCAGAGTCTATCAGGATATCCTTGTGTTATTACTGATATCAGTAATTTGTCTCTTCTGGTTTTTCCTTGTCAATCAATCCAGAGGTTTGTCAATTTCATTAATAGTTTCACAGAATCAGTTCTTTGTTTTACTGCTTTTCTCTATTGTTTTCTATTTTCAATGTCATTGATTTATACTCTTCTATTTACTATTTTCTTTCTGCTTTTTATTTTCTCTTCTTTTTCTATGTTCTTGAGGTGGGAATTAAGATAATTGATTTGAGACTTTTTTTTTCTATTGCATGCACGTAGAGCTATACATTCTCCTCTCAGCATTGCTTCAGCTGTGCCCAACAATTTTTGATATGTTGTATTTTCATTTATATTTGTTCCTAAGTGTTTGGAGATTTTCATTACCTTTTTTAAAAGATTTTATTTACTTGAGAGAGAGAGCATGAGCAGGGGTGTGGGGACAGGCAGAGGGAGGGGGAGAAGCAGACTCCTCACTAAACCCATGAGGGGCTCAATCTCAGGACCCTGAGATGACAACCTAAGCCGAAGGCAGATGCTTAACTGACTGTGCCATCCAGGTGCCTTGATTTTCATTACCTTTCAACTATTGATTTCTAATTTGATTCCATTGTGCTCAGGGAATATACTCTTTATGATTTCAATTTTTCTGAATTTGGTTAGTTTTATTATAGTGCCCAGAATACAATCTATCTTAGAAATATAATCAGGGAAACTTGAAAAGAGTGTGTTTTCTGCTGATATTGGGTGCAGTGGTCTATGCTCTATAAATGTCAATTAGATATGTTGTTTGATGTTGTTGAGGTCTTCTGTATCCTGCTAATTTTACCCCTGCTTTGTTTTGATTAATATTTGCACGGTATCTTTTTAATTTTTTTTTTAAATTTCAACCTGTCTCTATCATTATATTTGAAGTGAGTTTCTTTTAGGCAGTACATAATTGGGTCCTGTTTTTTAATTTTTTTTTAATTTTAAATATTTTATTATTTCTAAGTCTCTACACTCAATATGGGGCTTGAGCTCACAATCCTGAGATTAAGAGTTGCATGTTTTAATAGTTGAGTCAGCCAGGTACCCTGGGTTCTGTTTTTTAATTCTGTCAACCTCTGTCTTTTAATTGGTTTATCTGACCATACTCATTTAATTTAATTATTAGTAAAGTGTGGTTTAAGTCTACCATTTTATTTCTATTTTCTATTTGTTCTGTGGGTTTTCTTGTTTATTTGTTTCTGTTTTCTTTTTCCTGCCCTCTTGTGGATTACTTGAACATTTTTTAGAAAGTTATCTTAATTTATAATTTTTTGAGTGTATCTCTTTATTAGAGCTTTTAGTGCTTGCTATAGGTATCATTTATATATATGTGTACATATATATAAATTATATATATATATATATAAAAAAAACTGATGCTGAAACTTTCCAATTTTTCACTTATTTCAGTCTTGCTCATAATTGCTCACTGAAGCATTTTTATAATGGCTATCTTAAAATACTTGTCAGATAATCCTAACATTTCTGTCACCTTGGTGTTGTCTTTTTCATTCAATTTGAGATCTTTCTGACTCATGGTATAAGTGATTTTCAGTTGAAATCTGGACATTTTGAGTATTATATTATGAGATTTCAAATCTTACTCTAGATTTTACTTACATCTTTTGTTTTAGCTAACTTTCTGTGATATTACTTAGGCAGAAGAAGAGAGTGGTGGGGTACTACCTCTTTATTGTCAGCTGTGGGTAGACATCTAGATTTATCCCTCAGCCTATGTTGACATCCAGCCAGGGTACGGGAGACTTCTCAATACTGCTGGGTAAGAATAGGAGTTCCAACTCCCCAGTAAGCCTCGATTGATATTTCCCTGGTTGAGAAAGGTAGGAGTGCTTCATTATTGCTTCCCATGTAGCCTCTACTGGCACCAAGAGGGGGACTGGTCTTCTTATTAGTGACACAATTTCTTCAGTAGCCCTCCTCTGACACCACCATAATATGAAGTGAGTTTCTTTTAGGCAGTACATAATTGGGTCCTGTTTTTTAATTTTTTTTAATTTTAAATATTTTATTAAAATATTTAAGGAAGGGTGCCTCATTACTGCTTGCTGGTTGGAGTCCAGACTCCCTGTGTAATTTCCACTGATATCATGGAGATGGCCTTAAACTGCCCAAATCTGTAAGAATGAAAGTCCTGGAATCCTACTCAGTTTTTTTCTGATACTACCCCAGTAGTGAGGTTAAGATGCCTCTTTACAGCATGGTGTGAGTGGAATTCTAGGATTCCCCCTGGGCATTTGCTGAAGTGGGTTAGTGGGTCCACAGTTCTTTTATGTAGCATTTAGCTGGAGTAGAGCAGTTATTGCCCAAGTGGTTTTTCTCTTCTAGGCTGCCTCTTTCCTTCTCTTTTGGCTGAAGAGAACAGGCTTATATAGGACCTTTCTTTTGCCTGCATCTATTGACATTCCAGGTTGTTGGATTCTGGGATATATAAGGCAAAAAGAAAACTCTGGGAACTTACCACCATGTTGTTTCTTGAGATCCCAAGGTCCCTGGCAAGTCTGCCTTCTTCTCTCAACTTTTCATAGCCTTCTTATGTTTCTTTATATATAATGTCTTGGATTTTAAGTTATAGTTAGAGGGAGGAATAAAGAAAATAACATCTCCACTTTTCTGGAAGCAGAAGTCCTGAGGGTTCTCTTTTCTTGTCTTTTCTTTTTCTTTTTCTTCTCTTCTCTTTTCTTTTCTTTTTTTCTTTTCTTTCTTTTCTTTTCTTTCTTTTCTTTTTTCTTTTCTTTCAAACTTGTATCTTAGTCCAAGTGTGGGACCACTGGACTAGGTGAGGGTGAGGCCCATTCCAGCTCTGAGATGCAGTGTTCTGTATTCTGGTCCGGGATTTGGGTTGTTAGAAGAGATCTTGCAGGCAATTAGATGTTCTCCAATTTACCCAATTAATTGCTAAACCAATTGCTATAAGATGTGCCTTCCTCCCAGACTTCTATGACTTTCTATTAAAAACATGGGCAGTTGGAGTGCCTGGGTGGCTCAGTCGGTTAAGCATTTGCCTTCAGCTTAGGTCATGATCTCAGGATCCTGGGATCGAGCCCAGGGTTGGGTTCCCTGCTCACCAGGGAGTCTGCTTCTCCCTATCCCTGAGCCCCTCCCCCTGCTATGCTCTCTTTCTGGCCCACTCTCTCTCTCAAATAAATAAATAAAACCTTAAAAAAAAAAAAAAAAAAAGATGGGCGGCTGTTGCAAATGTCAGTTATCAACATCCTTAGGCCACGTACCGAATTGTTAATTGTGAATTGCTCCTCTGTATGAAAAAGCTGAATTCCCCTAAACCAGATGAAGCCTAAACTTATAGCTCTGAATTCCCTAACAGAACAGAAGCTTAGCAGTCTTTTTTGAATCTTAGACTGAAATCATGCTCCCTAATTTTAACATCCCATCTTAGTTTTTCCTCAGTTGATATTATGTCTTTTAAATAGATATTTAAAGATAAGCTCTGTTGTCATTTCTGTTTATAAAGTCATAAGTGGAACTGTCAAGAAGCAGTGTTCACTATCAAAATTTGGGTTTAATATCAATATGTGTGTGTAGGAGAGGAAAATTCCTCTCTAGCCTGTTAGATTCTCTGGCTGGATCTGAGCAGTAAACTGAGACAGGCAGATTAACGGGAGAAAAGGCATACAGAATTATTTGACTGCAAGTTCTGTGGAGGAGAGGGAGCTGTGGTTGTGGAAAAAGGTGAGAGAGAGAGAGAGGAGCAAATGGGAACACACAAGGAGAACATTTCCCCAAAGCCATTGGCTTGGAAGATCAGACAGGCTAAAGTTCATGAGTTCTTGTAACCAGTGAAGCTTAAAACCTGGAGTTTTAAAGGTCAGTGGGGTTGACTGGGATGGAGCCCTGAGAGCACTTCCCTACTCCTGGAGAGAAGGCAGGCAAACAACTGGGGGAAGAGGGATGCTGATGGCATGGAAACAGTGATTTGAAGAACACCTGGGGGCACACGGGGGCAGATTATTTGCTCTTCTTGGAGAGCATCCCTGAGGGGCAATGTTCACAGAGACACCTCTCTGGGAACAAAGAAAGCTGGCTGGCACCATTTCCTTCCCCTGTCCCTCATCTACTGAGGGGAGGGAAATGGTGCCAGAGACATAGATCTACCTGCAGGAAGCAGCGCAGCACTGACACTAGCTGCCTAACTTTCTTACACTAAGCCTCACACTCTTGTGCTCTGGTGGGACTGCTCCTCTCAGTCAAGTTTGTCTAAGTCCCAGTGCAGTAGGCCCCTTTCCCAGAAGACCAGCACAAAACCCTGCCCACACCATTTCACCTGACCAGAAAGTTCTGCAGGGCCTCCATTCTGGTGGAAGTGGTGTCAAGTCTCACTTCACAAGCAGACCAGAGTATATATAGTTAAACTCACCACATTCAGGCCAGGAACCAAACATTGCCCACAGCAGGCATAGAGAGCCTTTGCACAAGACAGGCCTGAAGGATAGAGCAGCCAAAACATAATAGGAGAGTGCATGCAGCATGCACTGGAGACACTCCCTGTAGTGCCGGGCTCTGGGCACTACATGACCTCTTTTTCATAAGGCCACTACTTTCAGAAGCAGGAGACATAACTGGATTTTCTAATACACAGAAGGCAGAGACTTTTTAAAAAGATTTTATTTATTTATTCATGAGAGACACACACACAGAGAGAGAGAGAGGCAGAGACATGGGCAGAGGGAGAAGCAGGAGTCTGACGTGGGACTTGATCCCGGATCTCCAGGATCACACCCTGGGCTGAAGGTGGGCCGCTAGGCCACCAGAGCTACCCCAGAAGGCAGAGACTTAGACAAAATGCCAAGACAGGGGAATTTATCCCAAATGAAAGAACAAGATAAGGCCATGGCCAAGGATCTAAGCAATACAGATATAAGTAACATGCCTGATGGAGAATTTAAAGTTACAATCATAAGGATACACACTGGGCTTGAGGAAAGAATAGAAGACATCAGTGAGACCCTTACCACAGAGATAAAAGAAATAAAAAATAATCAGAGATGAAGAATGCAATAAATGAATTTGTAAATAGTAGGCTTGATGCAATGAGCAGCAGGCTGGAAAGCAGAGGAATGAATTAGTGACCTGAAGACAAAATAATGGAAAAATAATGAAACTGAACAAAAGTGAGAAAGAAGAATTATGCAACACAAGAATTGACTTAGGGAACTCAGTGACTCCATCAAACGTAGTAACAGTCATCTTATAGGAGTCCCAGAAGAAGAGAGAAAATGGGACAGATAATTTATGTAAAGAGATAATAGCAGAAAACTTCCCTAATCTGGGGAAGGAAACATACATTCACATCCAAGAGGCACAGAGAACTCCCGCCAAAATCAATAAAAGTAGGCTAACACCAAGACATATTGTAATTGCAAAATTTGCAAAATATAGTGATAAAGAAAAAAAATATTTTCTAAAAGCAGCAAGACAAAAGAAGTCCTTAACTTAGAAAGGCAATTTTGTAAGGCTAGGTAGAGATTTCTCAACAGAAACTTGATAAGCCAGAAGAAAGTGGCATGATATATTCAACGTGCTGAGTGGGAAAAATCTGCAGCCAAGAATACTCTATCCAGCAACACTGTCATTCAGAATAGAAAGACAGATAAAGAGATTTCCAGACAAACAAAAACTAAAGGAGTTCGTGACCATTAAACCAGCCGTGCAAGAAATATTAACGTGGACTCTTTGAATGCAAAGGAGAGACCAAAAGTGACAAAGACAAGAAAGGATCAGAGAAAATCACCAGAAACAATGACAAAACAAGTATAATAAAATGTCAACAAATACATATCTATCAATAATTACTTTGAATGTAAATGGACTAAACACTTCAAGACATAGGGTGTCAGAATGGATAGAAAACAAGACCCATCTACATGCTGCCTACAAGAGACTCATTTTAGACTTATAGACATCTGAAGATTGAAAGTGAGGGGATGGATAAACATTTGTCATGCAAATGGATATGAAAAGAAAACCAGAATAGCAATACTTATATTGGATATAGATTGTATAATCACAAAGGGGACAATCCATTAAAAAAAAGATATAACAATTGTAAATATTTATGCACCCAACATGGGAGTACCCAAAATGGGAGCACCCAAATATATAAAACAATAACAACACAAAGAAACTAATTAATAATACCACAGTAATGTTAGGGGGCTTTAACACTTCACTTATATCAATGAACAACAGATCATCTAAACAGAAAATCAATAAGGAAACAAAGGCTTTGAATGACACATTGAATCAGATGAACTTAACAGATATATTCAGAACATTCCATCCTAAAACAGCAGCATGTACATTTTTTTTCAAGTAAACATGGAACATTCTCCAGAATAGATTACATATTAGGTCACAAAACAGGTGTCAACAAATACAAAAAGATTGAAATCATACCAGGCACCTTTTCTGACCACAATGCTGTGAACTCAAAAGTCCACCACAAGAAAACATTGGAAGGATCACAATACATGGAGGTTAAACAACATGCTACTAAAGAATGACTGGGTCAACCAGAAAATCAAAGAAGAAATTTAAAAAATACACGGAAACAAAAGAAAATGAAAATATAATGATCCAAAACCTTTGGGATGCAGCAAAAGTAGTCCTAGAAGGGAAGTACATAGCAATATGGGCCAAACTCAGAAAGCAAGAAAAATGTCAAATAAACAACATAACATTGTACCTAAAAGATCTAAAAAAGAACAACAAATGAAGCCTAAAGCCAGCAGAAGTAAGGAAATAATAAAGATTAAAACAGAAATAAATGTTATAGAAACTAAAAAAAAACAATAGAATAGTGAAGCCAGAAGTGGTTCTTTGAAAAAATTAATAAAGTTGATAAACCCCTAGCCACTTACCAAACAGAAAAAAGAAGGGACCCAAATAACTAACATTACAAGTGAGAGAGGAGAAATAACCAACATCACAGAAATACAATTATAAGAGTATACTATGAAAAACTATATGTCAACAAATTGGACAACTGGAAGAAATTGATAAATCCAAGAAACATATAAGCTACTAACACTGAAACAGGAATAGAAAACTTAAACAGACCCATAACCAGCAAAGAAATTCAATCAGAAACAAAAAACTCCCAATAAACAAAATCCAGGGTTAGATGGCTTCACAGGCCAATTCTACCAAACTTATTTATTTATTTATTATTTTTAATTAAAAAAAAATTTTATTTATTTATTCATTCATGAGAGACACAGAGAGAAAGAGAGGCAGAGACACAGGCAGAGGGAGAAGCAGGCACCATACAGGGAGCCAGATGTGGGACTTGATTCTGGGTCTCCAGGATCACGCCCTGGGCTGAAGGCGGCACTAACTGCTGAGACACCCGGGCTGCCCTCTACCAAACATTTAAAGAAGAGTTAATGGGACGCCTGAGTGGCTCAGTGGTTGAGCATCTGCCTTTGGCTCAGGGCGAGATCCTGGAGTCCCAGGATCGAGTTCCACATCCGGCTTCCTGCACGGAGCCTGCTTCTCCCTCTGCCTATGTCTCTACCTCTCTTTCTCTCTTTCTGTGTGTCTCCCATGAATAAATAAATAAAATCTTAAAAAAAAAAGGAGAAGAGTTAATAACTATTCTCAAACTATTTCAAAGAATAGAAAAGGAAGGAAAACTTTCAAATTCATTCTAAGGGGCCAGCATTACCCTGATTCCAAAACAAGATAAAGACTTCACTAGAAAAGAGAATTATAGGCCAATATCCCTGATGAACATGGATGCAAAAATTCTCAATAAAATACTAGCAAACTGAATTGAACATTATATTAAAAAATAACTCACCACGATCAGATGGGATTTATTCCTGGGTTGCTAGGGTGGTTCAATATTTGCAAATCAATCAACATGATATACTGCGTTAATAGAAAGGATAAGAACCATATGATCATTTCAAGAGGTGCAGAAAAAGCATTTGACAAAGTAAAACATCCATTTATCCATTCATGATAAAAACCCTTAACAAAGTACATTTAGAGGGAACATAGCTCAGCATGCAGCTAATATCATCCTCAATGGGTAAAAAATGAGAGCTTTCCCTCTATAGTCAGGAACAAGACAAGGATGTCCACTCTCACTGCTGTTATTTAACATAGTACTGGAAGTCCTAACCACGGCAATCAGACAATGAAAAGAAATAAAAGTCATCGAAATTGGCAAGGAAGAAGTCAAGCTTTAATATTGGCAAATGACATGATAATCTGTACAGAAAACATGAAAGACTCCACCAAAAACTGCTAGAACTGACAAATGAGTTCAGCAACAAATGAATTCAGATACAAAATCAACCTACAGAAATCTGCCGCATTTCCATACAACAATAATGGAGCAGCAGAAAGAGAAATTAAGGAATCAATCCCACGAACCATACACTAAAAACAGTAAGATACCTAGGAATAAGCCCAACCAAAAAAGTGAAAGACCTGTACTCTGAAAACTATAAAACACTGATGACAGAAATTGAAGAGGACACAAAGAAATGGAAAAATATTCCATGCTCATGGATTGGAAGACCAACTATTGTTAAAATGTCTATACTACCCAAAGCAATCTATACATTTAATGCAATCCCTATCCAAATACTACCAGCATTTTTCATAGAGCTAGAACAAACCATCCCAAGATTTGTATGGAACCATAAATGGCCCTGAATAGTCAAGGCAACCTTGAAAAAGAGAAGCAAAGTGGGAAGCATCACAATTCCAGACTTTAGGTTATACTACAAAGCTATGGTGATCAAAACACTATGGTTGAGGAAGAAAAATAGATCAATAGAACAGAATAGAAAACCCAGAAATGCACTCACAACTATCTGGTCAGTTAATCTTTGATGAAGCAGAAAAGGATAGGTAATGGGAAAGAGACAGTCTCTAACAAATGGTGTTGGGAAAACTGGACAGCAACATGCAAAAGAATGAAATTGGACTACTTCCTTACATCATAGACAAAAATAAATTCAAAATGAACTAAGGACATAAATGTGAGAATTGAAATCATAAAAATCCTAGAAGAGAACAAAAGCACTTAGCTTCTTTGACATTGAATATAGCAACTTCTTTCTAGATACATCTCCTGAGGCAAGGGAAACAAAAGCAAAAATAAGCTATTGGGACTTGATCAATATAAGGCTTCTGCACAGCAAAGGAAACAGCCAGTCAAACTAAAAGGCAACCTACGGAGTGGAAGAGGATATTTGAAAATGATGTATTTGATGAAGTGTTAGCATCCCAGATTTATAAAGAATTGATACAACTCAACACCAAACAGCACAAGTAATCCCCCTAAGAAATGAGCAGAAGACATGAACAAACATTTCTCCAAAGAAGACCTACAGGGGCACCTGGGTGGCCCATTTGTTGAGCATCTGCTTTTGGCTCTGGGATTGAGTCCCAGATTGAGCCTGCTTCTCCCTCTGGCTATGTCTCTGCCTCTCTCTGTGTGTTTCTCATGAATAAACAAAACAAAATAAAATAAAATAAAATAAAATAAAATAAAGACCTACAGATGGCCAACAGACACATGAAAAGATGTTTAATACCCCTTATCATCAGGGAAATATGAATCAAAGCTACAATGAGATATCACCTCACACCTGTCAGCATGGCTAAAAGCCACAACACAAGAAACAACAGTTGTTGGTGAGAATGTGGAGAAAAAGAAACCTTCATGTACTGTTGGTGGGAATGCAAACTAGTGCCGCTGCTATGGAAGACAGTATGGAGGTTCCTCAAAAAATTAAAAATAGAACTAACCTATGATCCAGTAATCATACTATTGGGTACTTTCCACAAAATACAAAAACACTAATTCAAAGGGATACATGCACCCCTATGTTTACTTCAGCATTATACACAACAGCCAAACTGTGGAAGGGGAGGGGCAGAGGGATGCAGAGAAACTCAAGCAGACCCTGCTCTGAGTGCAAATTCCGATGTGAGTCTCGGTCATGACCTGAGCTGAAACCGGCTTTTTATTTTGATGAGGTCCCAATAGTTTATTTTTGCTTTTGTTTCCCTTACCTCAGGACACATATCTAGAAAGAAGTTGCTATAGCTGATGTCAAACAGCTTTGTTTGCTTTTAGGATTTTTATGGTTTCAGGTCTCAAATTTAGATCCTTAATTCATTTTGATTTTATTTTTGGCTATGATGTAAAGAAGTGATCCAGTTTCATTCTTTTGCATGCAGCTGTCCAGTTTTCCCAGCACCATTTGTTGAAGAGATAAATGCTTCTTGGGTATTATGACTATCATGACTCTAGATCATGACAATCTTTTTTTTAAAAAAGATTATTATTATTATTATTGAGAAAGAGAGAGAGAATATGAGCAGGAGGGCCAGGAGAAGATGGAGAGAGTCCCAAGCAGGCTCCATACCCAGCCCAGATCCCTATGTGAGGCTTGATCCCAGGCCCCTGAGATCATGATCTGAGCCTAAACAAGAGTCAGAAGCTCAATCACCTTTGCCACCCAGGGACCCCTAGATCATGACAATCTTGAAAGTTAAGAATAAATGAGCTTTGGGTTTTGAACTGAAGGTTGTCTGCTTGGAATCCTTTTTATGGAAAAAAAAAATTCAGTATCTGAGACTAAAGTTTTAGAAAACAAAATGAATTAATCACGATCAAAGCAGGAAAATTATCTTCTTATGGAAATAGTCACCAAATGTGTCATTTAGCTAACTCCTGGGTGTTTCATGTGAACCAGTGGCATGGTGCTTATTTTTAAATCAACAGTAATTATTAATAGTCCACTAGGTCTAAAGCATGGTGTTAAGCTGTTAGAGAATATAAAATGTAGATCCTGCTCTTCAGGTGCTTACAATTCTAGTGAAATAGCACATAGATCCTTGGAAAAGTATGATAGTAGTTTAGGTTCAAAGGTAGATGACCTGAGCCAGCAAAAGTACCCAAATAAGTTAATTATAATGAAAATCTCAGTGGGGTTTTGAGGAAGAAGAATCACTTCAGGTTGGAATTTTCAGAGACAGTGATAACTGAACCAAATCTTGAAGGGTAGGAGGGATGTGGACAGACAGAGGTGAAGAAGAATGGGTATTTCAAGTCTTGAAATTCCTTGTTGATCTTTTTAAAGGAAGCTGGGTAATTTTTGTGGATAATCTGAGTTACCCACTATCCAGCATACTGATATCAGTTTAAAACGCTTCTCTGCCCTCCATTGTTTTTTCTTGTTCCCTGTATGGTCAGTGGATTGACATGGGATGGAGAAAGAGTCAGTGGTCAAGAAATCAAAGAGGATCAGAGAATAAAGAAAATCCTCCTGGGAAATCTGCTAGTGGTTTCGTTTAATTTTATGTCTTAACATGGATCAGTGCTGAAATAGATCCTCCTCACAACATACAATTTACAGCCAATTTAAAACCAAATGATTATCCCTCTTCTATCAAGAGTAACACATTTTAAGGGCTGTGGTCCTTATGCCTCCAAAAGTGAACCAAGGGCATGGAGAATTGTGTCAACCAGAGCCCAAGGGTATTGAAAGAGAAATTGCTCCAGCATGCCGAGAGATCAGCATCTAAAGGATGAAGATGGGAGATAATCACTTATCATTTGACAATTGCAGTAAATAGAGTCAGAAAAAAAAAATAGATCTGACACCTGGGCAATTAAATTCTTAATAAGTTAGCGATTACACTCAACTGTGCTGGATGTGTTGCAGGAAGACAATGAAGTCCATTTCTACCTAAGTTGCAGATTTTACCTCCCCTTAGGCTATTAAGTTCAAAGATGCGGCTCCCCCCCAGGAAATAAAGCGTGCTCCCTGCCTTCCAGTTCTCTACTCCATGCTGGCTGAGTTTTCATTCTAAGCACTTGCTTGAGCATTTTGGAGAATCTTCTTCTCAACAGGACGTTGGTATCTGAACAGAAAGAAAATTGTTTCTATTTCCAACTCAAAGGTGGTTGTATTTACATAAGCTCCTCTTTCATTTAAATCTGTCTTAATCCTCAAGGATTTAGTAGTTGAAATGCAAAATGCATTTTTTTAATAAATGAAACAACCATAAGAGAAAACAAACAGTACAGAGAAAGAATTTTAACAAACCACCTTTCTTTTTTTATTATTATTATTTTTATGTTGTCTTGCTTAAAAGCCATTGGGTTTCAAGATAGTTGTTTGTATTTTCCCAATAAAAGGTTGAAATAAAAATGTATATGTATATACATATGAAATGGTGGAGTGAGGTCATTATTTCATCTGAAAGCACAATGTAATCATTTTAATCTTGCTTTTAACCCATCTTTAAGGTAATTCTGCAAAATTCTATCTTGAGTTTGATAGCTGAGTTGAAAGGCAGCTGGTCTACTTTATCACTCCAACAGTGACATTAAAATACGGTTAATTATTAGCTCTTAGGATTACAAAAGCATGGCCAATGTAGATATTTCCCCCCTAGAGTAATGTGCAAGAATTTATTCTGTGGCATGAATGGCTTAGTTGAGAGTTCTTAAAAATTTCTTCCCTTGTGAGGTGCTAATTGCGAGAGTTCCGTTCTGCACTAAAGGACCTGCCAGCAGAGCAGAGACATGGCAAAAGCTCCTGGTTTGCATTCATTTCTATACTTGTTTTTCCATTTAATCACACTCTAATTTCACTTTCGGCACTGTTGTAGAAAGGCATTTTGTTTTTTTACAAACAAAAATACTTAACCTCTAAAGATGCTTTTCTGTTTTTTTTTTTTTTTTTTTTAAATTTCTTATTCATTTATGATAGTCACAGAGAGAGAGAGAGAGAGAGGCAGAGACACAGGCAGAGGGAGAAGCAGGCTCCATGCACCGGGATCCTGATGTGGGATTCGATCCCGGGTCTCCAGGATCGCGCCCTGGGCCAAAGGCAGGCGCCAAACCGCTGCGCCACCCGGGGATCCCGCTTTTAAAAAAAAATAAAGGCAAAGGTTTCTTTTAGCTTTAAAACCGTTCTATTGATTGTAATTTTATTGATTTCTTTTCAGATTATCACTATGATCCTTATTGGCATATACTTTTCCCCTTATCATAATTGTTTCTTTTGTGCGTGAGATGCTGTGTTTAAGTATTTCTACGATACTTGCATGTAATACTAGAAGAAGGTAGTAGGGTAATATGACATCTTTCCAGTTAGGATAAGCAGAACTGTCCACTAATCAGCGCTACTGGCAATACCAAGACTAAAGCCACTAAGAAGCTTGAAATTATTTTTCTTTGATATTTCTTATTACAAGCTAAATAAAGGATATGTAAAGGACTCAAAATTGCATAGTAGACTTTCTTTTTCATGTAAAAAAGAAATCAAGCCTATATAATTTTCCAGTAGATTAGTCTGGTACCTTAGCAATGGAGCAAGTGATTTCCTTCTATAACTAAGTGCAGTGTATGTAGTGAAGAGAAGTGACATTTATTTTTCACCTACTGGGTTGTCAACAGCCTATATAAACATTATCTAATTTAATCCTCTATGGTAAGCATTATAGACCTTATGAAAACTCAGGATGGCTAACACTGTCAATACAACCCATAAAAAAGTACCGGTCACCTATTAGGTGACACTAATAGGAAAATACCTCAAAGCCTACACACTCCTGCTGAGTCAGTAACCTTTGTAGTCATCAGTCAATATTCAGAAATTAAAACATGGATAGGTTTCCAGTTTTGTTAAAGTTGTTTAAAAGCCATAAAGGTCATAGGTTCTTGTTCCAGTTTCTTCCTTCCAACCTACTTCTGTTGCTTTTTGTCTTTCATAGCCCACTTTTTAAATTTGTATACCAAAAGGCTATCTTCTGTTAGATTTGTGTCTGATCAACATTCCTTGAGAAATATTGTGACTGGTTTAATCAAGGTCTTGTTAAAAAATTAAAAAAATAAAAGTTTAGAAGGAAACTAATTAAAATGTACTATTAAATATATTACCATAGGTCAGCCCTGGTGGCTCAGCGATTTAGCGCCGTTTTCAGTCCAGGGCGTGATCCTGGAGACCCGGGATCGAGTCCCAGGTCAGGCTCCCTGCATGGAGCCTGCTCCTCCCTCTGCCTGTGTCTCTGCCTCTCTCTCTCTGTGTCTTCCACGAATAAATAAAATCTTAAAAAATATATATATATATATGTATATATACTATAGGACCCAGAAGGCTGCTGCTTTTAAAATAAATCAGATTCAATGTTATTAAAAAAAATCCACTATTCTTTCAATAATTTATCCCGTATACATACTTGTGTGTATGTGTGTGTGTGAAATAGCCTACTTATAAAAATAGCACAGCATCTTTATAGTAGTAGAAGATTGGAAAGAACAAAAAAGTTGGTCAACCAGTGACTGACTACATAAAACTGATTTTTCCATATCCATTTAATGGAATACTCCACAGCTGTTCGAATGAATGCGGCAGCTCTATAGGTATCAATATAGTTCTAACATACTGAGGGAGAAAAACCAAAGTGCAGAACAGTGTACTTAGTGTAATTTATGTACAAAAAGAGGAAGATAAATAGTACATATATACTTAGGTTATGCATTAAATGTTTCTCTATTATAGACAAGGAGACAAAAATAGGTTTTAGGTAGGTAGGAGTTCGGTAAGTCCAAGAAGTTTCTTTTCACAAGAGTGAGCCTTCACTCAAGGGGGAAAAAAAAAAAAGCCTCTTACAGTACATCTATGGGTTTGTATTTTTTTTCTTCCTGGAAGTTTAGGCGTACTCCACCACCCAGGGACCTGCTCAAAACCCCCTTTTTCCAAGCATTTATCCATGGGAGAAGGGGCTTTTAGTTTTCATTTAATGCCATTTCACTGATTTTCTGACAAGCACCTATTAATTTTGTATAAAATATGATTTAACTGGTAGTAGGATCATAGGCACTCCCCATTCTGTATGCTTTCTTATAATTAAAAATGTTTTTAAAAAAAATTTGAAAAAGCTGTTGCAGGCTTTCTCTGTTGTTTAGTAAACATCACCAGGGGCATGATCTGCAGAGGCCAATTCTCTCCTAAGGTTTATTTAACTCAGATCGTTACCTTTTCTGGAAAATTTTTGAATGCAGCTTTATTGGTTTAATATGTAATGTCTTTTGCCCTGTAATTCACCCATGTGTCATCTCCTCAAGTTCTAGGTCTGGGCTTTTTACAAATTATCGTGCTTCTTAAGGGCACGATTTCCTGGGCCTGGACTGTCCACTAAGAGAGGAGTCCATAAAGTGCTTTGTTCTCTTAGTTAAGGTGGCAGAAGGGAGTAGCATACAGAAGCGGCATACAGAGGTGATCACCTTCACAATGTGAAGATGTGGTTTATGTATACAATGGAATATTACTCAGCTATTAGAAATGACAAATACCCACCATTTGCTTCAACGTGGATGGAACTGGAGGGTATTATGCTGAGTGAAGTAAGTCAGTCGGAGAAGGACAAACATTATATGTTCTCATTCATTTGGGGAATATAAATAATAGTGAAAGGGAATATAAGGGAAGGGAGAAGAAATGTGTGGGAAATATCAGAAAGGGAGACAGAACGTAAAGACTGCTAACTCTGGGAAACGAACTAGGGGTGGTAGAAGGGGAGGAGGGCGGGGGGTGGGAGTGAATGGGTGACGGGCACTGGGGGTTATTCTGTATGTTAGTAAATTGAACACCAATAAAAAATAAATTAAAAAAAATAGTTGGGATAAAAAAAAAAAAAAAAAAGAAGACTCAAACACAAAGCGGTGCTTCAAATCACAGTTGGGGAGAAACTTTCTACAAGTAATCTATCAGAGCTCTCCAAAGCCGTATTACTGTTTCATTTAAGTGATCCCTGATTTTACAAAGTTGTTGAAGTTAATGTGCAGAATCAAATAACAGGCCAATTTATACGCATGGATGACAAAACAGAGGTGGACACATCATTGAGTTAATTTTGTTTCTATGTCTTCCAGTTCTGTCATGTGTTCTAGCTATTACAACTTTTGTACATTCTTCCTTCACATGACATTTAAAAAACGAACCTTATTTTTACCTTCATGTTTCCACTTAATTGCTCTTTTAAAGACACATTTCTGACTTTTCTTCTTTTCTGGCTTATTCACCAAGTGGACTGAAGGTAATGATAAAAGAAGCTAACAGGGAAGAGATAGACTGTTCCTTCTTCCTCCTCAGCCTGCTGGTCTCCCTCTACTCCTTCTTGGTAGTTTTTTTTTTTTTTTTTTTTTTTTTTTAAGATGTTATTTATTCATGAGAGACACAGCGAGAGGAAGAGACACAGGCAGGGGGAGCAGCAGGCTCCCTGTGGGGAGCCTGATGTGGGATCCCGACCTGAGCCAGAGGCAGAGGCTCAATCACTGAGCCACCCCGGTGTCCCCTCTTGGCAGGTTTTTAACTCAAGGAGAAGCTGGCAAAGAAATGTTTGCAGAGTCGCAGACCCAGTGTCATAAGCAAGGGTATAGACGGATGTGTTTGGAACTGAGAAAGAATGATTTAGTAACTGGTACACATTCATACATTCATACTTCCTTTATAGAAAATTTTAAAAATTGATTCATATGGAATTTTGTTTTTATGCACTGATTAATAACCGTTCTATAACCACTTTTCACTCACTAGCTTCTTTTTTCTGTATCTGAAATATGAAATGTATAGACAGTTTTATGTTACAAATCCAACCAAGTATTTAAACACCCATGACGAGCACTAGATTAGACCCTGAGAGATTTAGGATATTGAGTGTCTACTATGTACAATGAATTAAGTACAAAAATGAAAAGATAGAGGTCTCTTCTCATGAATTGTGGGAAAAAAAAGACTGATTTTTTTGAACAACACTGTTTCTAGTAATAAGCTTAGATTGAGAACATTCCCCTTAGCATACATTTCTGTGGCATTTACCAGTTATGAAATGTAAATTATTCCTTATCTGCTACAGGATAATACATCAAGGGAAGATTTATTACCTTTTCCTTCCATCATGAAAAATGATTCTTCTAATTTTATCCAATGGCATTAAACTGTTAACAGTTATTTCTGCAACTTAACAGATAATGTTAAAATCAAATTACCCAGAGTGCATGAACTAACCTTTAAGATGTTAAAAAAATGTATTTAATAGCCTAATGTAAGTAATGTTTAAAAATATATTCCAGAGTAGATTGATTCATTATCACAAGGTGGATTTTCCTATCCTATTTAAATATTAGAGGGGTGCCTGGGTGGCTCAGTCAGTAAAACGTCTGACACTTGATTTTGGCTCAGGCCTGATCTCAGGGTCGTGAGCCTAAGCCCCACGACGGGCTTTGCACTAGGCATGGCACCTGTTTCTCGAGGTTCTCTCCCTCTCTTTCCTCCTGTTCTTAAAAAAAGAAGAGATTGGTTTTTTTTTTTTCAAGTTTCAGATATTTATTATTCAGTGTAAACCCCAACACAATACACCAACATGACTTCGTGCATTTAGAGGGGATATATTTCCTGGATAAGTGGAAAATTGTGCGGATGGCTTCTGGAAGACCTTTATTCTAGGCAGCTTTATAGTGAACATTTCATTTAGAAGTCTGGGCCTTCTTTCTCCAGTTTGCTGTAATCTACATTCACTGAGTAGAACTTGTATTGATCATTGGACCCAGTTTGTTCAAAGGTTCTGGGTTATTCTTCCTATCCCAACTAACATCTGGATTGAACAATGCCAAGTGCAACACATACAGTGATGCTCCAGTACCTCCTGCCCCAATAAATATGAAGAGAGGGATCAAGCTCGGATGCTTCTTGGCCTGACGGATGATCTGGCATAACATGGTTGCGGTGAGGTCTCCTGTGCAGGAGAAGGAAAAACCGAGTTGCTGCCAAGACCTGGAACTAAGTAATGCCTCAGATAGGTTTTTCTTTGTAACATTTTCTATCTTTACTACCTTTCTCGTCTTTAAAAAAAAAAAAAAAATCACAATCCCAAGCTGGGAAACATGCAAGTTTGTTTTCTGAATAGAATTGAAATGTTAGGGCAGCCCAGATGGCTCAGTGGTTTAGCGCCGCCGTTGGCCCAGGGTGTGATCCTGGAGACCCAGGATCGAATCCTGCCTTGGGCTCCCTGCATGGAGCCTGCTTCTCCCTCTGCCTATGTCTCTGCCTCTCTCTCTCCCTGTGCCTCTCATGAATAAATAAATAAAATCTTAAAAAAAAAAAATGAAATGTTAGCTGGAAATTAGAGCCTGAGTCATCTTCATTTGAATATATATTTTATTTAGAATGCAGCACTAACAGCATGATAAACTGTCACAAATTTATACCAAGAAGCACATAATCTTTCAAACGTTGTTTTTCACAAGGAATTTAAGTACAGCAATATTGTCATTTGGTACTAGAGTCAAAGACGACATTTAGATTCTTCAGCTTTGGAGCCTTTAGTAACATCAAAATGATGGGCTAGTCAGGCAGAAGAAAGAAACTCAAAGGCAGTTTCTTTTTCTTCCGCCAGTTCCTTTGCAGTTAGATCCATCTTCTCACGGGAGAAATCATTAATAGTGAGACCTTCAACAATCTTCCAGGTTTTATTCTGTTTGAAAAGAATTGCAAATTAAAAAAAAAAAAACTTAACAATGAAACTGGGGCTGATCTTATAGCAAGAGACAACGCAGACTGAACTTAAAGCTAGTGGAGTATCTGTTTTTATTTTTTATTTCTATTTTTATTTTTTTTTGGAGTATCTATTTTTAAAGGCTGATTCTGGAGAAGCAAATCAAAGCCCGGGTCTGAATGAACAAATGATTCTGATAAAGGTTCAACACTTGAATTTAAAACTCACGGAATCTAGAAAAAAGAAATCTTTAAACGAGGACTTAATTAGCAAATGTTAAAAAAAAGACTTTAGTATGGTTCTAATAAAAGTTAAGATATTATTGGTAGATGTCCTATAGCAGAGGCATAATGACACAGGGCGTGTAGTGGCAAGAGTTGAATCGTGCTTTCCAGATTAATTTCCATCTTTTAGTAACCTGAAGTGGTGTTTTGTACAATCTTAAAGTTGAGGAAAACGTCTAATTTAGTAAAGGAACAACTTTCTAGACTGAATTATACCAGTATTAATAAAAATATACAACTATTTTCTCAGAATGGGACAGAGGGAAATAACTCCAAAATACCCTACCTTGATTGTAACAGGGAATGAGTACAGCAGATCATCAGGAACACCGTAGGGGTTGCCATCGGAGATAATGCCCATGGACACAAATTCTCCCTGAAAATAATAAACGTTTTACATCCTCATGGTGCTTAGGGATTAGTTCACACAACTGAACGACACACGAATTAACAAAACGAAACCAGGTGATGCTTTCTTAGTGTGTGCGTAACTTCAATATTGTATAAGGAAGCATCACCAGGCACTTTCATGGGTATTATTTCATTCCACTCTTCCAACCCATGTGTGAAGCAGGCCAGAGAAAATAATCCTCATTTTGTAAATGAGGAAGCTATGGCTCAATATAAGTTTTAAGAAAAAAAGTCACGCCCATCAGGTGGGCTAGGCGTTTTCCAGTATGATTTCATACAACCCTGTGAGGTAAATGCCATGTAAAAGATAACCAAATAGTTGAGAATGGTTAAGTAATTTTCCCAAGATTATTCAGCTTGTAGGCAGCTGATATGGGCTATAGATCTAACCTGCCTGACTGTAAGGTTATGTTCTTTTCACATCACAACATCAGAGGCCTGTGCAAATCATGGAGTCCTCACCTCTGGGGTTCCAAACCAGATGTCTCTGACATGGTCACAGATGGCTTTTGCAGCAGACATCGCGCTGGACAGCTTTCGAGCCTTGATGACAGCAGCGCCACGCTGCTGCACGGTCTGGGTGGGGACAGGCAGAGACAGCATTACTTGATCATGAGAACAGAATTTTCATCACTTCCAAGCTAATCCTGGGGTGAAAGACTGCAACCACAGTTTTTTTTTTTTTTTTTTTTTTGCAACCACAGTTTTAATGTCTTCCCACCCAAAATCCTAACAACTACCCAGCGTGGGCCTTACCAACCTATTCCAGTTATAGCTCCAATCTTTTTGAGAAAAGAGAACTACAAATCCATGCAGAAAGTTTACCACACTCCCCACAAATAAATGGATCTCTTTATGAAGATTAACTGGATGATGAGAAGGAACTTTAGTTTATTCCCCCACAATCTTGTCCGCCGCATAACAGATCAGAGCAGACTGGATCATGACTGGCTTTGTACGTAGTCATCAGAGCAACTGTGAAAGGCTTGTTCTCCTTGAGAACCACGCCACCAAATGGACAATCAGGTCAGCAATGTGGTGTGTCTCTCAAGAGTTCTTTATGCTTGGCTGTTAAGAGGGGTTTTTCTTACTGTGATGAACTCTCCCTTGAGCCAGCTTTCATCTTTCAGAGCATCATAAACACCAACTTCCTTTCCTTGCAGTTTCACCTTGGCATGGCTGACATCTGGATACTGAGTTGAGGAATGGTTTCCCCAGATAATGACATTCTTTACATCATCAGAAGTCACACCAAGTTTAAGAGCAATCTAGTTAAATAGGAAACAAATAGATAACTTAGAAAAATACTTTTTATTTCAAATTGTGCCTGTCTGACAAATATCCTTAAGATAAAAACCCTCTGAAACTTCAACAGAACACACAAGAGTTATATTGATTTGTAAAAATTAAAAAAACGTTATTGCCTGGTGATTTCCTAAAGCTTAACAGAATTTATGATTAACTAATAGTATAGTGGGTTCATCAAACCTAAAACATCAAGAAAGAGGTTAATATGGATTGAATATATAAATGTGACCTTTGTTTTGTTGTTAATACTTGGAGACTCTGTAGCACTTCTGAACAGTAAGGTTAGAATATGGGGATTTCTCCATATTTAGGTGAAATTTTTATTATATACCAATATATAAATTAGCACTGCATCAAAGTTCTATGTAACAAAGGGAACAAACCCTGACAATTTTTTTTTAAAAGATTTTATTTATTTATTCATGAGATGCACAGTGAGAGGCAGAGACATAGGTAGAGGGAGAAGCAGGCTCCCTACAAGGAGCCCGATGTGGGACTTGATCCCTAGATGGGGGATCATGAACTGAGCCAAAGGTAGACGCCCAACCGCTGAGCCACCCAGGTATCCCCATACTCTGATAATTAAACAAACAAACAAACAAAAAAAACCCAACACCCTCAATAAGGATAGCTCCAAATTGGAAACAATGCCAAAGTCCTTCAAGAATGGTTAAACTGTGGTACCTCCATAAAATGAAATAAATAAATAAATAGGAGAAAGTGGAGAAACAATAAAAAGGAATAAACTTGGATGGGTACTAAAGGCATTAAACAGTGAAAAAAGCCAGGCTCAAAAGGTCACATACTCACTACATGATTCTATTTTTGTGACGTTCTCAAAATGACAAAATTCACTGAGATGAAGAATAGATACACGGTTGTCAGGGCTTAGCAATGGAGAGGAAGCATGTAACTATAATGAGGCAGGCTCTCTTACGGGTGATGGAACAATTCTGTAGCTCGACTGTGGTGAACACAGTAATCTATATATGTGATTAAAGAAATACAAAAAAATGAATGTAAAAACTGCAGAGATCTGAGTGGGTCTAGTAACAGTGCTGTGTGTAATTTAGTCAATTTCCTAGTTTTGAAAATGCTCTAGAGTTACGGAAGATGCTACACCTGGGGGAAATGAGTGGTGGGGATGTGGGATTTTCAGTAATGTTTTTGTAACTTCTTTGGAGTCTATAATTACTCTAAAATAAAAAGTTAAAACCAAAGCAAGCAAGCAACCAAACAAAAAGGATACTGATGAAAAAGGCCAATACCTAAAATGTCTGTAATGACTTGAGTCATCTTTACACTGATTTATTCAGTCAAGTAAGAATCAAATGGTGTTTACTTTCACTAGGACTCTCCTTTTTTAGATTTTATTTGAGAAACTCACGCATAGGCGTGAGTTGGGGATGGGTGCGTGTGCAGAGCGTGAAGGGACAAGCAGACTCCCTGCTGAGCAGGGAGCCCAACAACGGGGCTCGATCCCAGGATCTTGAGATCATGACCTGAGCTGAAGACAGTGCTTAACCAAATGAGTTCCCCAGGTGCCCGACACTATGACTCTTTAAGTTGAGACTTGTTTCTTAAATACTAAAACAGTTACATGATTTTTAAAAATTTACTTAAAATTCTGTTTTTGACATTTAAAATAACTCATTTAAATCCTGCTTTATCTGGAGTTCTGGAAGTTTTTGGAATATTAAGTACTAATCAGTCTTTACAGGGTAGTTGGATAGTTGGTTTCCAGAGAATCCAGCTACTGATCTCCTTGGTGGTTGAGCACAGCACCTTGCTGGTGTGCTGTGCAATGGGGTACCATTTTCTGTGTGTGCCATGACCTTCAAGGATTCAACAAGAACTGACCTTACTTCTACTTAGCTGGTATCTGAGATAAAGGAAAATTTACCTGAGGCAAGTAACTCAAGGGGTCTTTTTTTTTTTTTTTTTTACCTTAAATTCAATCTGCTAACCTATACCAAGATGTCTATTACCAAGAACTTAGAACCCATCACTGCTGAATGTCAGCCCCAACTGCTGCACTCCAAAGTATGGTGAAGACAGACTGCCTCTGGGCCTCTAGTCCATACAGGAAGCTCCTTTACTTCCTTTGTCCTGCTGCCTACTTCCTCTTTTCTTTAGCCAATCCACTTCTGTCTGGACAGCAAAGCCCAATACTTTGCAGATGTGGTTTCTGAATTTCATTCCTGTCAGAGCAAATCTAAATTAACACATATCCAGGACTGCACCTCCTTGTTCCCTTAGACCTTTCTTGTTGTCATGTAGATCTGTTCAACAGTTTTGGACTAAATCTCCAGCTCTAGTAATTTTCTGTGTCTCCCCCCACTGCATACCAGCTAAATAGTTTTACTGCCCAAATACCCTGTCAACACACATATGCAGCTCTGGTTTACAAATACACAGGGCAGTTCTGTAGGTGATTAATAGTCACTAGGTAGCTAGGTCCTTGATTTCCAAAATAAATTCTGTTAAGACTAGCAACATTCATGTAAGAAATTAGTCTTTGAGTTTGTTATTTTTCTCACTGGATGAACAACTTCTACAGGAGGAAGAAACTGCCTTTTCAAAAACTTCCTAAAAGCTCTCACCGTGCCAGACTGACATACTGGAACATGCACCAAAAGTTAAAGTCTAACAAGACTGCTTTTCTCTTTGCTCATTCAGACTTTTGGCTCTACAGGGAAAACTGTTTCAGGCACTGGGACAAAGTGTCACTTAGTAGTACCTCTGAAAGCAGAATTTTCCAGTGCCTGCCTCTACCAAGGCCTCAACTTTTTTGTTGCACCAAAACCTCCTACCTCCACTCATTCAAACTAACCCCCATCCTTCCACTCACTAGACTCTGCTTAAAACTAAGGAAAAAGATCCAGTTCATAGCCTAAAGCCCCTCAGGAAATATTTGCAGTTTAAGCTTGTTTTATCCGATGACCTTCTAAGTAACCTGAATATTCAAGGAGACATATGAGGTGTGGTTCTTCTCAGCTCTTAGTCATAACCCTCTTAATAATAACACTACTAATAAAAATCATTACTGCAAAGAGCAGCCAACCTTTATTGAGTTTTACTATGTGACAGGCATCAGATGATTGATTGGCCATGGTGTTTCAATTTTCAAAAAGCTACTGTTAATACCCTGGTCACTGACCCCTTGGCATATTCATCTATAACTCCAAGTGGTAAGTGAACTTGAGAACAAGTAAAATTTCGTTGCTAAGTAATGAAAAGTAGAAAGTTTCATGGAAATAGAATATTAAAAAGGTAGAGAAATAAAATTAAATATAAAATTAACAGTATAAAATCTGAATCTGACGGCTTAGCAATAGGAAAAAAGGAAGCAGTACCACACAAAAAGCTCAAATCATTCTTTTTATAATGTTCTACATATCCGACATAAACAAACTATGTTTTGTCCTATTAATTATCTATAATACCTGATTTATTTTTAAAAAGTAGGCTCTGGAGATGCCTGGGTGGCTCAGCGGTTGAGCTATGCCTTGGCCCAAGGCATGATCCTGGAGTCCCAGGATCGAGTCCCACATCGGGCTCCCTGCATGGAGCCTGCTTCTCCCTCTGCCTGTGTCTCTGCCATTCTCTCTGTGTCTCTCATGAATAAATAAATAAAATCTTTGAAAAAAAAAATAAAAAGTAGGCTCTATGCCCAGCATGGAACCCAAGGCAGGGCTTGAACTCATGATCCTGAGATCAAGACTGGAGCTAAAATCAAGAGTTGGACACTTAATGACTAAGCCACCCAGGCACTCTGAATGACTTATTTTTTTAACCCCTGTAAGAAGACATTAGAAACAGTATTTTGGTATACTTAGCAAATGAAATATAGTTGAGAAAATTAAGTATAATTTCAGCCTCCTTAAGAGACTAGATTTAAAGACTCCCTAACAAATTAGAATAGCCTCCTCCTAAAGAAAAACAAAAAAGTAAGTTTAAGATTCAGCTACTTTAAAGGTAAGATAAAAAGGTTTTAAAGTTGAACATTCAAGATTTTAAAAGGTATTTTTCTACCTGAGCTTTGGCTCGGTTGTGATCCAAACGAGTCAAGCAACTGAAGTTCTCCTTGGGGATGGACGGTGCCGACTTGGAGGCAGTCAGGCAGTTGGTATTGGCTGGATTTCCCACCACGATAACCTAGGATTTATGGGAGGCACAAGAGAGTTACAGACCATATACTGATGAACTAAACTATCTTAGAATATGACTGATATAAATGTGTACCATGTAGCCTTTGTATCAAGCTTTTATGAGCTAAGTATATATATATAGTTACCACTGTAGTTTCTAGAGTATTTCTACCCCATTGTTAGTGTCTGGTGTGTTTACTGAACATGTCTTTAATAAAGCTACCAACATGTATAGAAGTTGCTTTCCAGGTGGCAGTGTCCAAGATGGAAGGCGCAGGTCTATTTTATTTTGGGTCCAGAGACAGTATTTGTCTATTTACCACATACACACACACCAAGTAATTTAAGGCTCTGAGAGATCAATTCATTCATAAAATTTTCTTTCTTCTAAAAGTAGTCCAAGAAAGGAATGCTAGTTGAGCAGTTCAGGACAATGATTTCTTTATTAATGAAAAGAGTTCTTTAACTTGCCTAATCCTAAGAATTAACTGGGGATTTCCTAAAATACAGATTATCAGGTCCTATCCATTCCACACCTATTCAATCAATCCTTAGTAGAAAACACTTCAGGCCACTTGTTTTTTTAAGTTGGAAGGTATAGGTACACTGCATTATAATATAGTATAGGAAAATGCACACATGTACTTTTTCTTTCAAGTTTTAAATGCTTTAATAAAACTAAAAACTTACTGTGAAATAATGTCAAACTTATGACAAGCTCTAAGCATATTACAAATATTACAAAAAGTCAGGATTGGGAAGAACAAGTCTACTGAAATTAATAAAACCTCTAACCAGCAAGCCTTTTTGCTGACAACTAAGTCCTAGTTAACTGCTATTTAATTGGAAAAAGGAGGCCTTATTGTAAGATTTAGAAGTAAGTAGCTTCAGCAAAGAGACAGAAGAGGAAGTTATACCAACTCAAATCCTCAAGAGACAAGCATATCAAAATTCTTCTGGATTGAGAAAATCTGAGCATTTCAGAAGCTACCCCCTCTCACTGCTGAGAATGCAGCTCACAGCCATCTCTCTCTACCGCACACACAAATCCTAATGTCTGAACAAATATTCCCACACAACTAAAAGGCACCAGAAGGTTCCTGTCTTCTCTACAGGTCTGTAAGTTAGTATTAAATTTCTGTATCACAGTAACGGGCAAAATATTTTTGAGCACCTCTAAATAAAGATTTCTATTGTGTATGGGAAAAAACCCCTGAAAAGGGAAGCTTATCAAGCAAGACTCTATCTTCCACAGAATTGGGGGTAAAAATAAAAGCAAATAATTGTGTCTTTATTTAAATGATCAAAGAAGAAGTTTCAAATGCTAATAATGAAAACCGCAGAAAATAGGGTATTGGTCACCTTAACTGACTTCTTGGCATATTTCTCCAAGGCTGCACCCTGGCATTTGAAGATTTTCACATTTGCTTTGAGTAAATCCTTCCTTTCCATGCCATCCCTTCTTGGCATGGAGCCCACAAGAATGGCCACATCCAGGTCTTTGAAGGCAACATCCTCTTTATCTGTTGCGATGACATCTGTGAACATGGCGATAAACATTCAGAGCTACTGAAACACCAAAGTCTGAGATTTTCTTTTATTTATTTTTTAAGATTTTATTTATTTGCCAGAGAGAGAGAGAGAGAGAGAGAGTACAAGCAGGGGGAAAGGCAGGCAGAGGGGGTGGGGGAAGCCAGCTGAGCAGGGAGACCATTGTGGGGGGTCGATCCCAGGACCCTGAGATCATGACCTGAGCTAAAGGCAGATGCTTAACTGACTGAACCACCCAAGAGCCCCTGAGGTTTTCTTTTTCACACTAAATCTACTCAGTAATTTTTTCATTTTGTAGCAAATGTTTACTTTTATATATCACAATGATAAAAGTTTTAGGGGCCTAAGAAAGGAAAAACAATATAATCAATAAATATAATATAAGCAGAAATGTAAATTACATTCATTTTGCTTTTCCTATTTCAGTAATTATTTCAAGTTTGAAAACTCTACAGCTTTTTTTTTTATGATCAGATACGGTACAAAGTATAACATGATAACTTTCAACTCTGTGCAGCATTTGTTATTCACACTAATTACTACAGATAACATGAAAGAAACTAATTTACCTAACCTTCAAGTTGTAATTACTTTAAGGTCTAAGATATCAATCACAAATTCAAAATAATGTTTACCGAGGAGTTTTGTGCCAGGAATAACACTACGGATTTTGTTGTATCAAATTTAATCTTAATATTTTATGTATGAAGAACAAAGAGGTTTAAAGAGATTAATTAGCTGCCATCAAAAATCAGCAAACCTGTAATTGCAGCCCAGGCTGGTCCAGAGGTCAACCATTATTCTACTGTGCCAGTCCAATAAACATAAACTGCTAATTCTTTAATCAAAGAATGTATACTATCACCCTCCTTTATTGACAGTATTAAAAAGGCTATGACCAGTGCTACAGAATGAATGTCTGTGCCCCTTACAAAATTTATGTTGAAACCTAAACCCCAGTGTGGTGGTATTAAAAGGGCCTGTGGAAGACAATTAGGTCATGAAGGTGGAGCCCTCATGAGTGAGATTAGTGCCCTTATCAAGGAGGTCTCAGAGGGCTTCTTCACCCCTTCCGCCTTTTGAGGATACAGGAAGAAGATGGTCGTCTATGAACCAGGAAATGGCTTCTCACCAGAATGGGACTAAGCTGGTACCTTAATCTTGGATTGCCCAATCTCTAGAACAATGAGAATTGAATTTTTGTTGTTTATAAGCCATTCAGCCTATGGTAGTTTTGTTATAGTAGCCCAAATGGACTAAAACAACAGGGATTCAGCATTGTCATCAGCAAGTTTTTAGGGGTCAACTTGTGTCGCATAAGGCTGCTGTAAAGCCCCCAACTGGTCTCCAAAAATTACCAGTTGATGGGGGGTAATCTTCTTCTTCCCAACCATGCATCCTTATTTGCAGAATCTTCCCTCCTTGTCATATTCACAGCTGACCGAGGACAAGTGGACTATAACCTGGACCCATTAGAGAGAGCAGAGGAACTCAGCAGAGAAAGGAATAAAAATGCAACAATGCAGCAAACTTGATTTGGAAACAGAGTGAGATGTGCTGTCAACTATGCTTCAGTTTTAAAAAAGAAACAAGAGGGTGAGGAGCAAGAGCCAGCAGAATAGCTTGGCAGGGTAATGCATTCTTACATAACTTTGCAACTCCATGATTCAGACAACAGAGTACCCCTTCTAGTAAATATTTACTGAACAGACATATGAATGCTGAGCATGGTTTGTTTATTTCTTTTTAAAAATTTATTCCCCTACTATTTTAGGAAGAAAGTGAGTGTGTGGGTGTGTGCGCATATGCACGTGGGGGAGGGGCAGAGGAGGGAGGGAGAGAGAATCTCAAGCAGACTCCCAGCTGAGCACAGAACTGGACACAGAGCTCAGAGAGCTAGAGACCACGACCCAAAACTGGAACCAAGAATTGGACACTTAACCGACTGCATCACCTAGGCGCCCCTTTGAGCATGGTTTCAGTTGGGTATGTATATATTTTGATCTGTGCAAACTTAGGAGAGTAGTGTTAATAATTAATCCTTATTAAAAGAAAACGGTCATAATGAAGGTATACTGAAAGAAAAATACTCAAATTAGTTTACAAGTTGACCTAACATTTTAATGAGACTTTCAATCAAACTTAAGACTGTCTTACATTTGTATAATAGTTCAATGATTCTTAAAGGCTCTTAGCAGAACTCTCAGGGTTTTTTTTTCAAATATGCAGCATATGATTAAGACAATTTGTACTATATCTCAATCTGATGACAGGCTGTGGGCTAACCCAGACTATATGTGAGGGACCACACAATTTTCAGCCTCGGGGCAACATATGGCTATGGAAGACATCATCTAGAGCTGCACAATTTAGGCACTACTATTACTGTTTAAACAGATTTTAAATAACAACAGTGTAGACAATCTCAGGTGTATAACACTTGTGCAACATTATGCTCAATTAGTAAGGTAAATTAGGTAGAAGCATGTTGGAGAAAAAGCAATAGTCTTTTAACCAACACTATTTCTTGCTTTTACCCTTTATTCTTCATATATGTCTTACCAAATAGTTGTAGTTCAAAAAAAACAAAAAACAAAAAACAAAATACTTTTATGAAATACTCATTGAGAGGCTAGTTAAAAATCTAAACCTGTTTTTTGAAAGACATAAAATACTATAGAATCCTTTTATCCTCCACCCCCCCAAACTCACCTTTCAGGAGGGGAAGGGCACAGTCTTGTAGTTCCATTAGGACACCATCTAGGACACCCATCATGGGAGTGATATCCAACAGCACAAGAATTATAGGCTGCCAAATTAAATAGCAAGGACAGCATCTATCAGCATAGGTTAAGTCATTTGGTCATAAAAAGGCCTCTTGGAAGGTTTTTATTTGGTGTGTATTTGTGTAAAATTGCCATTAATTAGTTATAATTATTTTAGGTCAGGTATCTAACATTATGCCACTTTCTGAAAAAGGAATGCTATAAAACCAACAAGAGTTTGCTAATAGACAAAGGAAGAGGATTCACCATTATTGCATTTTAAAGGAGTATACATAGAAAAAAATGAAGTGACATGCCATCGCTTACTTTTTAAAAAAGATTTTATTTATTTGAGAAAGAGAGAGTGTGTGAAAACACATGTGCATGCACCCATGCTCAGAGGCGGTTGGTGGGGGTGGAGAGAAGCTCAAGCAGGCATCACTCTGAGCTCAGAGCCCAATAAGGGGCTTGATCTCATGACCTGAGCTGAAACCAAGAGACGCTCAACCAACTGCACCACTCAGGCACCCCAGCCATAGCTTACTCTTGTTCACAGCTATAAATCTAATTTTAGTTCATGGAAAGCTAAGCAGTATCTAGCATGAAGGAAGATCTTGAGATCTATGGGTGAAGAGAAGGAATAAATGGATACTTTAGAAAGGATTTATTTATTTATTTATTTAAAAGACTTTATTTATTTGTTCATGACAGACAGAGACAGAGAGAGGCAGAGACACAGGCAGAGGGAGAAGCAGGCTCCATGCAGGGAGCACAACGTGGGACTGGATCCCAGGTCTCCAGGATCACACCCCAGACTGAAGGTGGCACTAAGCCGCTGAGCCACCGGGGCTGCCCATAGAAAGGATTTTAGTGTGATCAGACCTGCTGGAATAGGGAGTGCCTCTTAAACCGGAAAGCAAATCTGCCTATTTTGGGTATAAAGACCATTTATCAACAAGGAAGCGCTAATTCAGAAACTGTCTCTCCCACATGACTCTCCCTAATAGTCATGGTTACTAGTGAAAACCTTCTAGTGACTGATAGCTCCTGGCTGTACCAAGTCAACTAAGTACCGTGTGCGGAATAGTTGATTTGCAAAGCATTTTCAATGCTTGGAAGGGTACACTGAAATAAGATCCCAGCTTCATTCATAGCAGCGTGCCCAGTACATTTACTGGGATGACCCATTCCTTATCATTTAAACATTTCGTCAAAACTTAATACAGGGTTTACTGATAATATTCTTATTTGGACTTGAGGTACATAGATAGTTCCCCTACCTGGTCTTTACCAAAGACAGATCCATTTCCAATACTGTACAGCAGTGAATATGCAATTTGACCAGCTGCTCCAGTCACGAGGACTCTGATTGGTTCAGACTGTAATGAAAGAGACCCATTAATTAACACCTTATTTAAAAATGCTATTTCACCCTAAACATATCTAGGATTTTTCTATAATAACTACATACTTTAAAATTAAAAGTTAATGTAAGATTTTAAAGTCTCTTCACATTTGGCTTAGTAGGAGACAAACTTATTCCAGACTTGTACCAGCAAAAGAACATGCACAAATCAGCTGAGCAACTTCTGGAACATGTGTCCTTTGGTTACATATTTATACAGTGTTATTTAACTCTCACTGTTACCCTAGATTTACTTACAAAATCTTATCCATCTTTTTTAAGGCTATTTTGCCACTGAAATAGGCCTAACAATGTTGCTGTGCCTTATATGGTGATAGAAACCCTGGCAGCCACTAGAACCTTATAAATCCTCTTATGCAAATCCCCCCACTCCCCATCTGCTCAATAGAATCCTTTACACCAGGAAGAGGAGTGACAGTGTTAAAATTTTCCATTTACAATGAGTCAGAAAGTTTTAATAAAACTAATCATGATTCAACTGGACTACTTGAATGAAGAAACATAAGTCTTTATCTTTTATTTAAGGAGAAAGGGAAACAAGAGAATACTGGATTATAATAAATTTTAATATTATATAACCACGGCAAAATATAGTGACAGCTGACAACCCGATTCCACAGGAAAATTAACTTTTTTTAAAGATTTTATTTATTTATTTATTCATGAGAGGCATAGAGAGAGGCAAATAATAGGCAGAGAGAGAAGCAAGCTCCATGCAGGAAGCCCGATGCGGGACTAGATCCCCAGACCGGGATCATGCCCTGAGCGGAAGGCAGATGCTCAACTGTTGAGCCACCCAGGCGTCTCGGGAAAATTAATTTTAAAAGAGAGGAAGGAGAAATACAAAGAGCATAATTGTTATAGTTGAGAGAAGTTGCCTCATAGAGCATAATTGTTATAGTAGAGAGAAGTTGCCTCATAGACCTCAACAGATCCTGAACAAAGACAGACATATGGACAAAAATAAAAATTAATATTCAAAGTGATGATCCCAAGTCATCAAAAAAAAAGCTCAGAGAATTAAAAAGATAGAAATATTTATTAAAAAGAGATGAACAAAAATGTTTGGAAACTTAAGGGATACATTAGATGGAAAAATTCAACCAGGGTGAATTGTTCCCTTCCTTGACAATATTGTGTAAATGGACTTTCACTGAATCACCTCTATTGTTACTTGCAAGAGAGAAGTGGTCCACTGAAATGAATGGGGACAGAAGCCTTTGACTTTATATTTAGAATTCCCTCTTCCAGGTGAGTCATGTTTTTGGGATGGAAGGACACTTTGTCATATGACCTTCTAACTCTAATCTCTAATGGTCAGCAGCCTTTAGCAAATTGGTACCCATAGAAATTAAAGGGAAAAAAAATCTCAGGAAAAAAAAAATCTCAGGAAAGAAGTGTCAACTGCTGTAAGAGAAAGGAATCTGTACGTAGCAGACGACGTATGCACTTCTTCCTCACAGATGTGACCAGGGTGTGAGTGGGAAAAAGCAGAAAACTATGGAGTGTTATTCCCTGACCTTCTGAGTCTCTTCCTCATTTTCACCAGCTTTTCCCCTAGACCTCATAACCCTAAAAAGACAAAATACGGTAATTCCCCAAATAAATCCTTTTTTTTTTTTTTTTTTACAGTACATTCTTAGGTTTCCAAATAGACTTTAGGTTTATAGAGAACACTAAAACTCATCATATGTGGTTATTTGTAATCATTTGGCCTTTACATGTTTTAACTGTCGTTTTCCCTCCTTACCTTGAAGTAGAATAGGTGAGGAGAAGGGAATGGAGGAAAAAATTATTCCTCCTTTCTCTTTAGAATGCAAGCTCCTTAAGGACAGGGGCTTTGTCGATTTTATATACTGTTGTATTCTAACTGCCTACAACAGTGCCTGGCACGTAGTTGGAGCTCAAATACTTGCTGAAGGAATAGCTGGATCTTGTAAAATTACTACCCCAAATTTGGAAACATAAAAGGATTGTTTGGAAGCAAACCTAACATGCTTTAAGAAAACTGAGATATTTTATTCATACATACTTGCACTGAGAAGGTTGGAAGCTTAGCGACCACAATAATTCCAGCTATCATTAGCAAAAACTATGTCACTAGCTTTAATAATATAGTCTTATAAATCAACTGATATACTGTTATCTCAGTTCATTCATTAAACCTTTCCCAACTGAAACTCTATTATGCACCTGGCCAGAGAACCCATGAGTGAACCACATACAGGAAACAAGAGGATAACCCAATTTTCTAAAAGAGGGGGCTAGAAGTGGCAGTGTAGTAAAGAGACAGCCTCTAGAGCCAGATGTTCTGGGTTCAAATCCTAACTTTACAACTGTGTGTTTCTGACAAGTTACTTATCCTCTCTGCATTCAGTTTCCCCACAGTAAAATGGAGATAATGATAGCAGCAACCTAACAAATGGGGTAGTTGTAGGGATTGAAAGAGTTAACATACAAAGCCTTAAGAACAGTACGTAGCAAATACTATAATTATGGGTCTCTGTCACTGTAAAATTTTCCTCTAAGGATTCTTATAACCTGTGGTTTTCTACTTACATGTCTGTTACTCTCTTCTAGACTAACCCCCCCCCCCCCTTGCTGTGAGGGCAGTCGGCCTCGGGCTCAAATCTGCATTCCCATATAGTGTTCAACAAGTATCTGTTGAATGAATAGAAGGGTTAGATAAGGAAAATGTAAACACACGCTACCTCAGTGTAAAGCAAGCCAGGATAAGAAATGATGGGGCAGGGGAGTAGCACTATGTGTAAAACTTACAGGTAGGTGGTTAGAGCATAATATTGTAGCCAATCTTAGGCATTAGTTTTAGTTGCTAAGAAAATGCGCTCCCAGTATCACAGTCCTTGGTGAAGCGGTTGTGGCCAACTATGAACAGCTGCTCCTTCCATCTCAGCAGTTTCTTTCTTCCAAGTCTAAGAACAGATTTTCACATATAGGCAATTCTATCTTTCAAGAATGGTATGAAGCCTAGTCAATGTCCGAATGTTTGAGTATGAGTGGGAAGGGATGTACCTATTTGGTTTTTTTTTTTTTTCTCTTTGCAACATTGCAGTTGAAAAGCAGGAGGGTGGGAGATTCCTGCTGACTTTCTACAATGTTACAGTGTGAAGACAGGTTGCTATTCTTTGCTTAGATATCCGGGCAGTCTGCCAAGATCCAGAGAAGGAATGTCTTTGCTCTTGGCAGGGCTCTAATGACCTTCCCGCAGACTGACTGCTTTGCGCATGTGCTCCAGGCTCAGTTATAAAGCTTGACTCTAAGCGTTCCTTCTGTTATTCTATAGAAAGACCCAGGCATTCCTTTTTACCTTCTAATTTACATATATTTCTGTAATATAAAAAACATTCATTCAGATTCCTTCATATCGAATCATTCAGATTTCTTCATAAAGTTAATCCTTGCTGTCCCTCCTTATTCCCTCTTTAAAACAAACAAAAAACAAAAAAAAAACAAAACTGCTTTGAACATCTTACAAAAGATGGCTCTTAAAACCGAGTGATTGCTCACGTGATCTCCTGAGGAGGCAAGGAGATTCCGAGTCACCTGAGAGTGCTGTCAGTTTCGGTAAACTGCAGGCAGTGTTCTTTCTTAGGGACATCTCTGTGTTATCTGGTGCCCGAGTGACCTTCCAGGAGTGAGGCCTGTTATATCTACTGCGTAGCAAAAAAATGTACGAATGGGGACCCAGGATTCTCCCTGTGACCTTGGGAAAATCATTTAACCTCCCCAGGCTACCTTTTCAAATTAGAGTAAATAATCCCCAAATTCCCTTCTAATTCGAGAATTCCATATTCTGAATTGCAGGGAGTCAAGCTATTGGGTTATATAAATACTGATAAAATACTTCAGTTTGTATTTGGAATATGAACTTGTATCTTCCTCCTGAACCTCAGCTACTGAAAATAAATTTTCAAAATGATGTGGTAATTGTATGGCACAATACAGTAAGAGTGAGCTGGAAGGCTCTTGGGAGCAAACAGTTATATGACCTTGAGCAAATCATTCTTTTTGGGTTTCAATAAACTCAATCTTAAGATTCGAAGTGGGGAAGATTTATCAAAATGATCTTCAAAAAGGTCCCATCCAGGTCTAAAATGATAAAATCTGAGGTTCTCTGATAAGTACCCCCACATTCTTTGCTAAGATCATTAAATCACAGACAACCAAAGCCATCATTTAAAGACTAATTGTAAGCAGGAAACCGAGGTTTAACATTTACTGAGAATTAGTAGCTGTCCCCCACTGCTCCCTTATAAAGAGAGAGGAGGCATTAATCTCCTTGCCTGGAAATTATGTCTTTTCAGATTCTGGAAAATTTCCAATTCATCCAAATTATTTCCCCACAATTCCCAGCTATTTCAGTATTTTTGAGATAACGGAGTAAGAATGACTTCAACTATAAATACAGATTCGAAAAGACATTTATGATTTATTATTGGATGTCAAAAGTCACCTTCACGCAGCAAGCAGATTATTCAAACGTCAGAGGCCCCTCGCCACCACCCCCGCCCCCTTTCATCAGAGACAAGACACGCTGATGTGGGCATCCGGACCTCGACAAGACGGTCACACTGTGTAACATTAACAGTAGGGGCCTTAGAATTCATCACCTACAGACCAGCAAAAAATATCTGCACCAGTTACTTGGCTGGCGATGCCATCACTGCCACTCGTCCCGACATTACCAGAGGAGATCAATGAACAGGTTTTAAATAACACTTTGTGCAATCAGATATGGCGGAAACACATCTCTGCAAAACGGCGATCGCAATCCGGAGTACCTGGTAAGCACAATCGTTACAACTGCGGGGGGCCCTCTGCTTTCAAGGGCTTGGTGAGAAAAGCCCCGAAAAACACTGTGGGCTCAAGAAAGAAAAAGAGCTTACGACCTCCCCCGCCTCCCCATTATCGAACCTTACCATCGTCCTTATCCAACCGAGTATCTGATCTGGCTTTGGAGAAAACCCGCGGCTTGCTCTGCCCGCACGCCACGCAGCAGGACTGAGATCAAGCCTCTCCAAGGACAAATTTCTTTCAAGTCCCCGTAAGAGCCCCCTCTCCCACTCCCCCCCCCCCCCCAGGTGGAAACCAACCCCTTCCCAATTACTAGGTCACTGCGACAGTCCCCAAAAGCGGAGTCGAGGCTTTCCAAAGGGCTCGAAGGACAGTGCTTCGCACGACCGCCCCCCGCCCCGAAAAGTCCTTTAAGCGCAAGAAACCCCACACAAGGGCGCGAAGGTCGGGGGTGGGGTGGGGGGAGGCGGGAGGCAGGATGCAGGAGCCCGCACTCACCATGATTAAGAAGTGCGCGAACAATTTCAGCACCTGCAAAACGAGCCTCACGGAGCCGGGTCACCTTTACTGCGGAACTGGCTCGGGGAGGGCGAGCGCTGTTGGATGGGAAAATGCTCGGCTCCCCGCCGCAGCGCCCTCTGGGAACTGTAGTTTACGCTGCCCGGATTCTAGCGCCCCCTCCAGCGCCTCTCCTTCAGTGTTGAACTACACTTCCCGACGTCACAGGGTCGCCTCACGCCCTTCTCCCTGCGCTCTCCGCCGATGGCAAAGTAGTCCCTGAGGGTGGGCTGCTGTGATTGGAGGACGGCGAAGAGCGGAGACGCGTGCTCAGGCCGCAGGACCCGCCTGTTGGCGCCCAGTAATTGGGGGGGGGGGGGGGGCGAGAGGGACCCGAGGGAGGGAGGGAGGAGATAGGGACCCTTTAGCTACCTCGCCCCCTCGCACGCCGGAGAGACTTCTCTCTCCCCTGAGGCTAAACGTGGGAGGTGAAGAGACCTTCCGCTGCGTACAATCGGCTCGACCCGGAAACAGAGTCTTTTTTAAAAAACCAGTCACGCCCTGGAGGGGCGGGCGGGAGTGACGCGTCGCGGAGACTGGAAGGCTTCGCAAGTTGCTAAGCGACGCGGCGGGAGAGCGCGCGGGCGGCCGGGGACTACCTGAGGGACCGGTGGCGGTCGCCGCTCGGCGGGCGACGAGGCGGAGCGCGCGCGCGCCGCGGCCTGCCGGGTCCTGCCGGGTCCTGCCGGGTCGTCCTTCCCTAGTTGCCGGGGGGACCCTCCGCTCTGAGTAGTGTCCGGGGCGGAGCTGGGCGGCTCGCGGGGACGCCCCTCGGAGGCGGCCGGGCTGCGCGCCCTTCCGCGGCTTCCAAGGCAGGTGAGCTCGGGCAGGGGGGCGGCGGGCGGGGGGTTCTCTGTGAGGCTTCGGGTCCCGAGCGCGGCGGTGCGGCGGGGGCTGCCCTGCCGGCCGGGTGCCCGCAAGCTCGCCGGTCCCTGTCGGCGCGGTCAGGGCAGCAGCGTTCTGCAGGGTAGCGCCCCCCCGAAGCCCGCGCCCCCCTCTCTTCAGGAAGATGCAGCTCTTTCAAAGTTTCCACAAAAAAAAAAAAAAAAAAAGAGCCGTGAGCGAGCGCTTGCCTTGTGGAAAACGAGCCCTTTGCCGTCCTGGGCTGGCTCCTCACAGCTCACGCATCTTAACTTCTTCTCCAAGTCCTCCGTGAACGTTGACGCCCTGGACGCGCTCCGGAGCTGGCTGCCGTGGAGGAACGTCCCGACCCTTCGGTGACGCCCACGCCTGCATCTCCGAAGTAAAGCGGGGCCGCTGGGTAGGTGACGCCAGGCGTTTTCAGGCGGAATCTGAGCTGGAGAACAGCTTCAGAGGTGTTTGGTTTAAAGTTGATGCCGCCCACGGGTGGCGGTGTGCGCCCCGGAGCCCGGCGGGACGCGCGTGTTGAAAGGAAGGCGTGGAAGAGCGTCTCCGTTGAGAGGCCGAGCGCAGGGAGCTGTGTCAGGGGCGTTGCTTCTGTCGCCGGTAAATGAGCGCCAGGTGTTAACCGTGCAGGCTTCACCCTCTTCGTTTTTTGGAGGGTTCGCTATGGCGGGAAAGAGGAGAACACCTTGCTTCCCATTTTTAAAGATTTTATTTATTTATTCCTGAGACACACACACACGCAGAGGCAGAGACACAGGCAGAGGGAGAAGCAGGCTCCACGCAGGGAGCCCGACGTCGGACTCGATCCGGGAACCCCAGGGTCACGACCTGAGCCGAAGGCACATGCTCAATCACTGAGCCACCCGGGCTGCCCTGCTTTATCAACATTTGACATAACCGAGAGATTCTGCCTTCCTTGAATCACTTTATTCACTTGTTTTTCACATACTTTCCTGATTTTCCTCTTATGTCACCGGTTGCCCCTTTTCAGTCTTCCTTTGCACATTTTTATTTTATTTTTATTATTATTATTTTTTAACCTCTGACTCCTTAACATTGGAGTGCCTTTGTTCTGTCTACGCTTAATCCCTAAGCGATACAAGTCTCGAGTTGCACGGTCATAAATGTCAAGTGCACGGTTACTTCTATGTCAGAAAACTCCCAAATGTGTGTCTTGCCCTGAATTCCGTATTCCACGTCTGACTACTTCCTGGTTATTTCCCGCCTGATTTTCTGAATGCACCATCTTCACTGTTTTATGGTGTTTTCTACTGAACAATTGTATACAGAGGTAAAGCGCCCACACGCCCTTTGATATAGATGAAATGACCCGGGTTTTCTCCAGTTCTAAGATGTTCATTCGTTGTGGATGGGATTATGAGATTTCAAACGATAGAGTAGTAAAGAGGTGCGATGGGTTAGATAAAAACTGGCTTAAGGGGGATCCCTGGGTGGCTCAATGTTTTAGTGCCCGACTTCCGCTCAGGGCGTGATCCTGGAGTCCTGGGATCGAGTCCTGCATCGGGCTCCCGACATGGAGCCTGCTTCTCCCTCTGCCTGTGTCTCTGCCTCTCTCTCTTTGTCTCTCATGAATAAATAAATAAAATCTTTAAAAAAAAAAAGAAAAAAGAAAAGTGTCTTAATAAATCGGCCAGGAAAATGTAGGGCAAGAGTCTGAAGATGTGGCACCCTATTAGGTCATGGGAATTCAGAGATTTAATATGACACGATTGCTGCCTTTTTAGAGCCCCCAGAAGCCCATAATGACAACATGGTGTGACCTGGCTAATAGTAATGAAGTAGTAGTAGTAATAAAGTAGTAATAAAGAGTAACTCTGGGGTACCAGGGCTTCGCAGAGGAGGTGCTGCCTGAATGAAGGCAACTGGATGTTTTTGCCAGGCAGCTTAGGTTAGAGGTAGGACCACATCTGCAGTGTCAGAGGTAGGGTCATGAGTTGGCAGTAAGACGATTTGCAACCCTATGTGCTTTAAGTTCCTGATTTTTTCTTTTTTTAAACTAAGGCTCTAGAACTGTTTACCCAAGACTGTAGCTATGAATCATATGGCTATTAAATTTAATTAAAATTAAATAAAAATAATATTAAAAATCCAGTTCCTCAGTCATGCTACCTATATTTCAAGTGTTTGATAACCACATGGGACCAAAATATCAAACATTTTCATTATCACAGAAAGTTATTTTGCACAGCTGCTAGAACTTAGTGAAAGCAAGGCATCCCCCCACAACAGGCCAGCTGCAATGTATCTTTGTGGGGGCATTCTTTTGCCCCTGGGCCTACCATGGAGTGCATAGCCGCTTGTGATACCTGACTACACAGGAAGAGTACTGTCAGAGGCAAGAAAGTAACCCAATTCTAGTCTTGACCATTGCCTTTGAATTTGGGAAGAACTGACTTCAGCAGTCTTGATGTGTCTTTTTGAAAAAAAAAAATGTTTTCAGACATTGCATTATCCTGGATCTTGAACCAGACTTAGCATCAGTGAGCCCAGGAAGGGTTGAGAAAGCAGAGGTCATTGCCTGGGTGGTACCACATGACATCTGTCTGCTGCTCTCTACTGTTTTGGAATACCTGTGTTGCTGCCACGTTCTAAACAGATGGAAGAGGATAGGACACATGTAGAAGCTTGAAATAGAATGGCAGCTTCAGACCTTACCAATAATGGGGGTTAGGAGAGAAAGGAGCCTAGCTGGGGTATCTGTGTACTTTTAAAAATTTTAAATTCAGTTAGTTAACATATAATGTATTATTAGTTCCAGTGGTGGAGCTCAGTGATTCATCAGTCTTACTTAATACCCAGTACTCATTATGTCATGTGCTCTCCTTAATGTCCATCACCCAGGTACCTCATCCCCACGCTCCCTTCCTCTCCAGCAAAGCTCAGTTTGTTTCCTATGATTAAGAGTCTCTTGTGGTTTGTCTCTCTCTCTGATTTTGTCTTGTTTTATTTTTCCCTCCCTTCCCCTATAGTCTTCTGTTTTGTTTCTTAAATTCCACCTTTGAGTGAAATTCATATGATAATTGTCTTTCTCTGAATGACTTCACTTAGCATCATACCCTCTAGTTCCATCCATGTTGTTGCAAATGGCAAGGTTTCTTTTCTTTTCTTTTCTTTTCTTTTCTTTTCTTTTCTTTTCTTTTCTTTTCTTTTCTTTTCTTTCTTTCTTTCTTGATGGGTTGAGTAGTATTCTGTTGTGTGTGTGTGTATTTTTATATATCTCACATCTTTCTCCCATCTGTAGATGGACACTTGGGCTCTTTCCATAGTTTGGCTATGTGGACATTGCTGTTACAAACATTGGGGTTCAAGTGCCCCTTCAGATCACTACATTTGTATCTTTAGAATAGATACCCAGTAGTGCAATTGCTGGGCTGTAGGGTAGCTCTATTTTCAGCTTTTTGAGGAACTTCTATACTGTTTTCCAAAGTGGCCACATCAGCTTGCATTACCACCAGTAGTGTAAGAGGGCTCCCCTTTTCCCCACATCCTTGCCAACATCTGTCATTTTCTGACTTGTTAATTTTAGCAATTCTGACAGGTGTCAGGTGGTATCTCATTGTGGTTTTGATTTGTATTTCCCTGATGTGAAGTGATGTTGAGCATTTTTTCATGTGTCTGTTGGCCATTTGTATGTCTTTGGAGAAATGTCTGTTCATGTCTTCTGCCCATTTCTTGACTGGATTATTTATTCTTTGGGTGTTGAATTTTAAGTTCTTTATAGATTTTGTATACTAACCCTTTATCTGATAAGACAGTTGCAACTATCTTTTCCTTTTCTGTCTGTTGTATTTTGGTTTTGTCAGCTGTTTCCTTTGCTGTACAAAAACTTTTCATCTTGATAAAGTCCCAATAATTCATTTTTGCCTTTGTTTCCCTTGCCTTTGGAGAAGTGTCTCACAAGAAGTTCCTGTGGCCGAGGTCACAGAGGTTGTTGCAGGTGTTCTCCTCTAGGATTTTGATGGATACTTGTCTCATATTTAGGCCTTTCATCCATTTTGAGTCTGTTTTTGTGTATGGTGTAAGAAAATGGTCCAGTCTCATCCTTCTGCATGTGGCTTCCATTTTTCCCAACACCGTTTGTTGAAGAGATTGTCTTTTTTCTGTTGGATATCATTTCCTGCTTTGTTGAAGATTAGTTGACCATAGGGTTGAGGATCCATTTCTGGGTTCTGTATTCTGTTTCATTGATCTATGTATCTGTTTTTGTGCCCATACTGTCTTGATCATTACAGCTTTGTAATATAACTTGAAGTCCAAAATTGTGATGCTGCCTGCTTTGGTTTTTTTTTTTTTTTTTTTTTTTTTCTTTTTTTCAACATTCCTTTGGCTATTCAGGGTCTTTTCTGATTCCATTCAAATTTTAGGATTATTTGTTCCAGCTCTGTGAAAAATATTGATGGTGTTTTGATAGGAATTGCATTGTGTATGTAGATTGCCCTAGGTAGCATAGACATTGTAACAATATTTGTTCCTCCAATCCATGACCATGGAGCGTTTTTCCATTTCTTTTTGTCTCCCACAATTTCTTTCATGAGTGTTCTATAGTTTTCTGAGTTTTCAGATTCTTTATCTTTTTGGTTAGGTTTATTCTTAGGTACCTTACAGTTTTTGGTGCAATTGTAAATGGGGTTAACTCCTTTTTTTTTTTTTTAACTTTTTAAAAAATATTTTATTTATTCATGGTAGAGAGAGAGAGACAGGCAGAGACACAGGCAGAGGGAGAAGCAGGCTCCATGTAGGGATCCTGATGTGGGACTCGTTCCCGGGACTCCAGGATAATACCCTGGGTCAAAGGCAGGTGTTAAACCACTGAGTCACCCAAGCATCCACCTTTTTTGTTTTTTTTAACTTTTTTTTTTAATATTAAAAGTCAACACTTCATTTTTTTATTTTTTAAGATTATATTTATTTATTCACGATAGAGCGAGGCAGAGACACAGGCAGAGGGAGAAGCAGGCTCCATGCAGGAAGCCTGATGTGAGACTCGATTCTGGGACTCCAGGATTACTCCCTGGGCCGAAGGCAGGCGCTAAACCGCTGAGCCACCCAGGGATCCCCTGGGGTCAACTCCTTAATTTCTCTTTCTTCTGTCCCATTGTTAGTGTATAGAAATGCAACTGACTTCTGTGCATTGATTTTATATCTTGCCCCTTTGCTGAATTCCTGTATGAGTTCTAGCAATTTTGGGGTGGGGTCTTTCGGGTTTTCCACATGGAGTATCATGTCATCTGCAAAGAGTGAGAGCTTGACTTCTTCTTTGCCAATTCGGATGCCTTTTATTTATTTATTTAGTCTGATTATTGAGGCTAGTACTATGTTGAACCGCAGTGGTGGTAGTGGATATCCCTGCTGTGTTCCTGACTTTAGGGGAAGGGTATCTGTATACTTTAATGTATACAACAAGTCCATGTTCTTATGTGCTTTTAATGGATTGTCACATGTTTTGTTTGGATATGTTTGTATTCTTTATCTCTTTTCTAAGTTCTTCCTATTAGTATCTAGCTGGTTTTATGATTTTTAATATTTTAACTTTGGATTAAACAGACATGCTTTTTGTAAATCAGATTTCACCACAGTTGTCATTTCAATGAAGACGAAAGAACACGTCACTGAATACTTGCCCAAGGGTGCTTTAAATGTATAGGTGGGTGGAGAAAATATTAGATATTCATTTTATTATTTGTTCAACTGTACTCCCCACTCAGTTTAGCAAAGAGTATTTCCAGTTCCTTCCCAGGGATGTATGTTATGTATGTTGACACACATGCACATACACTCACTCTTGTGTATATAGATACATTTTGTAATTATAAAAAGAATGTCACATGAGTTTTTAAATAATAAAAAAATCAACTAATGCTTTTACTTATCCTCTACTAACTAGATATTATGGAAACTTGTTTATGTTACTGCTAATGGCTTTAAACATAAAAAAAATACTGTATAAGCACAGACGTGTCTATATTTTGTTGTAAATGTGTCCAAAGACATATAATTATGCCCATGTTTGAAGAAATTAAGATACAAAAAGACTGCAGTGGATCAATTTATAGCTTATAAGAGGTGAGAAAGAGTGGGAAGAGCTAGTCCTTGGACAGTATATGGAAGTGTGGGTAGAGCAGGGACAGGAGAATAGGCCAAAAAAGCAATTGGATGCAAAGAATTAACATGCTGAAGTGAAAGGGAGGAAAAAAAAATCTCACCAAACACATTTATTTTCATTTTACGTCTTATATGTTAGCCAACCTACTTGCTGTTCCTAAAACATGTCCTTTGGTTTTCTGCCTTCATGTTATATGTGCTTTTTCCTTAATTAGAATCTTATCCTCTGTTTTTGCCTTTTAAAAATACATTCCACCAGCCTCTTTCTAAAAGCTTTGGCCATTATGAAGCCTTTCTTTTCCTCCCCTTTTTAAAAAGTATTAGAGAAAATTTAAAACTTAAACGAGGAGACAGTAGTGTAATTTTCTCAGTCCATCAGCCAGCTTTAACAACCTGCCAGTCTTTTAAAATATGCCTTCTTGCTTTCCCCTTCCCCCAGCATTTTTAAACATACAGAAAAGCTGTTCGGTGAATAACCCTTTACAGTAGTCTGAGTTTAGTCAGGAGACAGAACTCTACTGGTTATTTGAAAATTTGATATGATGAAATGTATCTAGAACAAAGAGGGGTGGTTATATTAAAAGGCATAAAAGAGCTCTAAGGGTCCCAGAAGCCTTATGTTAAAGAGCAGCTAATATTTCTAGGTTGAGGAAGAAGGACAGGGCGCTTCTTCCCAGATCATGTATGCAAATCTGTTCAGAAAAGGCGTGTGTACCATTGCTACATGGTCTAGAAAACTGCCCTGCCCACTGTCAGTGGGGTGGCTAGAGCTGTGGCCACACCTGGAACTTGGTCCTCAGCAAGGCTCTTGCGCTCTCATGCAAAATAATAATAATAATAATAATAATAATAATAATAATAATAATATGATGATGATGATGATATAATAATGATGAAGATGATGGAGGCCTGAATTCAGAAGGGAGGTGTCTCTTTGCTGCTTGCACATTATTGGGTCACACCATTGCCCTCTCTAAAGCTGGAAAAGGAGAAATGTTTTATAGTGTCACAAGCAGGGCAAAGAAAAGTAGTTTTGGAGCTGAAGGATAGTAAATTGATAGCTGGCACGCCCCTATAGCCACCACCTAATTTCTACAATTGTTAAGCGTTTTGTTCTATTTACTTTATCATATATCAATACATCTCTCCATCCACAGGAAGTCTTTTTTGATTCCTCAGTCTAATGATCACTCTTTGTTTTAAATTTTGAGTTTTAAAATTATCTGTAAAACTGGTCTGTGGTGGGAAAATATCACTAATAGTGGTTCCCTCTAGATTGGAGTTGGGGTGGAAATTGGCTGCAGATGGTCAAGAGGGAACTTTTTAGGTGACAGTAATGTTCTTTATCTTGATAGCGGTTTGGATTAGAGTATAAGCATTTGTAAAATCTGCAGTTGAAATACTTAAGATTTGTACATTTCATATTTGTAAATTTTCTCTGAAAAAACTAAAAATAATAAGCTCCGGCTAATTTCAGGTGTGGTGAAGTATTTAGGTGTGAAACATATTTATGCCTTTAACTTTCTTTGAAATGCTTTATGGGCACCTGCCTGGCTCAGAGCATGTGACTTTTGATCGTGGAGTTAGGAGTTCGAGCTCCATGTTGGGCATAGGGATTACTTAAAAATAAAATCTTTATTTATTTTAAATATTTATTTATTCATGAGAGACAGAGACACCGAGAGAGAGAGAGAGAGAGAGAGAGAGGCAGAGACACAAGCAGAGGGAGAAGCAGGCTCCATGCAGGGAGCCCGAAGTGGGACTCTATCCTGGGTCTCCAGGATCACGCCCTGGGCTGAAAGCGGTACTAAACCGCTGAGCCACCCAGGCTGCCCAAAAATAAAATCTTTGAAAAGACAGATTGATGGATGTATAGAGAGATGAATAGTTATGCCCATAAAACAAAATTTAGATAAAGCAAATATAGTTACAGGAAATGCTGTGTAGTAAAATGTTAATTATAGAATTTAGGTGGTATTCATAGTGCAATGCTCTCAACTTTTCTGTATCAGTTATTAGACTGATAATTTCTTTGAGTTCAGAGACTATATCTTAAACATCTATGTATGCCTCATAGAACACAACACGTTGTCTTCCTCACAATAGGTACAAGAGAAACATCTTTGAAATTGCTCTTGTGGAAGCTTAGACTAACAAATAATCTTGGCTTAATGAACCTAATCAGTTTCCAACTTTTCTAGCTAAGCAGAAATTTTGTAAGTGCAAATTATATTGGAAAATGATTGGAAGAACTTGTGAAATGCTGAGCATATCTAAAATTTCACAGATATAATTTGACACTTTAATAAAAATTTATATATTACCAATTTTTGGTAAATAGCTTACTATTCATTTGAATACCAAATCATTTAGCTAAATTATCAGACTTAAACTATAGGCAGAATTAAGAACAATTTTGACTATAAAATATATATGTTGGAAAATTGTTTTTTTTTCAATATGATGTATTTATTATCTAGTATGCTTGGTTTGCCTGGGGAATATAATTGGCTCCCTCTAAGTGAAACTACTGAGAACTGTAGCTGGAGGCCCAGAAAATGGGCACATATTATTCCTACTGGTTTCATAACCTTGTTGCAGGCCTAAGAATTTCTATTACAAAATGCTTATTTTAAGATAGGGCTTTGCAAACTGTTGTCAAAAGATGGAATTAACTGGATAAGGATGGTTCTCCATAACATTGCTTTTACATCTAAGTCCCTTGTTCCCTTTTTACATTTCAGTGTCTTAATTCCCAAGTATGGTTTTGTAATACCCTCTTATATTTGGCTAAATTTAATTTTAAAGAATTGTGACACGTAGGAATTTAGTTATTTATAGATCAATTTAATATATAGCCCCTGAAAATGAATCAAGATTTCATGACTTACAGCTGGGATTTGTCATGTGACGTTTTGTTGGTCTGTCTAGTTCATACGAAAAAGAACTCAAAATGAAGGGAGGTGTTATTTTTTTAGGCCCTCAAAAATTATATTGTTTTACATTTTACAAAAAACACACAGATGGTGAATATGTATAATATTACATATGTATAAACTTGAGGTAGAGTGAATTTTATTCTCATTTTATAGTTTAAGAAACTCAATGTCAAAGGTTGTGACTTGTTCAAGTCTTTATAGCATGTCTAAGATCTTCTAACATTAAGAAGACAAACTGCAGGCCGAATTCATAGATTTTCAGGATAATTTGAAGGTTTTCTAGGTAGTTTGGTGGAGACAGGTGATCACAGAGGAAGACATAGACATGGCCAACATGCATATGAGAAAATGTTCTGCATCACTTGCCATCAGGGAAATACAAATCAAAACTACAATGAGATACCACCTCACACCAGTGAGAATGGGGAAAATTAACAAGGCAGGAAACAACAAATGTTGGAGAGGATGCGGAGAAAAGGGAACCCTCTTACACTGTTGGTGGGAATGTGAACTGGTGCAGCCACTCTGGAAAACTGTGTGGAGGTTCCTCAAACAGTTAAAAATATACCTGCCCTACGACCCAGCAATTGCACTGTTGGGGATCTACCCCAAAGATACAAATGCAATGAAACGCCGGGACACCTGCACCCCGATGTTTATAGCAGCAATGGCCACGATAGCCAAACTGTGGAAGGAGCCTCGGTGTCCAACAAAAGATGAATGGATAAAGAAGATGTGGTTTATGTATACAATGGAATATTACTCAGCTATTAGAAATGACAAATACCCACCATTTGCTTCAACGTGGATGGAACTGGAGGGTATTATGCTGAGTGAAGTAAGTCAGTCAGAGAAGGACAAACATTATATGTTCTCATTCATTTGGGGAATATAAATAATAGTGAAAGGGAATATAAGGGAAGGGAGAAGAAATGTGTGGGAAATATCAGAAAGGGAGACAGAACGTAAAGACTGATAACTCTGGGAAACAAACTAGGGGTGGTAGAAGGGGAGGAGGGCGGGAGGTGGGAGTGAATGGGTGACGGGCACTGGGTGTTATTCTGTATGTTAGTAAATTGAACACCAATAAAAAATAAAAAAAAAAAAAAAGAAGACAAACTGCATATCCCCCTCATACATTTAAAAATTAATGTCTGGGCGGCCCCGGTGGCTCAGCGGTTTAGCGCCACCCTCATCCCAGGGTGTGACCCTGTAGACCGGGGCTCCAGTCCCACGTTGGGCTCCCTGCGAGGAGCCTGCTTCTCTTGCTGCCTGTATCTCTGCCTCTCTTTCTCTCTGTCTCTCATGAATAAATAAATAAAATCTTAAAAAAATATAAATAAAAATTACCATCTAAAATGTATCATGTTTATACAATTGTGAAGGTTGTAATTTCCAATGTATTATGAGCATTGAATTTTTAAACAAAACTGTTAGATCGTTCTTTTGAAAACATGAGGTGGAATCTAAATATCCTCCTACCCTCATCTACTTAAAAAATAATAAAAGGTAAATACCTCTTCTTTGACACTCAGAAGTTGAAGTTTCTGTACATTGCTAATTTCAAACTTCCAGTACACTTCACTGACACAGTTTTATCTTACTTTAATAAATTGAATAAATTATTAAATTATATTTAATAAAATGTAATGCATTTTAATGCTAAAAAGCCTTTTTATGATCATACTGTCAGTTTTTATCACACAAATATAAATATAAATTGAAACTTTTTTTTAAATTTGTCATTTGTGGCTGTAAGTATGATAAACCTTTTATCATTACAGTTGTTAATAGTGTATAACTTGAGAAAACAAATATGTTATAAATTTAGATACTAAAAATTAAAAGCAAAAATTTCATGGAATGTATCTCAGTGGATGGAATTTTTCTTCCCTGATTAGTTTATATACATGTGTATAAATATTATTTGTGGTTAGAATGAGACTGGATTCTGTTTCAGATTTATTCCTGTTTTCCAGAGTTATAGATATAAGTGCTTAGAAACTTATTCACGTAAAAGGGGAATTATTTGAACCCCTTCCATGTTATTTGCAAAACAAAATCACAATGGTGGCTTGTTATCAGAAATTTTCAATGATGTAACTCATTTAAACCATTTCTTTAATTTGAAAACAAAAAAATTGAAAACCACCTGACTTCCAAAAGAATTTATTACCCTTTAGTCATTCAAAGCTTTACTAAAATTTGCCCAAAATTATACAGTCCCTCTTTGATTTAGTTACCTTGATTAATTCAATATGCTCTGAAAGTGTTAGGAAAAATTTAAATAGGATTTCATTGTGACCTTCCCCAAATAATATTTTTAATTAAATGAGTTCATCTTACCATATGTCTACATATGTTTAAATATTTCAAAGCCTTGGGATGGTTTATTTGAATTTTCAGTTTTGGATAAAATAATACCATGTTACCTAACTGATGAAGCTCAGTCAAATAAGGTTGACTTTCAAGAAAAAGTATAATTTCATTTTATTTTTTATTTTTTTAAAGATTTTATTTTTATTTATTCATGAGAGACACAGAGAGAGAGAGAGAGAGGCAATGACACAGGCAGAAGGAGAAGCAGGCTCTATGCAGGGAGCCCGACATGGGACTCGATTCCGGGTCTCCAGGATCACACCCTGGGCTGAAGGCAGCGCTAAACCGCTGAGCCACCCGGGCTGCCTGTATAACTTCATTTTAAATTAAATTAATGCATTAATACTCACTTTGAGGAATACTATAAAAACCACTGAGAAATAAATTATGGAATTCATTAGACAGAGATTATTAAACTAATAAATTCAAAATTAAACTGATGCAGAGATAAAATATTGTTTAAAATCATTTATTAAAATAACAATAATGCTATTTCTTCATTTCTTAACTTATAATAAAGTGATATATAGGGAACCTAAAATGAAAAATGATTTATGAAGTGAGAAATATGATAAAAGATGTGATATTCCTTCAGTAAGTAGATACCAAAGCTTTTGAGCTGCAGAGTGCTTAAGAATCATGTATACAAATTAGAAGTAACTACATAAATTTTGTTAGACTTCTTACATCTCAACCAATTGCTCCACTATCAGATTTTTCCTATGTATTTAATGAAGAAAGAAAATGAATTACTAGAAACAAGTTGGTGTGCTAGCAACTAGCATTTAATTTTACATTTTCATAACAAACTAGAAAATAACATTTTCTAAAATTGATTGATTGTAGTTGGAATAAATATTTCATTATGTAATTTGCTTTAAAATGTGGTTTGCATTAAATTTCTACTAAAGATTGGGCGTAGAGTGTCAGGGTGGCACTCATGGCATGGCACACAGCATGGTCTCTCTGGCTCTCCCACCTTCCTAGCTTCTAAGTTTATCAAAAATATCTCCCATGATCCTACTATGTAAATTTTGGTAACCAGTAAGGGAAAAGGGCTTTCCTCTGTTGTTATTCTTAAAATCTAATGGTTTCTGCCCTTGATTTATGGTGAATTTTTGAAGGGAGAGTTTTCTTAACCAGAAATCTCACTGCAGTCATACAGCAAAATAGCACATCTCCATACTTCAAGAAGGCCATAGACATGTATACCTCCCTCCCCACTTCCAATCCATATACACACAGCATCAGCTCTATGGTAGTTCATGGACCTTGTTCTGTTTACAGTTCAGTCCTAAGACAGATTAAGGAACACATTAGGACTTACTCGTTTGTAAATTACCTTTCACAGGTAATATGTTGCAAGAGAGGATTTTTGTTCTGGTGGGCATATTAGCACATTTCCAATTATACTAATAATAAGATTGTCTTCCCTGCCTTCTTGAAGAACCATCTCTGGTAATAATTAATATCAAGTAGCACAATATGTCACTGCAGTTTCTTTGTGAGTTTGAGTCTCCAGGTGGTTTCTGAATTCATCATAAGCATTTGCTTTTGTTAAGGCAGCAAACAATAGAGCATTAATCTGTTATGCTAGATTTGGAGATGTTTTTAATGTTTTTTTCCCCCCAGCTCAGCATTATTTAGGTGATGTTTAATTCAACTGACAGAAAATATTTGAAATACCATTCTAACAACATCCAACAGAGCTATTGAAGGAGCATTAAGTTTCAAATCCCTAAAATTGAATGTTGGTTCTTGATACTCTAGGTATTTTGGAGCTTACAAGATTTTATACTTACACAGTATGAAATTATTTAACCTCATTAATTTTATTTATAGCATATATAAAATTGGTATGATCTTGGTTAAAATCATTCATTTTAATGTTTTCTTTAATGAACTACAGTTAAAGTTCTTTATATAGCAATTTTGTTATAATCTGATTTCGTTTCATTGAAATGAGCAAAGTAATATTTAGGGAGTAATCTTAAGATACCTTTGCTGTTGGTTTAAGTATTAGCATATTTAGAAATATGTGTTTTACATAGCATCTGTATAATTAATAAAGAGCCATAGTAGAAAATAGTGTAATTAAAAACAGGATCTTTTATTTTTATTTTTTTATTTTTTAAAGATTTTGAGAGAAAGAGTATGAGAGAGCCAGTGAGCAAGAGAGAGAGTGCTTGCCTAGGGGTGGGAGGAGGGGCAGAGGGAGAAGTAGGCTCCCTACTGAGCAGATCTCAGGATTCCAGGATCAAGACCAGCCTGAAGCAGATGCTTAACTAACTGAGCCACCCAGGCACCCCCAAAACAGGATGGATTATTCATTTATTTATTTATTTTTAACAGGATCTTTTAAAAAGCAAGATTAAGACCTTGTGAAATAAATCAGAGACCAAATTATTATAAAGTTTTATTTTTTTTCCCCTGTGGTAAAATGCACATGAGTTTTACCATCTTAGCTATTTTTAAGTATACAGTTCAGTGGTATTAAATATCTTTATAATTTTTGGCAATCATCATCATCATCCATCCCCATAACACATTCCATCTTGTAAAGCTGAAATTCTATCCTATTAAACAATAACTCTCCATTTTACCCACCCCTCAGCCTATGACAACCACTATTACAAATTTTGTCTTTGTGATTTTGACTAGCCAAGTACCTCCACTTAAGTGGAATCACATAGTATTTGACTTTGTTGTTGCTCGTTTATTTCACTAAGCTGATGTCCTCAAGGGTTAGCCATGTTGTAGCAAATTGCAGAATATTATTTTAAAAGTGTATGTGTATGCTGCATTGTGCTTACCCCTTAATTTGTTGATGCACACTTGGGTTGCTTCCACATTTTAGCTATTGTAAATAGTGTTGCTGCAAACATGAGTGTACAAATATCTTTTTGAGGCCCTGATTTCAATTCTTTTAGGTAAATACTCAGAAGTGCAATTGCTAGATCATATGATAATGGTTTTTAATTTTTAAGAAACTATCATTTTACTTTCCATTTATAGTTGCTCCATTTTGCACTCCTACCAACATTGCAGGAGCTTCTGATTCCTCCACACCGTTGGCGACCAATGTAGATTTTCTGTTTTGTGTGTGTGTTTTTTTAATAGTAGCCATCCTAGTGGGTAAGAGGTTATACCTTAATCATAGTTGTTAATAAACTAGTGATTTGAACATCTTTTCATGTGCTGATTGACCATTCATATGTCTTCTTTGGAGAAATGTCTACTAAAATCTTTGCCCATTTTTGAATTGTATTTTTTTAAGATCATATTTTTTAAGTAATCTTCATATCCAGTGTGGTCTTTGACTCAAAACCCCGAGATCAAGAGTCACATGCTCTATCGGCTTAGCTAGCCACATACCCTGATTTTGTTTTTGTTGAGTTTTAGAATTTATAGATTCTGGATAGTAATCTCTTACCAGATGTATGATTTGAAATATTTTCACACATTTTGTGGGTTGCCATTTACTCTGTGGATTGTGTATCTTTTTTTTAGTTGTTTTTTCTTATAAACCTTTTCCAGGTAATTGTGGATATTCATCTTTAATAATAAATTAAAATTACACCAATGGTTGTTTCTCAAAGGTCATTTGTAACACAGAACCTGAAACAGTATCACTGAACATTTCCTATTCGATTACATAAAAAATCTATAGACCTTTCTTGCACATTGAATAGCTCCTGTACCAATTCATGACTTTTTAAGCAATTCATTGTTTCACTAAGGATAGTGCCTTTTGATGCATAAGATTTGAAATTTTTCATGTGGTTCCATTTGTCTATTTTTTCTTTTGTTACTAGGATATTTAGTGTCATATCCAAGAAATCATCACCAAATCTATGTCATGAGGCTTTCATCTTATGTATTCTTTTAAGAATTTTATTGTTTAGGGCCTTCACTTAGATCCTTGATCCATTTTTTTTTAAGATTATTTATTTATTCATGAGAGACACAGAGACAGAGAGAGAGAGGCACAGACACAGGCAGAAGGAGAAGCAGGCTCCACACAGGGAGCCCGGCGTGGAACTTGATCCTGGGTCTCCAGGATCAGGCCCTGGACCGAAGGCGGTGCTAAACCTTTGAGCCACCCGGGCTGCCCTTGATCCATTTTGAATTAATTTTTATATATGACATTAAGGAAGTGTCCAGCTTCATTTTTTTGCCTGTGCATATCCAGTTTTGCCAGCACCATTTGTTGAAAAGACTCCTTTTCCCACTTAATGGTCTTAGCACCCTTGTCAAAAGTCATTTGACCACATACATCAGGTTTTATTTCTGGGCTTTCTGTTCTGTTCCATTATCTATATATCTGTCTTTATGCCAAAACTATACTGTTTTAATTACTGTAGCTTTGTAGTAAGTTTTGAAATGAACAAATGGGTCCTCCAGTTTTGTGTTCTCCTTCCCTCCCCCTTCAATTATTTTTGGGTCTTTGGCATCCATAGAGATTTGATATGAATTTTAAGGTGAGTTTTTCTGTTTTCACACAGTATATCCTTGGGATTGCAATAAATCTGTAGATTGCTTTGAGTATTGACATTTTAACTAAATTGAGTATACCACACTGTGAACATGGGATGTGTTCCCATTTATTTATGTTGACTTTAATTTCTTTCAGCAGTATTTCATTTTCATTGAACAAGCCTTTCACTTCCTTGGTTAAGTTAATTCCTAAATATTTTATTGTTTTTGATGCTGTTGTAAATGGAATTGATTTTATGATTTCATTTTCAGATTGTTCATTGTTGGTGTATAGAAATGCAACTGATGTTTGCTTTTTGACTCTATCCTGCTAATTTGTTACTAGTTCTGACAGCTGTTTTGTGGAGTCTTTAGGGTTTTCTAAGTATAAAATCATCTCATCTGCAAACAGATCATTTTCCTTCTTCCTTTTTGCATGTTTTTATTCTTTTTTTTTTTTTTGCCTTTGCTCTAAGTAGAATTTCCAGTAATATGTTGAATAGAAATGGTGAAAAGTATCCATGTTACCTTGTCCCTGAAGTTAGAGGGAAAGCACTAAGATAATCTAAGCTTCTAAGTCTTTCACCATTGAGTATGATGTTTGCTGTGGATTTTTTATATATGGCTTTTATACTATGTTGAGGTAGTTTCTATATCTAATTTGTTGAGTGTCATCATGAAAAGATATTGAATTTTGTAAACTGCTTTTGCTACTATTTTGTTGAGCATTTTTACATCAATGTTCATAAGAGATACTAATTTGTAATTTTCTTAGTGTGTCTTTGTCTGGTTTTGGTACCAGTGTTATGCTGGCCTCTTAGAATGAGTTAGAAAGAGTTCCTTGGGATCCCTGGGTGGCGCAGCGGTTTGGCGCCTGCCTTTGGCCCAGGGCGCGATCCTGGAGACCCGGGATCGAATCCCACATCGGGCATCCCGGTGCATGGAGCCTGCTTATCCCTCTGCCTATGTCTCTGCCTCTCTCTCTCTCTCTATCATAAATAAGTGAAAATTGAAAAAAAAGACTAAAAAAAAAAAAAAAAAAAAAGAGTTCCTTTTTTTCAACTTTTTTGGATCACTTTGAGAAGAATTAATTCATTTTTCTGTAAATGGTAGAACTCACCTGTGACAGCTGCAGGACTTTTCTTTATTGGGAGATTTTTATTACTGATTCAATTTTCTTACTAGTTTTGGATCTATCCAGATTTTCTTTTTCTTCATGATTTAGTCTTGGTAGGTTTTGTGTTTCTATGAATTTGTCTGTTTCATCTACGTTATCTAGTTTTTGGCATACATTTGTTCATAGTAGTTCCTTATAATACCTTTAAGTTCTGTAGAATTAGTGTTAATGTCCACCCTTTAATTTCTGATTTTTACTTTGAGTAATTTGAGTCTTTTCTCCTTTTTACTTAGTCTGTCTAGTTTGAAAGTGTGTCTGGTTGATCTTTTCAAAGAGTCAACTTTTTGTTTCATTAATTTTCTCTTTTGCTTTTCTATTTCTTTATTTTTTTAATCTCTGCCCTAATCTTTATTATTTCCTTACTTCTGCTAGCTTTGGATTTAGTTCTCTTTTTTCTGGGTCTTTGAGTTGTAAAGTTAGGTTGTTGATTTGGTATCTTTTTTTTTTTTTAATGTAAGTTATGTATCGCTATAATTTTCCCCTTAGCACTGGTTTTGCTGTGTTCTATAATTGTTCACATGTTGTGTTTTTATTTTTGTTTCTAAGTGTTTTCTAACTTTTATTGTGATTTCTTCTTCGAAATGTTGTTTACAAGAATATTCTTAAAATTTCAAAATTTTATGAATATTCTAGTTTGATTTTAGTTACTGATTCCTAACTTCACTTTATAGTGGCCAGAGACTAGAGTTTGTACAGTAGCTTTTTAAGTATATTGAGACTTAATTTGTGGCATAATATATGGTGTATCCTGGAAATGTCCCATGTGTATTTGAGAACAATATGTGTGCCATTGTTTTGGGGTAGAGTTTCTATAATTAAGTGGGTCTCCTGAAGACAACATATAGTTGGGAACATATTTTTATCCATTCTTTTAATCTCTTTTGTTTGGAGAGTTTAATACATTTACATATGAAGTAGTTACTAATGAGAGACTTTGGTTATTGTGCTCTTTGTTTTCTGTATGTCCTATGGCCTTTTGGTTCCTCACTTCCTTCAATTTTGTCTTCTTTGATATATATATATATATATACACCTTATATATTATTATTATTATATATATTATATATAATTATATATTATATTAAACATATTATATATTATATATATAATTATATATATAATACCTTATATATTATTGGTATATGTATAAATATATATATATATATTTTTTGTAGTAAAGCATTAAATTCCTTCTCATTTCTCTTGAGTATATTGTGTAGTTAATTTCTTTGTGGTTACCATGCGGAATACATTTCACACCCTAAAGTCATAACACTCTAAACTCATACTGGTTTAGCTTCAGTAACATATAAAAAGTCTGTTCCTTTACAGCTCTAGCCCCGCTGTTTTAGTTGTTGATGTCACAATGTGTGCCCCCAAACATAAATATTTTTAAATGCATTAGTCTTCTAAGTTTAAGTCTTCTAAGTTATATAGGAAACAAGATTTGGATTTACAAACCAACCTGTTTAAGATCTGCCAAAGTGAATGTAGTAATCATTTTTAAAATGCTCTGGGGGTGCCTGGGTGGCTCAGTTGGTTAAGCATCTGACTTTGGCTCAGATCATGATCTTAGCAAGCCCAGAGTTGGCTCTGCATTCAGAAGGGAGACTGCTTGTCTCTCTCCCTTTGCCCCTCCCCTTTCCCGCTTGTGTTCTCTCTCTCTCCCCTCTTTCTCTAAGAAATAAAATTGTTTTAAAGAGCTTTTTTAAATACTCTGTATTCACTTTAGAAGACATTTGAGAATATCTGCAGAAACTGTTTTGCATCTCACCTAAACCAAATAATTTCCAAGATACCTATTATTCTTGCACTTAAAAGAGTACAACTCAAACTTTTTTTTTAATACCTAACTAGTAGCTATTTAGATCTGTATAATCCTTCAATTAAAAAAAATATATGGCATGTAAAACAAGACAAAATATAATCCATCAGGATTCTTTTTGATAAGTACTGTTTCCGGGACTATGAGCTACCTAACCTTTAGATTTTTTTCTAAGTAGAATTTATTGGTTTTTAACTTAACTGCCTAGCTATGTGATCTTGAACAATTTCTTGGTCTCTATAAGCTTCAGTTTTTTAATAAAAAGGGGATAATAACACAAAAGTGACCCTAAAGCCTGGAAACATAATTTAGCAATTCTCTTGTAGAGAGCCATTTCAATCAGGAGATGTATGAATGTTCATGAGCAGTTTCGAAGAGCAGAACTCTACACATTTGTCCATTAATAGGAAAATGAATGAATATATTGAAAATGAATGGACCATGACTACATATACCAATGTGGATGGTCATCAAAAATACAATGTTGAGTGAAAACAAATCATATAATATATACTGTATGACCCTATTTTTATAACATTTAAAAATGTGTAAAAATCCTATTTAGGGTTTTATTACATATATGATAAAATCCTATAGAGCCAGAGGAATGATTAATTCAGAAGTCATGATAGTGGATAGTGGCTTTTTTGATGGGGAGTAGAAGAGTGTTCTGTGATCTTCAGAGTATTGATAGTCTGCTTCTTAAGATATGGGGGTACACAAGTATTTGTTTAACTTATTCATTTGTATGTCTTTAGTATTTATTTTATATTTAAAATATTCATATACATTTGATCACACTTGTATGATACTTTATAAAAAGTCTATAGTGCTTAGAGGTGTTACTTTTATTATGAAATAACACCTTTGAAAAATATTTAAATCTCATGAATCTTCTACCCTAACAGACAAATTTACGTTTCTGTAAATCCCATTCAGATTTTCAAGGTTAGGTTTAAATTTATCATCTTGCCATTTGTTTTTTGTTTGTCCCATATGTTCTTTGTTCTCTTTTCTCTCCTTTTACTTCCCTTTTTTTTTTTTGATTGAGATTTTTTTTATGATTACATTTTATCTCTTGTTGACTTATTAGTGTTAAGAGTTTTGTTGCTTTTGTGACTGCTTTGGGGTTAATAGCATACGTCCTTTTCTCATATCTACCTTACGTGGTGTTATACCACCTCACTTATAGTGTAAGAACATTTGTCTAATCAAACTTTGAAAAGACAGAGAATCTTGAAAGCAGCAAGAGAGCCAGTCATCACACACGGAACTCTTCATTAGATGATCTACAGATTTCTCATCAGAAACTTTGGAGGCTAGAAAACAGTGGGCAAATATATTCAAAGTGTTAATGAAAAAAACTAACAAGCAAGAATCCTGTATCTGGCAAAACTGTCCTTCAAAAGTGAAAGAGAAAAAAAAAAGAAAAAAGCGAAAGAGAAATTAAGATATTCTCAAACATACAAAAGCTGAGGGTATTCATGACTGCAAGACCTGCCCTGGAAGAAAGGTGCAAGGCAGTTCTGCAAGGTGAAGTAAAAAGTGCAAGTTAAAGCCATATGTAGAAATAAAGATTCAATAAAGGTAAATACATTAGCAATTATAAAAGCCAGTATTACATAACAATGTTCTATAACTGCATTTTTTTCTATGTGACTTAAGAAAGTAATTCATTTAGGGAAAAAAAAAGCAATAATTAGTATATAAGCTAATATTACTATAATTTGGTTTGTAAATCCAAATCTTGTTTCCTATATAACTTAGAAGACTAATGCATTTAAAATTATTTATGTTTGGGGGCACACATTGTGACATCAACAACTAAAACAGTGGGGCTAGAGCTGTAAAGGAACAGACTTTTTTTTTCTGCCTAAGGGTTTTCTTTGTAAAATATTTATTATAGCACATAGTGGATGATGAAAAATGTTCTCAGTTTTGTATGATTGAAAAAGTCTTTGTTTTGGGAAGCTTGGGTGGCTCAGCAGTTGAGCATCTGCCTTCGGCTCCGGGTATGATTCCATGCTCCTGGATCGAGTCCCACATCAGGCTCCCTGCATGGAGCCTGCTTCTCCCTCTGCCTGTGTCTCTCCCTCTCTCTCTGTCTCTCATGAATAAATAAATAAAATCTTAAAAAAAAAAGAAAAGAAAAAGTCTTTGTTTTACCTTTTATTTTGAAAGATATTTTCACTGGGTATAAAATTCTAGGTTGACAGTTTTTCTTTCAGTACTATATAGAGATGGTGGTCCAGTGTTTTTTCAATTTGTCATGTTTCTTAAGTCATCTGCTGTCATCTTATCTTTCTTTTTGTATGTAAGTGTGTATTTTATTTATCACTGGTTTTTAGTAATATTATTACAATATTCCTTGGTTTAGTTTTTTTTCATGTTTATTATGCTTGGGTTCTTTGAGATTCTTGGATTAATGAATTTGTAGTTTTCAACAAATTTGGGGAAATTTGGTTATTATTTCTTCAAGTATGTTGTCCATCTCCCTCCTGTCACTATTTTGAGGATGCAAATTATATGTATAGTAGGCTGATTGAAGTAGTCCCACTGCTCACTGATGTTCTGTTCATTTTTTAAATTCATGTTTCTTTCTAGGTTTCGTTTTGTAAAGTTTTTATTTCTGTGTCTCCAAGGTCACTCCTTCCTTCCTTCTGTCTGTGTGTAACTGCTGTTAATTCTATTGTAGTTTTCATCTCACATGTTGTAGTTTTCATCTCTAGAAGTCTGATTTGGGTCTGTTTCATATCTTTCGTGTCTGCTAAATATTTTGAATCTATGAAATACATTGTGATTGCTTTAATGTTCTAGTCTCAATTATAAATGTCAGAGCTGAGTTGGTTTAGATTGAGTTTTCTTCTTATTCTGGATCATATTTTTATGTTCTTTGGATGCTTGGTAATTTTGTATTGCATGCCAGATGCTTTAAATATTATTTTTTGGGTGTTGGATATTTTTATTTCTCTATAAATAATTTTGAACTTTATTCTGGGATGCAGTTGAGTTACTTGGAAACAGTTGGATCTTTTAGGACTTGCTTTTAAGATTTATTAGGTAAAACTGAATAGTGTTCAGCCTAAGGCTAATAATTGTTCATTCCTGAGGCAAGAGTTTTCTGGATACTCTATACAATCACTGTAAATTACTAAATTTTTATGTCAGGCTGGTGGGAGCAGGCACTATTCTTAGCCCCATATGAGTGCCTACCACATTTATCTTTAATCATTTTGGGTCTTTCCCTGATCTTGTGAAAGTTTCTTATATGCCTGTATTGTCAGTTATTAGCTAAATTCTCAAGGAGAACCCTCTGAAGATCTCTGTAGTCCTCCCTCTATTGGCTGTCTTCTCTCCAGAGAATTTTAACCAAATTGTCCTCCCCAGTCTTTCAGCACTATTTCCTCAACCCAAGTTGTTTCCTGGACTCCTGATTTCCCCTATTCTGTATCATACTTTCTCCTAACACAGCTTCAATATGCCTACCAGTTTTGTTTTTAGTTTCTATTCTCTTTTTGGTAAACAAGAACCCCTTTTCTTGCAAGATCAGCTGGGTTTTTTTTTCTTCTTCTTCTTCTTCTATGGGCCAAGCATTGTACTGGTTTTCTCTGTGTTTGTCTTGTTCTTGATGGGAGCTGTTGGAAATGGTGAGTGCTTTTCTTGAGAGATTTGGCCTCATCCACAACCCAACAGCTAGTCCTTGGTACAGCCTGGAGAGCTCCTTGGAAACTGATGCGCCAACAGGAGGCTCCATCAGCCTTGAGCACTGGGATGGATTAGGTCATTTTCTAAGGAAGAACATTCTACTCCTCCAATCTAAAGTTTCCTTGCAAACTCAAATGGGGAAATTGCTTTCCAAATGGATAAGCTCAAGTGAGAATAAAAAATACCTTTTACTAGGCAGCAGGGCAGTACCTTTATTAGTCAGTGTTAGAATAAAAACAAGCCCTTCATGAGGTAATAGAACCCTTCTTTGGACCTAAATCGATTTTTATGTTTGTTCTGCTTTTAATTGTTTCTGGAAAAGTGATTTGTAGTCCAAAGTGGCTTTCTGTGTTATAGGTGCTATGTTATATAATACTGTTCTTACTAAAAGGTCATTATTTACTTATTTATGATAGTCACAGAGAGAGAAAGAGAGAGAGGCAGAGACACAGGCAGAGGGAGAAGCAGGCTCCATGCACCGGGAGCCCGATGTGGGATTCAATCCCGGGTCTCCAGGATCGCGCCCCAGGCCAAAGGCAGGCACCAAACCGCTGCGCCACCCAGGGATCCCCTAAAAGGTCATTTTTGCTTGTTTTGATTTTTTAAAAAATTTCGGATCCAGGTTATGTTTATTTTAATTTTTCATTTTATTTCTTTTTAAAGTTTTTCTTCCTCTTATTTCTCCTGCTTTAGCAACCCTCCATCATCTGCCAGAGGAATGGGAAGGAATGAGGGCACTTAGTTTATTCTTTTTAAAAAATTTTCCAAACCAATTGGCTGGATATCGTCAGAAGAGTCACCTTTTCCCTGGTGAGTTTGTTACATAAGGTGGAACCTCATTAATTATAAATATGACCCTGTAGGAACCTAGGTTATGTTTATTACTAAAGATAAGGCCATCTTGGCCTGGTCGTCCCTTTAGGATCTGTGTTGTCCATCCCTGATAACCAGGCTGAGCCTGGCTCATGAACAGGACAGCTCCTTAAAGAGGTACCTTGTTATGTAAGAAAGTTCTGTAGAATAGTGGTGACTAAAATCTCTTTTGGTAAAATGAGGTTGTTAAAGAATTTACATAATAAATCCAAAACTTAGAGATTTGAAGTGTATTGGCATGTTTTTTTTCTTTTTTTTATTATTTTACTTTATTTTTTTTCATCATGATAAGCGTGCTCTTTAATCTCCGTCTCCTATTTCACTGCCACCCCCACACTCATCTGCCCCCCAGGCAATCATCAGTCTGTTCTCTAGAGTTAAGTATTTTTTTGTTTAAGATTTTATTTATTCATGAGAGACACGGAGAGAGAGGCAGGCAGAGACATAGGCAGAGGGAGAAGCAGGCTCCATGCAGGGAGCCTGATGTGGGACTCGATCCCGGGACCGTGGGATCATGCCCTGAGCCGAAGGCAGATGCTCAACCACTGAGCCACCCAGGCGTCCCAGAATCTATTTCTTGATTAGTCATTTCTCTCTTTTTTTCTTTGCTTGTTTTATATCTTAAATTCCACACATAAGTGAGATCATATGATATTTGTTTTTCCCTGAATTAGTTTATTTAGCATTATATTCTCTAGCTCTATCGTGTTGTTGGAAATGCCAGTATTTCATCTTTTTTGTAGCTGAGTAATATTCCACTGACTATACATAACACATCTGCTTTATCCATTCATCTATACTTGGGCTGCTTCCGTAGTTTGGTTATTGTAAATAATGCTGTAATAAACATAGGAATGTGTGTATCCTTTTGAACTAGTATTTTTGTATTTTTTGAGTAAACACCCAGTAGTATGATGACTGAATTATAGAGTAGTTCCATTTTTTGAGGAATATCCATGATGTTTTCCACAGTGGCTGCACCAGTTTGCACTCTTACCAACTGTACACAAGTGTTCCTATTTCTCTACATCCTCTCTAACACTTGTGGTTTCTTGTGTTTTTTATTTTAGGCTTTCTGACAGGTATGAAGTGATATCTGATTGTAGTTTTGATTTGCATTTCCCTGATGATGAGTGATGTTAAGCATATTTTCACGTGCCTGTTGGCAATCTCTATGTCTTCTTTGAAGAAATGTCTGTTCATGTTTTCTGCCCATTTTTTAATTGACTATTTGGTTTCTGGGGGCATTGAGTTGTATCAATTTTTTTTTTTATGTATTTCAGATACTAACCTTTTATCAGATAGTCCATTTGCAAATATTCTCTCCCGTTCAGGAGGTTGTCATTTAGTCTTGTTGATTGTTCCCTTTGTTGTACTTTCTTTTTGGGAAATAAGAACTTTTTCTTGCAAGCTCAGCTATTTTTAAATATCTTTTTTTGAAATAATTTGAGTTTGTTGAAAATTGTAAGAATAACTTCTGAGATCTCTTATCTATATTTACCAATTAATGTCCAGTCACATTTGCTTTATTATACTTGTTCTCCCTCTTTCTTTACTTTCCCTCCAAATGATATTTTTTTCTGAACCATTTGATACTAAAGTTGCAGACATTATGCTCTTTTGTACTCCAATATTCTTCAGTGAATATTTTCTAAGAATTGGGATGTTCTTCTGCATAACCACCGAACAATGTAAAATTCAGAAAATTTAACAGTCTTCTTCCTGTGTTTCTCCTTTGCTATTTATACAGAACAGGTCACTTCTGACACTTCTAGTCATCAAATGTATGGGGATTTTTCCTACAGCAAATAATTCTGCTACACCAGCTGACTCTCCTGCAATTCTATTCAATTCTGACACTGTCTACCTGAAGATAGTGTCAGAGTCCATGGTTAAGGCCCTAGTCCCTTGAGACAGCTCCTCACTTTAGTGCCAAAGGCAAGTGGTACATTTCCAGGTTACCCATAACTTCTGTCCACGTTGAATGCAAATCAGAGGCAGATTTGATGTTTTGCCAAAGCAGCTCACAGAACTCAAGGAAACATCTATTTATGTGTACTAGTGTTTCATATAATAAAGGATAGGATAAATGATACATATGTTAGCCAGATAAACAGATAGGGCAAAGTCTGGGAGGGTCATGAGTACAGGAGCTTTTATTTCTATGGAGTTGATAAGCATTATCCTCTGGGTACACAGATATGTTCATCAATCTGAAAGCTCTCTGATCTCCACAATATTGAGATTTTTATTGAGTTTTCATCATGTAGTCATGATAAATTATTAACTACATTTCTAGCCCCTTTCCCCTCCAGCGAATGGGGAGATAAGAATGAAAATTCCAAAGTCTTAATCATGGTTTGGTTTCCTGTGACCAATCTTGATCCAGGAGCCCACTTCATTAGAACAAAAAATATTCCTATCATCCAGAAAATTCCAAGGGACTTAGGAGTCCTATATCAAAACCAGGGTCAAAGGCCAAATATTCACCTAGAAAAAATGGATAAATGCGTAGAAACATATAATCTTCCAAGACTGAATCATGAAGCAATAAAAAAATTCGAATAGACAGTTAACCAGCAAGATTGAACCAGTAATCAAAAACCTTCAAACAAACAAAAGCCCAGGACTACATGGCTTCACTGGTGAATTCTGCCAAACATTCATAAAAGATTTAATGCCTGTCCTTCTCAAACTGATCCAAAAATTTGAAGAGGAGGGATTGCTACTAAACACATTTTATGAGGCCAGCATTATCTTGATACTGAAACCAGACAAGGATACCATATAAAAGAAGAAAGAGAGAGAGAGAGAGAGAAACAAACAAAGAAAGAAAGAAAAGAAAAAAGAAAAGAAAAGAAAAGAAAATTAGAGGCCAATATCCCTAAAGAAAATAGATGCAAAAATCCTCAAGATTAGCAAACTGAGTTCAGCAATACATTAAAAAGATCATACACCATAATCGGGTGGGATTTAGTCTAGAAATGCAGCAGTGGTTTAACATCTGCAAATCAGTCATTGTGATATATTACATTAACAAAATGAAAGATAAAAATCATGTCATCACTTCAATAGTTGTAGGGAAAAAAGACACTTGACAGAATTCAAGATCCATTTATGATAAAACCTCTGAATAAAGCAGGTGTAGATGGAATGTACCTCAACATAAAAGATCACATATCACAAACCCACATCTGACATTGTACTCAGTGGTGAAAAGCTGGATGCTTTTCCTCTAAGATCAGGAAAAAGACAAGGATGCCCACTCTTATCACTTTTATTTGACATAGTATTTATTAGAAGTCCTTGCTGGAGCAATTAGGCAAGAAAAAAATTTAAAAAATAAAAGGCATCCAAATTGTAAAGCAAAAGGTAAAACTTTCATAATTTACAGGTGACCACCCAGGCACCCCAACATTTTTAAAAAGATTTTAAGTAATCTCTACACCCATTGTGGGGCTTCAACTTACAACCCTGAGATCAAGAGTTGCTTGCTAGCCAAGCATCCCAACATTTTTTTCTTCAACACACGATGTTCTTTTCCCTTTGTAATTAATAATCAGTGGTGAAATACTTTGTATGTTAAAATCCTTTTTCTCATCAAAATTTAACCAATAGTTTTAGCTCTGATGATGATTTTTTCTTGAATCAGTTATTCCTAAGATGGTAAAATGCTTTTCAAAGTCTGTCATTTTCAACATTTATTAGATGTCATTCTGCTGTAAGTTTGTTTTCCCTTATCCATTTATCAATCTATCATCTATTCTTACTGCCAACACTTCTGACACCAAATGTATGTATTTTCTACACCAAGCAATCATCCAGTTCTCTGTGGACACCAATTTTGTGTTCTACAAGTCAGTTCAATTCTGACGCTATCTGGAGTTAGCAAGACCCTATAGGTTAAGGGCTCAGTTACACGAGACTGCTCCCCGTTTCAGAGCCATCATAAGTCCAGACATCCTATAATTCTGACCAATTGGCTATAAATCACAGGTTTCCACAATCGCTCCTTGGGTTCAGTAATTTGTTAGAATGGCTCAGGAGATAGGTTATTTACTATTACTGATTTACTATAAAGGATACAACTCAGGAACAGCCAAACAAAAGAGATGTATAGGACAAGGCATGGGGGAAGTGGTATGGAACTTTCATGCCTTCTCTGGGCATGTCACTCTCCCAGCACCTTCATGTGTTAAAAAGAAACCCTGAAAGTTCTCCGAACTCTGTAGTTACTATGGAGATTTCATTATGTAGGCATGATTGATAAAATCATTGGCCGTTATTGATGAACTCCTTTTCTAGCCTCTCTTGCCTCCTTGGAGGTCCTGAGGTGGGACTGGAAGTTTTCACCCTTTAATCGTACGTGATCTTTCTGATGACCAGTGCCCTTCCTGAAACTATCTGGGAGCACCTCAGCCAAGAATCATCATCTCATTTGTACTACCAAAGTCACTGTTAACACTAAGGAAACTGCTAGGGATTTAGAAACTCTTTTGCTGGAGAATCAGGAATGAACACCAAATGTTTATTATATCACAGTATCACTATCTAATCTATCTAGTTAGTATAGACTTGATTTTTTTTTTAGTGAATTACATTAGTATCTTAAGGGTTTATTTTTCTTTAAGTAAATTATAGTGACTTTTTTTCTACTTTGACGTGACTTACTATGAGGAAATGAGCTAAAATCAAAACCAAAGGTCTTCTATTTAGCATTCTTAGTTTTTTAAGAACAGAGATGACCTCAGATGTGTTGTCATTTTGAAGCTATACCGTAAGGATGCACATAATGAGAGGAAAAGGACAAATCTGAACAATTTGGCAAGACCTCTGGGAACCTAGGGAAAGTCAGACTGTGAGATTTTAGTCCTATTTTCCCTTTCCCCAAACAGGAACAAATAGAACAATTATGTAAGCCTCATGGCTCCTTGGAGGACATTCTGAGACTCTCAGAAGGTTATGGATTCTTGGTTATCTTGTCCATGTAGTTCACAGACCTACTAGATTAGATTAGTAACCTGACTTCTTTTTAAGTCTTTCTGCTTTTTTCCCTACTCTTAACTGTCTGGTATATCCATAATTGCTGAGAAAAAGACAGAGAGGGAGAGAGGCATGAGAAGTTGTCACCGTTGCTGCTTGGGCAGAGCCTCCCCCACCAAAACCCTCGTAGTTTGCTTAACAATCTTCGGACTATGTCAAGTGCCCATTCCCAGTTCACTCAGGTGTATGTATGGAGTCATGATTTTCAGAACACATTCCTTTTCATGGAATGTCCTATGGCTAGCTCCCTTGTAATAGGGTTGTTGGAGAGGGCATTTTCCCTAAGTCACTATTATGGATATAGTTTATAAGATGTATCTGCATCCTAGTTCTTCACCCTTTCAGAACAGAGCCTTACACTGTCTATAGGCAATATATAAGCTAAGTGATTGACTTTCTGAGTTATTTTCAGAATATTAATATGTGATATTTATTTTAATTTAGTTTCAGTAATGCTGGTGTAAAACTTAGACAAGGATTTTCAATAATGTAATATCTGGTATTCATTGAAAGTATTATGAAAGCATGATTGTTAATTAAGTTTGCCTCATTAATTTAGCCTGATTAAGAGGTATAAATATAATTGTATATTTCCTTATACTTTCGTGTTACTACAATGATATCATTTAGTATTTTCCTTAAAAGAGCTATTTAGTACATTCTTTGAAAATCTGTGTAGACTAGACTGTTTGCCCTTAACATTTTCCAGAAGCCCAAAATTGACTTCCCACATTGTGTAATTTGCTTCTGAAAATTTTCTGCATTGAGTTTCACTTGTTCATGTGTTCTTGTAATTTAATATGACTGAAATATTAATAACTAATTGTTTAAAGTAGAATAATTCAGTTAATTCCATGTATAATTAAAAAATTTAAATACATTAACATTTCACAACAGTCTGTGATTGGGATTAGAACTGTTTGTGTTTGCTATTCAAATACTCAGCATAATATTTGATATTTGGATAAAATGCTATTTTCATATTAAGTATATTTGTTTAAAATTTTAGAGGGTATATACTAGGGAGCTTGGAAAATTTTCATTTAACATAAAATTATTTGATTATTTTCAGATATTAAAAATGCAGAACAGTTTTTTGGAATCTCACAGGCTTATATGATTTTGCAGGTTTGCATCCTTTAATGATATGTGTCTTTTTTCTGTCATACATAAAACATTTGATCTCTAGGTTTTGCTCAAAATAGAATAAAGGATGGGAAAAGTGAGATGAACTACCCTTTCAGTTCTTTTCTAGAGAACATAAAACTATCCCATTTCTTTTAAGCAGACTGTCCCAAATGATTAACTTTATTTCTTTTTTTTTATGATAGTCACACAGAGAGAGAGAGAGAGAGGCAGAGACACAGGCAGAGGGAGAAGCAGGCTCCATGCACCGGGAGCCCAACGTGGGATTCGATCCCGGATCTCTAGGATCGCGCCCTAGGCCAAAGGCAGGCGCCAAACCGCTGCGCCACCCAGGGATCCCTGATTAACTTTATTTCACAAGAAGAAACACATCTTTATTTTAAAGTACAATACTTGGGATCCCTGGGTGGCTCAGCGGTTTAGTGCCTGCCTTCAGCTCAGGGCGTGATCCTGGAGTCCCAGGATCGAGTCCCATGTTGGGCTCCTTGCATGGAGCCTGCTTCTCCCTCTGCCTGTGTCTCTGCCTCTCTCTCTCTCTCTGTATCTCATGAATAAATAAATAAAATCTTAAAAAAAAAGGGTACAATACTTTTGTACATTGCGTGAATTGTTAAATGTGTTGACTTTTTAAAAAGCTGCCTGACGGAATCAACTATTTACAACAAGCCCAGGCCAGCCAGAACTACTCGCGAAGAGCATATAGACTTACTGAAGTTGAAACTACAACAAAGCAAGATTATTCTAGAGACATGAAGTCTGAGTTTTGGCTTCAGGAAATATCACTTTGAAATTACTCTCTAGGTAGAATTAAATAAGAGTTTGAAATATGTATTTAAAATGAATGAAGTTGCTATATACTCAATAGAACTCATTGCCAAAGGATTTTAAAAACATTTTGGTTACTGTTGTTTTAAATGCTTTAAGAATGTTTGAAACTGAATTGTGGAACTACCTTATAATGAAGGCTTTAAAAGAACATGGTCTTTCCCTGCTGTGAAAATGTGATTTTTATTATAAGTTGATTATGAGAAAGCTGTTAACTAGTGATATTTAACCTGTGTCTGACTGAAAAGATAAAATTACTTAACTGTCTGCCTATAAAAAGAAAATAAACTGTCAATGCCAAATTATGAATCATGCTTCTCATTGTTATGAACAACTGTAATGTAACAGTGAAAAGTTAAAATAGGAGTCTAGGATTCATGGTTATTTTCAGAATTCTTATTATTTTTTTATTTTATTTTTTATTTTTTTATTTTTTTTGAATTCTTATTCTAAGTGATGGAAATGATCATTTAATATTAGGAGCATTCTAATTGTTTTATATTATCTATAGGTTATATATGTACATATACACACAAACTATTTGCTATATATGTATAGTATAATTTTATGTATATACTGTATACTGTATGAGATATTCTTATACTATATTTTAATATACAGTACATATACTATATATTGTACAAGGTATGTGTGTATATATATATATATATATACACATAGTGTATGTTTATTTATGTAGTGTGTGTGTATATAGAGGCAGAGACTGAGGCTGATAGATACACTGTATAGTGTATACTACTGTATAGTAGAGAACAGTGCATTTGTAGGCTATTTCTATTATGTCATATGGAGAAATAATTATATCCGTAGTCCTAAGTCTTTCGTTACAGCAGTTATCTTCTAAGTAGGACTTCTTTGCCATATATTTTAAGGTTGTACAATATAGAATTACTGGTGGCAGTTGTGTACATTTATCTTTTCATTTTAGCCCTCTACCTAACAGACTATTGTCAAAGGACACTATTTTTTTTTTTTTTTTTTAAGTAGGGTCCGGAAAAAAAAAAAAAAAAAGTAGGCTCCGTTCCCAACATGGTATGGGGCTTGAACTCAGGACACTGAGACTAAGAGTCACATGCTCTGCTGACTGAGTCAGCCAGGCACCCTATCAATGGATACATTTCAAAAGAGAATGTGATCATGACTTTCATACACATATAAAATGAATATATGCCAAAAATTATATTTAATTCATTAATTAATGGTATTATATTATTACAGTTCAAAGTACCATATGTTTATGGTTAAATAAGGGAGGCTGAAATGAATGTGCAAGTGAATGCAGAACAGATAAAACTGATCAGTATCTGCTGGACAATAATCAGGACCAATTTGCATTTCTATGGACATGTTTGTATTATTAATTTCTACAAGTTAGCTTCTCTCTCTACAGAGTTATAAAAAAGTCTAGTCAATGACAAATAAATGCCTGACTAGTCAATACACTGATTAAATTTCAGCCTTTCACAGTTTTTCCCTAACTGTTCAGTCCTGTTTTCGTCTTTGGTATTTTATATTAATTTGATTTGATTAGTTGCAAGAGAGACATTGTTTCATGCCTATCTATTTCAGTTTAGTCTTGTAAATTCTGTGAGGGCAGGTGCTCAAAAGTCCACGCATCTGTAAATCAATAAAATGTCTTGGATGTAAATACAAAATTTGAATGATTTAAACCTGTGTCCTGCTTCAGAAAGTAGAAGAAAATAGGGTTTTTATAAATCTAACATTCATTGTAATGGAGGAGTCAAGTTATTTGAAGGAATCTAACAATGAATACTTTTGAAAAGCAAGAATTCTCTTCTAATGGAATTAATTCCTCGTCTTTTTACTTTATAAATGAGAGCTTTGTATATCACATTTTAAGTTGGGTGTAACTTTAACTCCAAAATAATTAGAAGCACTGAACCATGAATGAAGCAAGTATGGCATGTTATATTTATGAAATCCTCATATTGTATGATTTTGCTCCAATGCTTGCTGCTTTGCCAATCATTATACTTCCCTTTTAAAATTAATAATAATATATTAGAACTTAGAGTTATATACCCTTCTCATTTTGAGGAATACTAAGTATGATGAGATAAACTCTACCTATATCTAGCAGTTAGACTGTGAGCCAATCAGATAGTCTTGCTTAGGACATTGACTTTTAAGGGAGTGCTGGATATTAAAATAGTTAGATTAGATGATGTAGATGATGGAGTAGTTTCAGCAGTATGTGTGTAGAGAGTGGAGATTAAGTATTCAGTGGGTCTCAGGGCTACGGGGCCTGAGTTTATGGCTTAGGATTTTCATCATACTTTGCCTCCTTTGATTTCCTTTGCAGCCTGATTCTCTGGGCTTCCATTGATTCTATAATCTACTTGTTTTTTTTTGCCATCAGTTTCTTTTATGCTAAAGTTAGCTGGACTTGGTTTCTGTTGTTAAACAAAAGCCAAAATAAAACTCTAGTAGAAGAAACAATCAAGTACATGATTATGTTTCTAGTTATATGATCATTTCAAATTTACATAGGACAAAGTGAAGTATATATCATTTTATGTGGGAAAAATAGAAACAATGCTGAAATAATTAGGTTGCTGAATTGTAACCTAACAGATCACATGAATCAATTTATGGCATAATAGTATAACTATGAATATATCATTTTGAAGTATTGTAATCCATCTTTTACCTTAGAGCCACATGCCCAAGAATATCCTTTGAATATTTAAAACTTCTCTGGCATCTTAAAATATTAGCTGCTTCTAGTAATAGTGGAGTAGCTCGTATTGAACTAATCCTCCTGCAGAAAACCATTATAAATTCTGGACAAAATACAAAAACCCCACAACTCTGAAGGCACTGGAGAGTGACCATAAGCAGGCAGAAATGGAAGGGGAGTCAACACTTGGAAAGAGAGAATAACACTGCATAAACAAAAAAGAGATTCTATTGCCAGCAGACCTGCATTACAAGACATGCTGAAGGGAGTTCTTCAGGTTGAAGGGAAGTGATACCAGATGGAAACTTGGATTTTCCAGAGGAATAAAGAGCACCAGAAATGGGAAGTATGTGGGTAAATGTATTTATTATTCCCCAATTCCTTTAAAGCACTGTGACCATTTAAGGTAAAAAGTATACTACTGTATTGTGAGGCTTGTGGCATATGCAGATGTAATATCTACAATGATTATAGCATAATGTTGAAGAAGGGAAATTGCAAGGTTCCTGCATTTTCATGAAGTAGTACAATATTAACTCTTAGTGGACTGTTAAAAGTTAAGGATATATGTTGTTATCCTTAGAATAATCACTAAAAATGCAAAGAGGGATTGCTAAAAATATGAGTTTAGCAGTTTACAGTGTGCTGGCATGCAGCTGAATCCAGATTTCAAAAAAGGATGACAATTGCATTTAAATGATTAGATTTCAAACGATAACTTTTAAATAGGGTTGAAAATATTAGCAGCCTGTAAAAAGCACTGAATAATCCAGAAACTCTCTGGTAAATAGTACTAATTATTCTTAAAATTGATTGAGTGCTATGTATCAGCTTTGTATTAAGCTCTTTACATATATTATCACATTTATTCATTACAACATCCTTAATAGTGTAGTTGCTATTATTAGTTCCATTTTACCATAACTGAGGTATTAAATAATGTGGTATTAAATATTTGCCCAAGGTATCGTAGCAGTAAGTGGCAGAGGCAAAATTTGAACCCAAAATACCTGACTTTAGAGCTTGTGCTTCTAACTGCTATATTTCCTTAGAAAAATGACACCTGAATTAAGCTTCATGCCTGACATATTGCAAATAAAAGGCAATATTTGAATAAAATTAAAGGTGAAGTATTTGTTAAATTATGAAATATTAGAAAATGTCAGTTCCTATTTCTGATATTCTTGGCATTCTCTTTTCCTCATATGTAATACATACATTTTACTTTCTCCTATATAAACTTGATAATGATCATCTATCTAAGTGTGTTTCCATGGTTAATCTCTGGGGTGGATAATTCCTATCCCAAATTCTCCCATTCTTTGACTTTATTTTGTTCTTTAGTGCTTCCTTTACTTTGATGGCCCCCTCTTTCAATAAATCTGGTTGGAAAACAAGTGCTTCTTATACCCTGGACTAGGAAAAACGAGGGAAAATTTTGTCATTCAGAGGCCATGGGGAAGAGAAAAATCAGGCTCTTATTTAGGGCGGGGGAGGACATAAAGTTATATTGAATGCCCTTGAGATTAATCATGTTTTAGTAAAAGTAGAATTTGAAAATGAGAGCTGTAGATAATTGTGATCTTAGTCTTAGCACCCAGTTATTTCTGTGGTTTGTTTTAGTTGCTGAATATTAAAGTAAGTGGTGAAAAATGTCCCTACTAAGAGAGGGGCAGAGAGTCACTACTACTCTACTGGTCATCCCTTTTCTTTTGTTACCTTGTATGGTTATAACTATGTATAGACACTCGAGCTTTAAGGTATGTGAAAAAGCCTGAAGGGTCTTTTGAACTGCTCATTAGGGGTACTTTCCGTGTTGAAGTCAGGTAGCCTCTCTCTGAAGTCTCTGCCTCTCTCTCTGTGTGTCTCTCATGAATAAATTAATAAAATCTTAAAAAAATAATTCTATTATAGTTTAACTTGTTTCCTTATGTTCTAGAGAGCATAGTGGTTGAACCAGCTTCAAAACTCTCAACTCTCCCATGTCTGTGTAATTTTGGGCAAGTTATTTAACCTCTTTGGCCTCAGGTCCTCCTCATATGGTTGTTATAAGCATCAATGATGTAATCTATGTAAAATACCTGAAACATGGCGAACATTTAATAAATATTAGCTATTGTTATTCTACCCATAATGGAAGTAGAAAAAGCTTGTCATTATCTTTTTTTTTTTTTTTAAGATTTTATTTATTCATGACAGACACAGAACAGAGAGAGAGAGGCAGAGACACAGGCAGAGGGAGAAGCAGGCTCCATGCAGGGAGCCCGACATGGGACTCGATCCCGGGTCTTCAGGATCATGCCCTGGGCTGAAGGCAGTGCTAAACCACTGAGCCACCCGGGCTGCCCCTTGTCATTATCTTCTATGGGACACACATTTGTACACTTAAATTTATTACTTCCCAGTCCTGTCCTTTGACAGCTTATTTATTAAAGATTTACTTATGTACTCTAAAAATTTAAACATTTACCTGATGCACGGCATTGTTTAAGTCACGGGCCAGTCAGCCACTAACACTGATGTCTTTTGCCTTTAAGAAACTTAAAAGAGTTTAGTAGGGGTTAGAGAGATAAGATAAATAGACAGATATTGAATTTAAATCTGTTATTAGTGCAATGGGCTATGAGGAGGGTAAGAGCAAGGGAATGGCTCCTTGAGATGGAGGGACTGGAGAAAGCCCCTTTTAGCAACCGATATTTAAGCTACAATAAAAGCAAAGTAGAGAGAGGAGTGTTCCCTTCAGGGGGTCATCATGTGCCAGGACTTTCAGGTGGAAAAGATCCTAGTGTGTTGGGGGCCTAAGGGAAGCCGGGGGGGGGGGAGGTGGTGGTGGTGGTGGTTAAGACTTAGCAAGATGAGAATGGTGAAATTGTAAAAATTAGAAGGATACATGGAAGGACTTGCAGGCCAAGTAAAGGACAACAAAGGGGACTTGCAATGGATTTGAGGTTGGAGATGGATAGAATCCATTTACATCTTAAAGGATCTGCCTGCAGCATAGAGAAAGTATTAAATATAGATTAGTTGGGGAGGCCGTAATCAGTTTTAGAGGTAGCAGATGATGGCAGTGGAGATGGAGAGAACTAGACATTCAAGATATTTAAGGTATAGAATAGACAAGACTGGGTGATGGTTGTAATTGTAACCATGAGTGGTGAGAGAGAAGGCAGTGTCAAAGATAGCTCTGGTTTTTGATTTATCAACCTTTTTTTGCTAACTTTTGAATTGTATTTGTAGTTTTTCTTTTTTTACAATATGCCCAGATTTACAACTTTTCAGTTGTATAAACTGATAGAATTTAGTTCTTTTTAAAAATAGATATTTGGGGCACTTGACTGGCTCTCAGAGGAGCATGCAATTTGATCTTGAGGTTTTGAGTTTGAGCATCATGTTGGGTGTAGATTATTTAAATGAATAAATAAAAAACTTTTAAAAAAGACTAAAATCTTAAAAAAAATAGATGTTTAACTAATGTGGGATTCTTGGTTTTATATACTGATTTCCTGCTTGCTTTTTAGGTTACTTAGCAATATAATACTTTAAAAGTTTTTTGAAACTTTACAGTGAACAAGGCACAAAGTTAGCAAATCAGACGTAAATTGAATTTAGGCACGAATAAAACCACTGACACCCTATTTATTTCAGTGGCTTCTAGATGTCTTACTATAATTCATCTTATAGGGTTTGAATATTTCTTTAGTTTTCTGAATACTTTTTTTTTTTGGTATATTTTTTTATTGGAGTTCGATTTGCCAACATATAGTATAACACCCAGGGCTCATCTTGTCAAGTGCCCCCTTCAGTGCCTGTCACCCAGTCAGTCCATCCCCTAGCCCCCCCCCCTCAACCCTTTGTATGTTTCCCAGAGTTAGGAGTCTCTCATGTTTTGTCACCCTCTCTGATTTTTCCCACTCATTGTCTCTCCTTTCCCCTATAATCCTTTTCACTATTTTTTATATTCCCTGTTTGAGTGAAACCATATGATTGTCCTTCTCCGATTGACTGACTTCACTCAGGATAATAACCTCTAGTTCCATCCACATTGAAGCAAATGGTGGGTATTTGTTGTTTCTAATGGCTGAGTGATATTCCACTGTATATATAGACCACAGCTTCTTTATCCATTCATCTTTCAATGGACACTGAGGCTCCTTCCACAGTGTGACTATCGTAGACATTGCTGCTATAAACATTGGGGTGCAGGTGTCTTGGTTTTTCACTGCATCTGCATATTTGGGGTAAATCCCCAGCAGTGCAATTGCTGGGTTCTAGGGCAGCTCTTTTTTTAACTCTTTGAAGAACCTTCACACAGTTTTCCAGAGTGGCTGTACCAGTTCACATTCCCACTAACAGTGCAAGAGGGTTCCCTTTTCTCCACATCTTCTCCAACATTTGTTGTTTCCTGTCTTGTTAATTTTCACCATTCTTACTGGTGTGAAGTGGTATCTCGTTGTGGTTTTGATTTGTATTTCCCTGATGGCCAGCGATGCAGAGCATTTTTTCATGTGCTTGTTGACCATGTGTATATCTTCTTTACTGAAATTTCTTTTCATGTCTTTTGCCCATTTCATGATTGGATTGTTTGTTTCTTTGTTGTTGAGTTTAATAAGTTCTTTATAGATCTTGGATATTAGCTCTTTATCTGATATGTCATTTGCAAATATCTTCTCCCATTCTGTAGGTTGTCTTTTAGTTTTGTTGACTGTTTCTTTAACTGTGCAGAAGCTTTTTATCTTAAGTTCCAGTAGTTCATTTTTGCTTTTGTTTCCCTTGCCTTCATAGATGTATTTTGTAAGAAGTTCCCGTGGCCAAGTTCATAAAGGGTGTTGCCTGTGTTCTCCTCTAGGATTTTGATTGATTCTTGTCTCCTATTTAGATCTTTCATCCATTTTGAGTTTATCTTTGTGTCTGGTGTAAGAGAATGGTCTAGTTTTATTCTTCTGTACGTGGCTGTCCAATTTTCCCAGCACCATTTGTTGAAGAGGCTCTCCTTTTTCCAGTGGATAGTTTTTCCTGCTTTGTCGAATATTAGTTGACCATAGAGTTGAGGGCCCATTCTGGGTTCTCTATTCTGTTCCATTGATCTATGTGTCTGTTCTTGTGCCAGTACCACACTGTTTTGATGATCACAGCTTTGTAGTACAACTTGAAATCCAGCATTGTGATGCCCCCGGCTCTGGTTTTCTTTTTTAATATTCCCCTGGCTATTCGGGGTCTTTTCTGATTCCACACAAATCTTAAGATGATTTGTTCCAACTCTGAAGAAAGGCCATGGTATTTTGGTAGGGATTGCATTGAACATGTAAATTTCCCTGGGTAGCATTGACATTTTCACAATATTCATTCTTCCAATCCATGAGCATGGAATATTTTCCCATCTCTTTGTGTCTTCCTCAATTTCTTTCAGAAGTGTTCTGTAGTTTTTAGGGTATAGATCCTTTACCTCTCTGGTTAGGTTTATTCCTAGGTATCTTATGCTTTTGGGTGCAGTTGTAAATGGGATTGAATCCTTAATTTCTCTTTCTTCAGTCTTCAGAAATGCCACTGACTTCTGGGCATTGATTTTGTATCCTGCCACATTGCCAAATTACTGTATGAGTTCTAGCAATCTTGGGGTGGAGTCTTTTGGGTTTTCTATGTAGAGTATCATGTCATCTGCGAAGAGGGAGAGTTTGACTTCTTTGCCAATTTGAATGCCTTTTATTTCTTTTTGTTATCTGATTGCTGAGGCCAGGATTTCTAGTACTATGTTGAATAGCAGTGGTGAGAGTGGACATCCCTGTCGTGTTCCTGATCTTAGGGGAAAGGCTCTCAGTGTTTCCCCATTGAGAATGATATATGCTGTGGGCTTTTCATAGATGGCTTTTAAGATGCTGAGGAATGTTCCCTCTATCCCATGTGCACTTGAAGAGTTTTGATGAGAAATGGATGCTGTATTTTGTCAAATGCTTTCTCTGTATCTATTGAGAGGATCATATGATTCTTGATTTTTCTCTTGTCGATGTGATCAATTATGTTGGTTGTTTTACGAGTGTTGAACCAACCTTGCATCCCAGGGATAAATCCCAGTTGGTCATGGTGACTAATCTTAATGTATTGTTGGATCCTATTGGCTAGTTTCTTGTTGAGCATTTTTGCATCTGTGTTCATCAGGGATATTGGGCTATAATTCTCCTTTTTTGGTGGAGTCTTTGGTATTGGAATTAAAGTGATGCTTGCCTCATAAAATGAGTTTGAAAGTATTCTGTCCCCTTCTATCCTTCAGAACAGCTTTAATAGAATAGGTATTGTTTCTTCTTTAAATATTTGATAGAATTCCCCTGGGAAGCCATCTAGCCCTGGACTTTTGTGTCTTGGGAGGTTTGTGATGACTGCTTCAGTTTCCTCCCTGGTTATTGGCCTGTTCAGGTTTCTCTTTCTTCCCATTCCAGTTTTGGTAATTTGTGGTTTTCCAGAAATGCATCCATTTCTTCTAGATTGCCTAATTTGTGGGCATATAGTTGCTCATAATATGTTTTTAAAATTGTTTGTATTTCCTTGGTATTGGTTGTGATTTCTACTCTTTTTTTTTGAAACATACATTTCCTTGTTTATTTGTTTTGTTTTGGGGGGGAGGGGGCGGAGGTCCCTGCAAGGCCCCTTCCCAGGCGGGAGGGACCGAAATGCCATCATAGTATTAGGGACTAGAGCATCTACAAATATTGAGGGAAACACACAGGCCTAATGTGAGCTACAAGGAAAAAGGACGCCTTCCACGATTGATCCTTGAGGTTTCTCGTGTCTGCCCCGAGCGGCTGACAGTGATCCTTCCCTCCAGGCCCGGGGCCCACGGGGCCACCTGTTCGAACTCTTGGCAGGGGTGGGGGAGGGGACCTGCAGGGGCTCAGGGACAGGACAGCAGCAAGAGGCAGGGGCCTCGGACGGAGGGCCTTCCCGACAGCCTGGGTGGGTTGTACATTCAAGTGTGAGGTGAACCCTTTGGTGGGCGGGGGCCTCGGGTCTCCAGAGGCCTGGCCCCACCCCTGTCCCGAAGACTCGGCAGGGCTGCCCCTCACCACTGAGCCTCTGAGTTGGGGAGAGGGGCTGCTGGCTCGGCCCGGCTGGCCTGGTTTCTCAGAGGGTCTGTGGATTGACACTGGTTCTTCTCGTAAAAAAATTAAATTAAAAAAAGCAGCATGTCATGCCCATTGTGACCAAGGCCTGGTAGTTGAAGGGGAGGCCCCGCCCAGTCAGGACTGCCTTCCCATTGGAGACAGGCAAAGTGGGGGGACAGGCGCCAAGGGACCGGGTGGGGTGGCACCTGCTCCCCCCATCCCTCCCAACTCCCCGCCAGGCCCACAGCTGTCAGGCCCGGACACGCCTGTTACAGAAGATGTCAAACCCAGGTCAGGGTGGAGGGCAGGAGGGGGAAACAGGGCTCCCACGACATGATCTTGTGTAAAATATGGCAGCGACACACGCTCAGGGCCAAGATGTGGGTGGGCGGTGGAGTGGGGGCGGCGGCGGCAATGTTGTGTAAAAAAGTGTCCAAGTTCCCATAGCAAAGAGGGACGTGACCAGGTGTTTGGGCTTCTCCGGTACAGGGGTGAAAGCCGCCCAGGTGGGGGTGGGGGGGTGGGCAGGGTCTTCATTTGGCTTCCTGGTGCTGTCAGTCTGTTCCACGCCGGCGGGGCCCAGCTCCCATAGTGCATGGTGTTGGGATGGACATGGGGGAGGCCATGGAGATGGCAGGGCCGCCCATGGTGAACTGGCTGTTGACTGCGTAGTGGGCGCTGGAGCCGCCGCCGCTGCTGCCCTGGGCGCCGGAGGACCCTAAAGAAATCAGGTTGTTGTGGCCCACGCTGGAGCCGCCGGCGATAACACTGCTCAGTCGTAGGCGGTCAGCATCCCCGCCACAGCCATCCCGCTGCTGAGGTTGTAGGTGCTGCCCGTGTTCCACATGTTCTCGGAGGGGGACGTGTAGTGGGAGCCGGGTGGGGGCGAGGGCGTCGTGCCGGTGTACCTGAAGAAGGGGTTTTTCAGATCCAGGAGGTTACTGGATTTGGAGCCTGTCTGGTCTACCTGGGCCACAATACTGATGTCATAGCTCTGTCTTTGGTTGGCAATAAGCAGACATGTCCCTGAGAGCGTGTCCCCGGCCTTGGCGAACAGTGGTGACTGGAACAGGCACCAGACCTGGCACCAGTGGGTCAGGGGCTCCGTCGGGGCCGTGGAGAGCCGCACTGTCATTATGGAGCCGATGAAGGCGACAGACCGTGATCGAGCCTGGAATGCAGCATGTGGAATTTGAATGGGATTTCTATCCTGTGCAAATCTCCTTCTTTGGCTTCTAAGAAGTTCACTGTGTACTTGACAGACTTGGCCATCAGGATCCAGATGTCAAATGTGTCCACCACAGGCTGCCGGAAATACTCGTCCCCCGCAGCGCCTCGGAGGGCTGACAGGTCCACTCCATGGAAGGATGGCTGGTACCAGAAGTTCCCTTGGTGAACTGTTCCATGTAGAGCTGTTCATCCGTGAAGGGCGCAAGATGGACGTCACCAATGGTGGGGAACATGTCCCCCCCCGCCGGGCCTCAGGTACTTCTTGGCGTGGAGGTAGCTCTCCAGCATGCGCTCGTTGAAGAGCATGTAGCCCACAGGCTCTGAAATGATGATGTCCACCTGCTCAGGGAGCAAGACTTCCTCCACCTTCCTGGGGATGACCACGATGCGCTCAGTGAGGTGGTTACTCTTCACCAAGACCTCGGCGTGCTGGGCCATCGTGCTGGCCTCCACCGCATAGATCTTCCTCGCTCCAGCTTGGGCAGCGAAAAAGGAGAGGATCCCAGAGCCGCAGCCAACATCCAGAACAATTTTGTCCTTGAAGTCTGTGTGGTTCTGCAGGATTACGTGCTGGTAGGTGCCCGTCCGCACGTAGTCCTGCATCCTGTTCTGCTGGGACAGGTAGCCATAAAACTGGAAATACTGCACGGCAGAGGACTCCTCTGTGCGCTCGCTGAACACCGACCGCTCCAGGGTGTGGCCCCGACAGGTTTTCAGGATGTTATAGAAGGAACAGAAATCATTTGGTGTGGCGAACTGGATGAGGACACTGTTGCAGCCCAGGGTGGTGATGAAGGACCGCTTGCCCACGCGGCTGCACAATCTCTCTCCGGACACCGAGCACTTAAAGACGCACACATCTTCATGGCTGTAGAGGGCGATGCCCGCCGCGGCCGGGCCGGCACGCACCTCGAGGCGCAGCGCCTGCTGCTCCGCGTGCCGCTGGATCTCGCCGTTCGCGTCGCGGATGGTGAGGAGGCGGGCGCCGGGGAACACGGACACGACCGCGCAGGGCCCCGCGCTGCCTGGGACCGCCGCCGCCGCCGCCATCTTAGATCCGGCTCCAGGCCCCGCCGCCGCCATCTTAGATCCGGCTCCAGGCCCCGCCGCCGCCGCCGCCATCTTAGATCCGGCTCCAGGCCCCGCCGCCGCCATCTTAGATCCGGCTCCAGGCCCCGCCGCCGCCGCCGCCATCTTAGATCCGGCTCCAGGCCCCGCCGCCGCCATCTTAGATCCGGCTCCAGGCCCCGCCGCCGCCGCCGCCATCTTAGATCCGGCTCCAGGCCCCGCCGCCGCCGCTGCCAACGCAGCGATTTCTACTCTTGAATTCATGATTTTATTAATTTGAGTCTTTTCTCTTTTGTTTTTAATAAGGCTGGCTAATGGTTTATCTATCTTATTAATTCTTACAAAGAACCAACTCTTGGTTTTGTTGATCTGTTCCACAGTTCTGGTCTCTATTTCATTGAGTTCTGCTCAAATCTTTATTATCTCTCTTCTTCTTCTTGGTGTAGGTTTTATTTGCTGTTCTTTCTCAAAAGTTCCTTTAAGTGCGAGGTTAGCTTGCATATTTGAATTTTTTCCAGTTTTTTTGAGGGATGCTTGTATTGCGATGTATTTCTCTCTTAGGACTGCTTTTGCTATATCCCAAAGATTTTGAACAGTTGTATCTTCATTTTCATTAGTTTCCATGAATTTTTTTAATTCTTCTCTAATTTACTGGTTGACCCATTCATCTTCTAATAGGATGCTCTTTAAACTCCACGTATTTGAGTTTCTTCCAAATTTCTTCTTATGATTGAGTTCTAGTTTCAAAGCATTGTGGTCTGAAAATATGCAGGGGACAATCCCAATCTTTTAGTATCAGTTGAGACCTGATTTGTGACCCAGTATGTGGTCTATTTTGGAGAAAGTTCCTTGTGCACTTGAAAAGAATGTGTGTTCAGTTGCGTTGGACTGGAAAGTTCTGTATATATCTGTGAAATCCATCTGGTCCAGTGTATCATTTAAAGCCCTTGTTTCGTTGGTGATAATTGTGCTTATAATATCTGTCATTTGCAGAAAGTGCCGTGTTGAAGTCTCCTACTGTTAGTGTATTATTATTTAAGTATGTCTTTACTTTGATGATTGATTGATTGATATACTTGGCAGCTCCCACATTAGGGGCGTAAATATTTATGATTGTTAGGTCTTCTTATTGGATAGATCTTTTAAGTATGATATAGTGTTCCCCTTCATCTCTTACTACAGTCTTTGGGATAAACTTTAATTTATCTGATATGAGGATTGCTACTCCAGCTTTCTTTTGAGGATCATTTGAATGGTAAATGGTTCTTCAATCTTTCATTTTCTGGGAGGTGTCCTTAGGTCTAAAATGAGTCTCTTGTAGAGAAGATGGGTTTTGCTTTTTTATCCAGTCTGAAACCCTGCGTCTTTTGATGGGATCGTTTAGCCCATTCACGTTCAGAGTAACTATTGAAAGATATGAATTCAGTGTCATCGTAATGCCTATTCAGTCCCTGTTTTTGTGGATTATTTCTTTGGGGCTCCCTTCTTCTCTTACAGGGTCCCCCTTAATATTTCTTGCAGAGCTGGTTTGGTGGTCACATATTCTTTCAGTTTCTGCCTATCTTGGAAGCTCTTTATCTCCCCTTCTATTCTGAATGAGAGCCTTGCTCGATAAAGTATTCTTGGCTGCAGGTTCTTCTCATTTAGGATTCTGAATATATCCTGCCAGCCCTTTCTGGCCTGCCAGGTCTCTGTGGAGAGGTCTGCTGTTAACCTAATACTTCTCCCCATAAATGTGAGGGATCTCTTGTCTCTTGCTGCTTTAAGGATCTTCTCTTTATCTTTGAAATTTGCAAGTTTCACTATTAAATGTTGAGGTGTTGAACAGTTTTTTTATTGATTTTGGTGGTGGGAGCCTCTCTGTCTCCTGGATCTGAATGCCTGTTTCGCTCCCCAAATTAGGGAAGTTCTCAGCTATGATTTTTTCAAATATGCTATCTGGCCCTCTGTCTCTCTCAGCCCTCTCTGGAACTCCAATTATATGCAGATTCTTCCTTCTGAGGCTGTCATTTATTTTCCTCAACCTTTCCCCGTGGTCTTTTGTTTTTCTCTTTTTTCCTCAGCTTCCTTCCTTGCCATCAATTTGTCTTCTGTGTCGCTCACTCTTTCTTCCACCTCATTAACCCTCGTTGTTAGGACCTCCAGTTTGGATTGCATCTCATTTAATTGATTTTTAATTTCCGTCTGATTAGATCTAAATTCTACAGTCATGAAGTCTCTTGAATCCTTTATGCTTTTTTCCTGAGCCACCAGTAGCTTTATAATTGTGCTTCTTAATTGGCTTTCTGATATTGAATTGTAATCCAAAGTCTGTAGCTCTATGTCAGAGAGTACTGTTTCTGATTCTTTCTTTTGTGGTGAGTTCTTCCTTCTAGTCATTTTGCTCAGTGCAGAGTAGCTGTATGAGCAGGCTGAGTCAAGAATATCAACCACGACCTAAGTAAATTTCACCCTACATGATTCTGCGGAGGTCAGAGACCAGAAAATGAAAATAAAGATCAGAACGAAATAAAACAAAAGGACCACTAAAGTGAGAAACAAATTTTAAGACAAAGTAGTAAAAATGAAAAGGCCAGGAATCCCAATGAAGAAGAAGAAAAAAAGAAAAGAGAAAAAAGTAGATAAAAAAAGCAAAAGAGTAAAAAAAGAAAGAACAAAAGGGGAGGGGGACTGGGAGATGGTGGTGGTGACAAAGTTGTATTGGAGGGAGAATGTCATCTACCCGAGGGGTCCTAGTGGGTGATCCTCTTGGTTTTGAGTGTATTAAGTTCTGTATGTTAGAAGATGCTCAGTCCCAAATTTATATAAATCAGAAATACTTGTATAGAGCCCCAACATTAACCACCAAAACATAAATGAGATAAAAGAGGGGAGCAGAATGGGAATAAAGAGAGGATATAATCTCACAGAATGAACCAGCATAGTATACCACTTGGTTCTGGGTGCATGCTGGTCATGTTTAGAAGGTATTAACTTCTGCCTTTGTATAACAAAATGAGGCAGAGAAAACAAAAAACACAAAACAAAAAAACATATCTTGTTTATCTTTCATAATTAAGTTGGGTATGTTGAAGGGAATCTAGAAGTGGAAAATATATGTAAGACATGTAATTGTAGAAATGTGAGTCAAAAAGGAAGAAACTTAAAAATGAAGAGGTGGTAAAATATTGTAGTTAAGGTGGGAAAAGTGGAAAAAAAATTGGAAATTTTTAGTCTGATATAAAAACGAGTTGTACTGGAAAAAGAGGGAAAACCGGGGGGGGGGGGGGGGTTCCCTCTAGTTATGTATACTATAAATCCCTCAACCTTCCCCCAGAGCTTTCCAGTGCTGCTTGATCAAGAACTTGCTTTTCCCCTGTCCTTCCAGCTGGTCTTCTTGGAGAGCCTCTGCTGTGCTGATTCTCAGGTGGTTGTACCTTGGGGAGATGCCCGCCCCCTGCTGGGTACTGGGCTCAGCGGGAGCCGTTGACCCCGTGAGGCCTCTGTTCCCTGGCGGCCTTGCCTCTCCTGGGCACAGGGTGACACAAGGAGGAATAACGACACTGGCGGCGGGCAGGTCTGCAGCTCTGGAGTCAGCTCCCTTGTAGTAACTACCGCAGCTCCCAGTCGGCACTGGCCTAGGTGCTTGCAGGGTGGCGGGGTGCGCTGATCTGCACAGCTTGGGGGTGCCTGGCGGCAGGAGCATCCTCGCTACCCTGTGCCCTCCCCGCCTCTGCATCCCAGGGGGACCGCAGGATCTGGGCTGTGTCCCCTGGCGCCCTGGGGTCTGGGGTCTGCGCTGCTGGAGTCGCGCTCCCCGAGGCGGCTCCCGAAGGCAGCAGGGCGCAGCCCTCTCTGCCTGGAGCCCCTGCCTGACCACCTGGCTATTCCCCGAGGCCCCACCGGGCGCTCCAGCCCTTTACAGAGCTCGGCCGCAGTGTGTGGGGTGCTCGCCGGGGGCGCACTTCCTCTCCTAGTGACCCGGGGAGACTGGAGGCCCCAATGCCCCCTCCTGCGGTTCTGCCCGAGTTCCCTGCTAAGCGCCTTTCCCTCCGGGAAGAATCGATGCGGATTTTTAAAGTTACGGCTTGTCCAGGGCTGGACTTTCCTGTCTCCAAAGCTCTCACTGCCGGGCTTTAACCCGGCTTCTTGTGGGGGCCCCTCCCCCACTTGATTCTTTTTTATTTTCTTCTGCCTTAACTTTCTAGAAGCGAAAACCCTTCTCTCTGTAGCATTCCGGCTGTTCTCTCTTTAAATCTCAGGTCTTGTCCGTAGGTGTTCAGGATGATTTGAGTTATCAAAGTATTAGTTAGTGGGGCCAGGTGAAGTGAGGACCCTACTCTTCTGCCCTCTTGCCCCGCCTCTAAATAACAAAATTTTTCAACAAGACAAAATAACTTACTGTGGTTTTAGCTTATGTGACAGTTTCTGCATGACGTTTTCTCAAGCTAGTGGATATCTTCTTGCTTGCTCTCTTCTGCCACTTGTTCTATTGCCGTTAGATATTTTTGTGAGGTCATTTCAAAACTTGTGTAATCATTAAAACCTTATTTTTTGGATGATATTAAGATGAGAATTACAAATGAAATTCAGTCACTGAACCAGCAGTGCGCAATATGTGTGTTAGTGTATTTGTGTATGGTACCTATACATATTTCTTAGCTCTGTTCACTGAGAGGATTTAGAAGCAGTGAGCACACTTGTGCCCAGATCTTGGTTCCAGATGTCATTCTCCATTAAAAAGAAATTAGGGCGTCTTAGGGAAATGGCTTGTTGACCAGAAAGCAACGAAGTGTTGAAAGAATGATTAAACCATGTCAAAAGCACACAGGAGCCAGCTCAAAGTACCTCTTCTGGTTGAATCAGTGGCACTTTGAATGTCAAAGTAAATAATGATAGTTGAATTCATTGAATAAACTGAAATCCATGAATATATACTGATAAAGTAAATGAACAATAAATAGGATTGAATGGAAGGCACTACCTTACAGTAGAATACCAACTAATCTAGATAAAATGTTGGAATTAGAAAATCACCTTTGGATTGGGGAGTAAGATAGCACAGTAGTAGAGGGACCCTGAGCTTACCTCATCCTTCGAACACAGCTAGATCAACATCAAATCCTTTTGAACAACTAGGATATATCAATATGAAGATTAAGAAAATCTGCACAATTAGAGGGAGAGAACATGGCAAATGGGAGGTTTGGAGATATGAATTGGGTAAGAGAAAAGCTGTGGGCAATAGAGGGAAGGGAGCCCTTATCATGGAGAAAAGGCAGGGTGAGAGAAAAAGAGGGGAAAATAGCAATGCGTTGGGTTCGCAGAAGATGTGGTTGTATGGGGATCCCATTGGTAGAAAATGTTTTCCTTCCTGGAGTACATTTGGAAGAGGACATACTGCCTCTCCAAGGACAAAAGACCCACTGGGCATCGCTGAGTGGCCATTCAACAGCAGAGGACAGAGGTGCATGCAGAGGGCAGATAACCTAGTTGCAGCTTTTTGGTATACTTCACCATGGACTCTAGGCACTTGCCCAGCCTTTTTTTTTTTTTTTTTTACTTGCCCAGCCTTTTGACTGCTTTTCTGGAACAGAACATCACTGGGAGCAGTGCTGTGAAGCTCTCCTCTGGAGGAGGGGAGTGGGTCCGAGCCTTGCCATGCCCTTTAAAAGATTTAGACTTCTGAATCCTGCCGCATGCCAGAGACAAAACACACGAGAATGGTAGTGCCTAATGCACCCATGGCCAAGGCACGGACAGGTTCAGGGTACGGATTTGACAGAAGCCTGGGACAAAGGAGGGTAGTGTTGGCTTTTCTGTGAGGGCCTCCTGGACAGTGGGGGTGGCTGAGCATGGACCTCACTGAGGGAAGGGGAGGGTGATGCCGTCTTACACCCCAAGCCCACCAGCACAGTGGGACTTCAGAGAGACACAGCACCCCCACTGGTGTCTGGAGTCATTTACACAAACCATGTTCCCCTGCACCCAGCAGGGGCATCTTTACTAGGGCAGGTATGACTTTGGGCCAGTATAGCAGGCCTGTCCCCCAGACCATCAGCACAGGCATGTTTCCGGTCTACTGATCATAGAGTATCCTAAAGCACCAATTTAATTCTGGTGGATATAGGACTGGGCCATTTATTTATTACTTATTATTTATCATTTATTTATTTTTTCTTCTTTCTTTAGAATCAAGTTTATAGTTTTTTGTTTTCTTGTTTTTTTGAATCAGACTTCTTTTTTTTTTTCTTTTCTTTTCTTTTCTTTTCTTTGGAATCAAGCTTAATATTTTTTTTGTTTGCTTTTTTGTTCCTCCCCTGGGGTGCACTTCCTCTCTTAATGACTCCGGGAGACTGGAGGCTCCACTGCCCCTCCTGCAGTTCTGATTTCCCTGCTGAGTGCCTCTCCTCCTGGGAAGAATCTGGGGGAAAAAGTGGCAGAAAGTTTATTTGAACAAATTATAACTGAGAACTTGCCTAATCTGGGGAAGGAAACAGGCATTCAAATCCAAGAAGCACAGAGAACTCCCCTCAAAATCAACAAAAACAGGTTAACACTAAGATGTGTGTGAAACTTGCAGAATACAAAGAGAATTTGAAAAGCAGCTAGGGACAAAAGATCCTTAACCTATAAGGGTAGACTCATTAGGTGAGCAGCAAACCTGTCCACAGAAACCTGGCAGGCCGGGAGAGAGTGACTTGAAATATTTAACATGCTAAATGGGAAAAAATATGCAGCCAAGAATACTATATCTAGCAAGACTGTAATTCAGAATGGGAGAGATGAAGAGTTTCCAAGACAAAGACTAAAGGGAATTTGTGAACATTAAGCGAGCTCTGCGAGAGATATTAAAGGGAACCCTTTGAATGGCAAAGAGAGACCAAAAGCAGCAAAGACTAGAAAGGAACAGAGACAATCATCAGGAACAGTGATTTTACAGGTAATACAATGGCACTAAATTCATATCAATAATTACTCTGAATATAAATTGACTTGATGCTCAATCAAAAGACAGGGTATCAGAGTGGATAAAAAACCCAAGACCCATTGGCATGCTGTTTACAAGAGCCTCATTTTATTTTAATTTTTATATATTTATTTATTTTTTAAAGATTTTGTTTATTTGAGTGAGCAAGAAAATGCAGGAGTGGGGGATGATGCAGAGAGGGAGAAACAGACTCCGTCTGAGCAGGGAGCTCAATACAGGGCTCGATCCAAGAACCCTGAGATCATGACCTGAGCCAAAGGTAGGTGCTCCACTGACTGAGCCCAAGAAGAGACTCATTTTAAGCCCAAAGCACCTCCAGATTGAAAGTGAGGATGTGGAGAACCATTTATCCTGCTAATGGACACCAAAAGAAAGCTGAAGTAGCCATACTTACATCAAAGTATATTTTAAACCAGAGACTATAACAAGAGATGAAGAAGGGCACTGTATCATAATAAATGGATCTATCCAACAAGATCTAACAATTGTGATTACTTATGCCCCCAACTTGGGAGCACCCAAAATATAAATAATAACAAGCTTAAGGGAAATCATTGATGATAGTACAATAATGATAGGGAACTAACACCCCACTTACAGCGATGGACAGATAATCTGAATAGATCAACAAGGAAACAATGGCTTAGAATGACACACTGGTCCAGAGAGAGTTAACAGATATACTCAGCGTGTTTCATCCTAGAGGAGCAGAATACACATTCTCTTCGAGTGCAGATGGAGCATTCTCCAGAGTAGATCACGTACTGGGTCACAAATCAGGCCTCAACTGGTACAAAAATACTGATATCATACCTTGCATATTTTCAGACCACAATGCTATAAAACTTGAAGTCTACCACAAAAAAAAAAAATTTGGAAAGACCACAAATACATGGAGAGTAAAGGACATCCTACTAAGGAATGAATGGTTTCACCAGAAAATTAAAGAAATAAAAAAAATACATGGAAGCAAATGAAAATAAAAACCTGACATTCCAAAACCTTTGGGACAGGACAAAGATGGTCCTAAGAGGAAAGTAACATAGCAATACTGGCCTTCCTCATGAAACAAGAAAAGTCTCAAATGCACAACTTAACTTTACACATAAAGGAGATGGAGAAAGAACAGCAAATAAAGCCTAAAACTAGCAGAAGGAGGGAAATAATTAAGATTAGAGCTGAAATCAATGATGTAGACATAAAAAAACCAGAATAGATCAACAAAGCTAGGAGCTGGTTCTTTGAAAGAATTAACAAAATTTATAGTCCTCTATCCAGACTTAGCAAAAAGAAAAGAGAAAGGACCCAAGTAAATGAAATCACAAAGGAAAGAGGAGAGATCACAATGAACACTGCAGAAATTCAATTATAATAGAAGATTATGAGCAATCATATGACAATAAATTGAGCAATCTGGAAGAAATGGATGCTTTCCTAGAAACATATACTACCAATACTGAAACAGGAAGAAATACAAACTGAAGACTTTAAAGAAATAACTGTAAAGAAATTGAATCAGTAATCAAGAATGTCTCAACAAACAGGAGTCCATGCTGGATGGCTTCCCAGGTGAATTGTATCAAGCATTTAAAGAAGAAATAATATGTATTCTTCTGAAACTGTTCCAAAAAAATATAACAGAAGGAAAACTTCCAAACTCATCCTATGAGCCCGTATTACTTTGATTCTGAAACCAAAAAAAGACCCACTAAAAAGGAGAATTACAGTCCAATAATACTGATGAACATGAACCCAAAAATTCTCAATAAGATTCTACCTAATTGAATCAACAGTATATTTAAAAGGATTATTTAACATGATCAAGTGGGATTTCTGGCTTGCAGGGATGGTTCAATATCCATGAATCAATCAGCGTGATATATCACATTAATATAAGAAAGGGTAAGAATCATTTGATCCTCTCAATAGATACAGAAAAAGCACTTGACAAAATACAGCATCCTTTCTTGGTAAAAACTCTCAAGAAAGTAGGGATAGAATAACATCATAAAGGCCACATACAAAGACCCATTGCTATTATCATCTTCAGTGGGAAAAGAGTGCGAGCTGTTCCCTTATAGTCAGGAACACAATAGGGATGTCCAAGTCCTATCACTGTTGTTCAACATAATACTGAAGTTCTAGCAATCAGACAACAAAAGAACAAAAAGAAAGAAAAAGCATCTAAATCAGCAAGGAAGAAGTAAATTTCACTCTTTGCAGATGACATGATACTCTCTGTACAGAACCGAAAAATCTCCAACCAAAAAACTGCTAGTACTCACACATGAAGTCAGCAAATTCATGGGATATAAAATCAACATACAGAAATCTAGAAATTTCTATGCACCAAAATGAAGCAGTGGAAAGAGAAATCAAGGAATGGATCCCATTTACAATTGTACCCAAACCCATAATAAGATACCTAGGAATAAACCTGTATTCTGAAAATTGTAAAACATTGATGAAAGAAATTGAAGACACAAAGAAGCAGAAAAACATTTCATGCTAATGAATTGGAAGAACAAATATGGTTGAAGTGTGTATGCTACCCAAAGCAGTCTACACATTCAGTGGAATCCCTGTCAAAATAGCAACAACATTTTTCACAAAGCTAGAATAATTTTAGTATTCATACAGAATCAGAAAAGACCCTAAGTAGCCAAAATACTGTTGAAAAAGAAAAACAAAGCTGGAGATATCACATTTCCTGACTTCAAGCTGTATATGGAGCTGTGATCATCAAGGCAGTATGGTACTGGCACAAAAACAGATATATAGATCAATGGAACAGAAGAGAGAATCCAGAAATGGACCCACAATTATATGGTCAACTGATCTTCAACAAAGCAGGAAAGAATATCCAATAGAAAAAAAGTCTCTTCAACAAATGGTGAAAAGTGGAAAAAACCACATGCAGAAGAAGGAAATTGGACCACTTTTTATTTTTATTTATTTATTTTATTTTTTAAAGATTTATTTATTTATTCATGAGAGATAGAGAGAGGCAGAGACATAGGCAGAGGGAGAAGCAGGCTCCATGCAGGGAGCCCGATTTGGGACTCGATCTTGGGACTCCAAATCACACCCTGGGCCGAAGGCAGGCGCTAAACCACTGAGCCACCCAGGTGTCCCTGGACCACTTTTTAAAAGCATACACAAAAATAAATTCAAAATGGATGAAAGACCTAAATGTGAGACAGGAAACCATCAAAATCCTAGAAGAGAACACAGGCAGCAACCTCTGACCTTGCCTGTAGCACCTTCTTACTGGACATGTCTCTGGAGGCAAGGGAAACAAAAGCAACAATGAATTATTGGGACTTCATCAAGATAAGAATTTTCCGCACAGTGAAGGAAACAAAAAAACTAAAAGGCAAACCTCAGAATGGGAGAAGGTATTTTCAAATGACAGATAAAGGGCTGATATCCAAAATCCATAAATATCTTACAAAATTCAACACCCAGAAAATAAATAATCCAGTTAAGAAATGGGCAGAAGACATGAATATATATGTTTCTCCAAAGACATACAGATGGCTAACAGACTCATGAGAGAATGCTGAACACCACTCATCACCACCATATTTGTAATGAAATATTACTCAGCCATCAAAATGAATGAAATCTTGCCATTTGCAAAAATGTGGATGGAACTAGAGTATTATGCTAAGTGAAGTAAGTCACTTAAAGACAGATGCCATATGATTTCACTCATGTGGAATTTAAGAAACAAACAGATGAACATAAGGGAAGAGAAAGAAAAAAACAGAGAGGGAGGCAAACCTTGAGACATTCAACTGTAGAGAGCAAACTGAGGGTCGCTAGAGGGGAGTTAGGTGGGGGGGTTGATCAACTAAATGAGTGATAGGCATCAAGGAGAGTATGTGTTGTGATGAGCATGTTCTATGTACGTGTTGAATCGCTAATTCTACTCCTGTAACCAATACTATACCACTTGTTAAGTAAGTTGAATTTAAATTTAAATAAAATCCTGGAAGAAAAAAAATTGAATCACCTTTGCCAGCCCTCAGAGCAATAATTTATTTAGGGAAAATTATCAGTAGATACTATTATAGTGAGTGTAAGTTTGATGAAAAGCAGGATATTTGCATAGTCAAAATATCTCCCTGTAAAATACTAATTATTTTTAAATAAGAACAAAATTCTTATTTACTGAGGCAAGTAGTATCTTCATAAGTGATAGAATTTACCAACCCCAGTAATGGGACATGCCAACATTGTATGCCTCCTCATAATGAACTTAGAAGAGCAAAGCTTCAGTTCTGTCAAATTCTTGCCAGAAATGTGTAAGCCACATCTCATCTTGACAAAGAAACATTAGAAAAATCCCAATGGAAGAACATTCTATAAAGTTAGCAGCATTTATGCTTCAGAAATGTCAAGATCATCAAGATAAGGAAAAACTGAAGATGCATTCTAAATTGAAGTCATCTACACAGACCTGACAATGAAATGCAAAACATAACCTGAATTGTATCCTGGACATTATTGCAACAGTTGGTGAGATTTGAATTGGTCTTTGGTTTAAATGGTAAAATCATATTGAAATAAATTTGTTCATTTTGGTGATTGTACTATGGTTATGTGGGATAGTGTCCTTGATTGGAGGGAATATACTTATAGGAGTATTAAGGGGTAATAGGATATCATGTGGCAACATAATTTTGAATAGTTTAGAAAAATATTTGTGTATATGTGAGTGAATGTAAGTTTAATGAGGTAAGTTAACAATTGGGGGAGCTGGGTCAAGAATGTATAGGAGTTCTTTGTACTAATTTGCTACTTTTCTGTTAGTTTTAAGTTATTTCACATTTTAAAAGAAATGCTGTCCTCAAAAGTTGAGTATCCCTATGATATAATTTACATTGAATGCTCTACCTATGAGGAAGAAAATTTAATTTTAATTTTAAAAATATATTTTATTTATTTATTTATTTATTTATTTATTTGACAGAGAGTGTGCACATGAGAGAGGGGAGGGGCAGAGGGAGAGGTAGAACTAGACTCCCCTCTGAGGAAGGGAGCCCATGGGGGGCTCGATCCCAAAATATTGAGATCATGACTTGAGCACAGGCTAATGCTTAACCAACTGAGCCACCCAGGTATTCCAAGTTTTGTTTTTTTGCTTTGTTTTTTAATTTTAAAAGGATCGAATTGATGCAAAGGTGAGTTTGAGTATTTATACAAAATAGATGAATGAACATTTGGGCCTTGAATATAAGAAGGTTGACATGAGACTTTTGATTTTTTTTATCTTAAAAAAATACCTTGTCATCCAAAGTACATAAATCATTTCTAAGCAGAGATACATTAAGGAGAAATGGCATCCTAGAGGACGAAACACCTCAGGCATTTATCTCGTGACCTTACCAGATGATAGACCTTGAAGGAACTTCAAAGCTGCAAAAATAACTGGCTCTGACATGTACCAAGATAGGGGAAATACTTTCACAACTTTGAAATAAATGCCTAGTCTTTAAAGAGAGCAAAAGAAAAAGTAGTATCATATTTCATAAATAGAATTTAACAGTTGAATAGTTCACATTATTCATTTGTGATTTTGTTGTTATGTGGGAAAAACTTATAAAATTAAGTCAAGCTTCTTCTTTTTTTTTTTTTTTTAATATCCATTCTATCCCTCCCCACTTCCTACTCCCCTTCTGGTAGTGTGCCCTGAAATTGAAAGCTTTAAAACTTTCATTGCTTACCCCCCATGTGTTAGTGAAAGCCTGTTTGGTGCTTCTCTTTCACTTGCCTTGGTCCTACATAGGTCAAATTTCACTTTGCACCCTTAGCTGATATCTGTGTTCTTCTGTAGTTTAGTGGTAACCTATGTTTCTTACTTTCCTTAACTTTACTACAGTGTAGAAATCATCTTGACACATTTGTATTTGTTTTACCCTGGAAAAAAATTTTCGGTTCTAATTACATGTGATTCTCTCACCTGTGTTCTTTCTGAATGTTTGCTATTCATCTATCAAAATACGTTGAGGTTTTTTTGTTTCTTCTGGAAAGATCTTTTGAATCTTCTTGCAAGGTCCATGGTAATTTCCCTGTACTGAGACATCTTATAGCTTGTTTGTTAAAGCCTTTTGTATGACATTTAATCTTTAAATCTTCTGCATTTTTGTTTTCTTGTTAGTATCTGTACCCTTCTGTCTTCTCAACTAATTTGTAAACTCGAGGAGGAGATACTGTATTTGTACTTGCCAGTCTTTCTGACAGTGCCTACCTGTCTTCTTAGTTGAATTACTTTTTAATGTACACAGTTATCCTTTAAACACTTATTACCTAAAATGTTTTAAAAATGGCATGTTATTATTTTTGGAATTTGTTTAAAATTAAAATGATTTTTCAAAGTGAATTGGGCATAGGTATACTTTTTTCTCTTGGAATAACTGGAAAAACAGCATAAAAAAGAATGAATTGAGAAAATTTATCTTTTATAAAGGAAATTATTGTCTCTTAACATTCTAATTTAAAAATGCCCAAATACATATTAAATATGACACAAATGAAAGAAATTTCTAAAATTTCTTTTGGAAGAATATAGTACAGCACTTAACTATATAACATTTACCTATATAGAATATAAAATGTTATTTTAAATAAAACGAAGAGTACTCATGCTTAGTTGTTTACTAGGTTAAAAAAGAGTTAAGAAAGAAAGAATATGTTGGGGACAGATTAAAGAAAGGCAACTAAAAATCTAGATTATAAAAAAATATTCATTACCCTTTTCAATTGGGTGACTCTGATTTGAACAGATAATTCACGTGTGTGTAGTTGCTTTTAGGGAACCAAAACATTATACCCATGTTTGGCTTTTACTACATTTTGGGACTTAATTGCTTTCATGTTACCTAAGATCACTGTGGCCAACATTTGTGGCCGTTATAGTAGTTGGATTATTGACCAGACTGCTTTTTAAAATATCCAAAGCTTTCAGTATGGGAAACTCCTTTTTTCTCTTTTGACTATCACTTTTCAAAAATAATTAATAGGCATCTGTAAACTTACCTTTGGGACAGTGAGGGGTGGAGGAAGCAATGTCTTTGGCAACAGTCTGCAGCTTAGTATTATATTGCTGAGGTTCATTCATATTTTTGCATGTCACTATGGTTCATTTGTTTTAACTGCTTTATGGTATTCTGTTTAGTTTATTCATTTATTATCTTGGGGATAGACATTTGGGTTTCCCAGTTTTGGTATTCTGAAGACAGGTACATTCTTATACATCTCTAGTACATGTTTTGGGGAATACATACCTATAAGTTAGAAATGCCAGGCCATATGGTATATGAATGTTCAGTTTTAGAGAATAATGTCCAACCCAACTATTTTCCAAAGTGTTAATTCCTTCAAGTTGAATTTTAGGCCATTTTGACACAATCACCATAGTCTTTGAGAGCTTCCTTGTATTCAAGTATAATAAGATATTTGAGGCCCATCTTGTAGATTTTCTTTTCTAGACCTGGAATTAGCTTTTTCTCCAAGAAGCCTTGGTCCTTTTGGAAATATATATAGAGGCCACAATTTGGGCAGAAGTGCATGTTATTGGATTGGTTATCTTTTTCTAGGCCTTCTTAGTGGATAGAGATAGGAAATATGTATTTTTGAGGGGAGAAATACATCATGAGTTCATACTGATATTCTGACTCAAAATCACTAAGAGGGTTTTTAACTTCTTTGATTTTATTTATTGTATTTTTTTCTCATGCTGAAAATTGTGGTTCTAAATGATAATCAACATAATTACTTAATCCAAACGTGATTTTAGTGTAACAATATCATTGACTATCAAAACCAGTAATTTCTTGGCATTTCTCCCTTCTCCCTCCCTTAGGATATTCCGCTAGGGATGAATAGCATATTGCTGTGTTTTAAAGTCACTTAAAGTAATTCTTGGTGTATTTGAACTTCAGTTCATTCTTATCTGTTATTTTACCTAAAAATTTTTAATTAAGTTTTTTATTTTAATTGTAGTATAGTTAATATACAGTGTTATATTAGTTTTAGGTGTACAATATAGTGATTCAACAATCTGTACGTTACTCAGTGCTTATTATTATAATGTACTCTTTAATCCCCATCACCTATTTCACCCATCCCTCCACCAATCTTCTGGTAACCATCTGTTCTCTATAGTAAAGAGTCTGTTTTTTGGTTTGTCTGTCTCTTTTTTTTCCTCTTTGCTCATTTGTTTTGTTTCTTAAATTTCACATTTGTATGTGAAATCATAGTATTTGTTTTTCTTGACTTGTTTGTTTTGCTTAGCATTAATACTCTAGCTCCATACATGTTATTGCAAATGGTAGGATTTCATTCTTTTTTATGGTTGAATAATATCCCATGGTATATGTGCACCCCCCTCTTTATTCGTTCAGCTTCTTATGGACACTTGGGCTGCTTCTATAATTTGGCTATGGTAAATAATTCTGCAATAAAAAGGGGTGCACATATCCCTTTGAATTTGTGTGTGTGTTTTGTATTTTTTGGGTAAATACCCAGTAGTGTGATTACTGGATCACAGGGTAGTTGAATTTTAACTTTCTGAGGAACTTTCATACTGTTTTCCAGAGTGGCTGCACCAGTGCACTCCCTCTGACAGGTTTCTATTTCTCCACATCCTCGCCAACAGTTGTTGTTCTTGTGTTGTTGATTTTAGCCATTCTGACTGGTGTGAGATGATACCTCATTGTGGTTTTGATTTACATTTCTCTTAAGATGAGTGATGTTGAGCATCTTTTAATGTGCCTGTTGGCCATCGACATATCTTCTTTGAAGAAATGTCTGTTTATGTCTTCTCATTTTTAAATTGGATTATTTGTGTTGTTTGGTATTGAGTTGTATCAGTTCTTCATATATTTTGGATACTAACCTTTTATCAGATATGTCATTTGCAAATATTTTCTCCCATTCAGTAAGTTGTCTTTAGGTTTGTTGATTGTTTCCTTTGCTGTGCAGAAGTTTTTTACTTTGATGTAGTCCTAGTAATTTTTGCTTTTGCTTTCCTTGTTTCAGGAGACATATATGGAAAAAATTTGCTCATCTGATGTCAGAGAAATTACTGCCTGTGCTCTCTTCTAGTATTTCTGTAGTTTCAGGTCTCACATTTAGGTCCTTTATCCATTTTGAGTTTATTTTTGTGTATGGTGTAAGAAGATGATCCAGTTTTCATTCTTTTGCATGTAGCTGTCTCGTTCACTTAACTAACCCTTTGTTGAAGAGACTGCCTTTTTTTCCCCATTGCATATTCTTTACTTCTTCATCAAAGAATAATTGAGCAATAAACATGGGTTTATTTCTGGGCTTTCTATTCAATTCCATTGATCTGTGTGCCTATTTTTGTGCCAGTACTATACTAGTTTGATTACTACAACTTTGTAATATAACTTGAAATCTGGGATTGTGAAACCTCCAGCTTTGTTACTCCTTTCCAAGGTTGCTTTGGCTTTTGGGGATCTTCTGTGGTTCCATACAAATTCTAGGATTGAACAATTCTAGTTTTGTGAAAAATGTTGTCGGTATTTTGTTAGGGACTTCATTAAATTGGTGGATTGCTTTGGGTAGTATGGACATTTTAACATGCTCTTCCAATACATAAGCATGGAATATCTTTCCACCTGTGTTATCTTCAATATTTTTTATCAATGTTTTATAGTTTTCATAGTATAGGTCTTTCACCTCCTTGGTTAACTTTATTCCTAGGTATTTTATCATCTTTGGTGTAATTGTAAATGGGATTGCTTTCTTAATTTGTCTTTTGCTTTGTTATTTGTATGTAAAAATCCCACAGGTTACTGTATGTTGATTTTGTATCCTGCTACCTTACTGCATTCATTTATCAGTTCTAGTAGTTTTTTGGTGGGGTGTTCAGATTTTCTATATATCATTTGCAAATAGTGAAAGTTTTACTTTTTCCTTACCAATTTGGATGCCTTTTATTCCATCCTCTTCTCTGATAGCTGTGGCTAGGACTTCTAGTACCATGTTAAATAATAGTGGTGAGGGTGGACATCTGTTTTTTTTTCCTGACCTTAAGAGAAATGCTCTCAGTTTTTCCCCATTAAGTATGATGTTTGCCATGGGTTTTTCATATGTGGCTTTTATCACATTAATGTATGTTCCCTCTAATCCTATTTTGTTGAGGGTTATATCATCTGCATCTATGAAATGATCATATGGTTTTCATTCCTTTTTTTATTGGTGCAATATATCACATTGGTTGACTGGTAAATATTGAGCCACCCATGCATCTCAGAGATAAATCCCACTTGATCATGGTGAATGATTTTTTTAAATGTATTGTTGGATTTGAATTACTAATACCTTTTTGAGGATTTTTGCATCTGTGTTCATCAGAGATATTGGCCTGTAATTTTCTTTCTTTCTTTTTTCTCTTTCCTTCTTCCTTCCTTCCTTCCTTCCTTCCTTCCTTCCTTCCTTCCTTCCTTCTTTCTTTTCTTTTCTTTTCTTTTTTTCTTTTCTTTTCTTTTCTTTTCTTTTCTTTTCTTTTCTTTCTTTTCTTCTTTTTCTTTTCTTTTCTTTTCTTTTCTTTTCTTTCTTTTCTTTTCTTCTTTTTGTTTTGTTGTTGTTAATGTCTATCTGGTTTTAGTATCAGGGTAATACTGGCTTCATAGAATGAATTAGGAAGTTTTCTTTCCTCTTCCATTTGTTGGAACAGTGTGAGAAATACAAGTGTTAACTCTTCTTTAAATGTTTGGTAGAATTTACCTGTGAAACTGTCTGGCCCTGAACTTTTTGTTTCCTTGCAGTTTTTTGATTATCAATTCAATTACATTGCTGGCAATCAGTCTGGTTCAAATTTTCTCTTCCTGGTTTGGTTTTGGGAGGTTATATGTTTTTAGGAATTTATCCATTTCTTCTAAATTGTACAATTTGTTGGTCTATAAATTTTTATAATATTCTCTTCCGATTTTTGTATTTTGTAGTGTCAGTTGTGATTTCTCCCCTCTCATCTCTGATTTTATTTATTTGAATTCTCTCTCCTTTTTGTTTGACGAGTGCAGCTAAAGGTTTATAGATTTTGTTGTTCTTTTCCAAGAACTAGATCCTGGTTTCACTGATCTGGTCTTTGTTTTTTTTTTTTTTTTAATTTTTAAAGATTTTATTTATTTATTCATGAGAGACAGAGAGATTGGCAGAGACATAAGCAGAGGGAGAAGCAGGCTCCATGTGGGGAGCCTGACGTGGGACTTGATCCCCGGTCTCCAGGATCACACCCTGGGCCGAAGGCGGTGCTAAACCTCTGGGCCACCAGGGCTGCCCCTGTGGACAGTTTTTGACCACTATTTCTGTTCTTCCTAACCACTCAGATGCAGCTTCTTCTCTACATTTATTTGTGGAGTTTGTTTTTCCAGCCTTCAGTTCACTCTGGTTTATTTACATGGATGCAAGTGATAACTAGTTGTAAGTGAAGGATAGGGTGAGCTTAGGGTCATCCTACTCCATCCATCATCTTCCCAAACTCCTCCTTTTTGTTTGAACTATATTTTGCTTTTGGTTTTGGGGGGTGGTGGCTTTTTCCCCTTCATTTTTATTTAATTACATTTTGTAGTTTTGTAAACCATAACATGGTTCCCAAATCAAATCTATAAAACAAGGGACATATAGAGAAATCTAGCTTCGTTCTTTTCTACTTTAGCTTGATGTCTCTCTGTCTTTCTTTTACTCTTTTTTTTTTTAACTTTTTGGTTTATACTTTCATTAAAAAAATAAGCATTTGTGTGTCTCATAGATAAGAAGCAGGATACTGTACGTTCTGTGCTTTTTTCACTAATCAGTGTATCTTGGATATCAAACTGCAGGAGTATATAGAGATACCTTATATTCCTTTTTAAAGCTGCATAGAACTCCACTGTGTAGATGGACCATGGTTTATTCATCCACTTCCCTTTCAATGGATATTTGAATTGGTTCTGCTACTTTGCTATTTATTATAGATGATGTTGCAATGAATTGCATTGGCATATGTCATTTTGTATTTTTGACATTCTTAAAAGGGTTCCTGGGTTTGAAGGTAAATGAATATTTCTGTTTTTTAAAAGATTTTATTTATTTATTTATTCATGAGAGACAGAGAGAGAGAGAGAGAGAGAGGCAGAGGCACAGGCAGAGGGAGAAGCAGGCTCCATGCCGGGAGCCCTATGTGGGACTTGATCCCTGGGACTCCAGGATCACGCCCTGGGCCAAAGGCAGGCGCTAAACTGCTGAGCCACCCAGGGATCCCCTCTTTTTATTTTTTTTATAGATTTTATTTGAGAGAGAGAGAGAGAGAGAGAAAGTGAATATAGGGGGAGGAGCAGAGGGAAAGGGAGAGATAAACCGAAGCCGACTCCACGTTAAGTGTGGAACCCAATGCAGGGCTCATTCTCACTATCCTGAGATCACAACCTGACCAAAACCAAGAGTCAATGCTTAGCTAACTGTGTCACCCAGGTACCTGAATATATATTTCATATCATAGCTTTTAGGGTATAATTTGACAAAGCCACTTTGGTGAATCTGAATCCCACCCTAGTTATTAGAATTCTTTGAGAAATGCCTGGTGGCTCAATTGCACCCTAGGCATGGCACCAAGGTGCTATTTCTATATCTCATTTGATTGTTTGGGTTGGATGGCCAAGGTGTAGTTGGGTCTTTATTTGAACAGGACTCTTCTGATATGGAAGACAATGGAATATGAACTCATAGCCTTTAGAACCAGGTGTTTCTGAAGTCTAGAGAAACTCTCAGATGAAAATATGAAATGTCTGGCAGACCAGGGTTTGAGGGTTTATAGGTGACAGTTCTGATAAGGATGCCAGTAGGGGTACTCCAAGGAATTTGATTTCATGTTTTATCCTGAAACGTTTGGTTCTGTGGTTTAAGCCTCTGTATCCCACAGGGACTAGGGGGACTTGGGTTCAAGTAATGGGGCAGTGTGAATACCACTTAGCTATCTTCCATCTTACCTATGAATATTTTTATTCTATGATCACATGTTTCACTTTCACCTGCAGTATAGTAAGGACACCCTTGATCTGATGTCCCAGAGCCCTCCCTTTGCAAGAGTGAGATCTACTGGATTTGTCTTTTCTATGCTTATTTAAAAATATACAATATTTTTAAATAAGAGGCATATATAGCAATCTATATGTTTAGCACAAGTCTGTTTTTCATTTCTTAGGACAGTGGCTAGAATATATCAAGTGTTCAAGAAATTTTGGATGAGTGAATTAATTGAATGAAGGAATTAACTAATTCAGTTGGGAGTAGAAGGAAATAGGAGTAGAGGGGTTTTGGTTTTGTTCTCCGTTTTTAAATAAGGGAGACACTAAGCATAGTTAAAATAATTATGTGGTTTTTATCCTTCCTCTTGTTAATGTGATGTATCACATTGATTAACTTGTTAATATTGACCCAATCACCTTTGTATCTCTGGAATGAATCCGACTTGATCATGGTGAATGATTTTTTTTTTTTAATGTATCACTGAATTCGATTTGCTAATATTTTGTTGAGGATTTTTGCACCTATGTTCATCAGAGATTCTGGCCTGTAGTTTTCTTTTTTGTAGTGTCTTTATGTGGTTTTGGTATCAGGGTAATGCTGGCCTCATAGAATGAATTTGGAAGCTTTTCTTCCTCTTCCGTGTTTTGGAATAGTTTGAGAAGAAAAGTATTAACTCTTCTTTAAATGTTTGGTAGAATTTACCTATGAATCCATCTGGTCCTGGACTTTTGTTTGTTGGGAGGTTTTGGCCACTGATTGAGTTTCACTCTTACCAACTGGTCTGTTCAAATTTTCTTCTTCACTGATGCAGTTTTGGGAGGTTATGTGTTTCTAGGAATGTATCCATTTCTTCTAGGTTGTCCAATTTGTTGGACCTTTGTATATTTGGGATGTTGTTATTTTTTCTTTTGACTTAAACATAGTTAAGTATGGATGGATAAATGTAATAAGCTAACCTAATTTTTCTTAAGGAAGTAGGAAAGGTTTGTATTATTTATAAAAAATCATGGATTTTAGGGTTTTGATTTTTGAAATCTTAAAATAAATGATGGTATTTTAGAGAAGAGATTCAGATCAATTTGAAAGTCCTTTATAAAGTATAATTTAGTAGATACTGATTGATTGATTGGATGTGGACAGCAAGGGAAAAAGAGTAAATAACAATCTAAGTTTTTTCCTTGAGCAATAGTGTGAATGGTAATGCCATTCATTAAAACTGGAACCACAAAAAGATGGACAAGTTTGCTGGGTGAAGATGAGGGCTTCAATTTTGGCCCTTGATAAGTAACATTATATTCAGAGTTCTCGTTTCAGAAGTTTGAGTAGGTGAGGAGAGACAGCATACCTCCAGTGCATTTGAGAATGTTTAAGACAGATTTAGAAGATACTCAGCAGGTCCTGCAGAAAGGTCTGGCATGGAGGGGAGAATTGGGAGACTGTGCAGGAAAGGAAGAACTGAGAGAGAACATCATTCCTGCTTAATTAGCTGCCATATTTCAGATCCTTACCATTTAGAACTACAAATCAGAATCTTGGGTTAGATTAGTACTCACTTGGGGGTGTTTTATAAACTTTCTAATACCTGTTTATGGGAATAGTTTTAAAACATCTTTTATGATAATGATCTAGTAATTTTTTCAGTTTCTATTAAAATATAAAGTACTTGACTGTTTCTGAATTTATTAATTTCTGCTATTTTTGCTATTTCCTTTTAATTACTTTGAATTTACTTTGTAGTTCTTTTAAAAGTTTATTAATTTACTTTTAATAAATAAATATTGTATACATTTAAGATATACAACATGATGTTTAGATATATGTATACATTGTGAAATGATTATCACAATTAGTTGATATGTCCATCACCAACCATAGTTATTGTGTATGTGTGTGTGTGGTGAAAACACTTGAGATCTACTCTTTTAGCAAATTTCAAGTATACAGTGCCTTATTATTTTTTTTAAAGATTTTATTTATTCATGAGAGACACAGAGAGAGAGAAAAAGAGAGAGAGGCAGAGCCACAGGCAGAGGGAGAAGCAGGCTCCATGCAGGGAGCCCGATGTGGGACTTAATCCCAGGTCTCCAGGATCACGCCCTGGGCTGAAGGCAGCGCCAAACCGCTGGGCCACCGGGGCTGCCCACAGTACCTTATTATTAACTGTAGTCTGCATGTAGTACATTAGGTCTCCAGAATTTAACATCTTATAACTCAAAGTTTGTATCCTTTGATAATATCTCCTCTTTTTCCCCCTCTTCCCAATCTTTATAAACCACCATTCTACTTTCTGAGTTTGACTTTTTTTTTAGATTCCACATAAAAATGAGGTCATGTGATACTTGTCTTTCTGTGTCTGGCTTATTTCACTTGGCATAATGTCCTCCAGGTTCATCCATGTTTAATTCAAAATACTTTTTTTCTATTGCCTTTTTTCTTTAACTCATAGTTATGCAGAAGTGTGTTTCTTGATTTCTAACCACGGAAATTTATTGTACTTCCATTTTTGTTGATTTCTAGTGTAATCTGTGAATGTGCTTTCTATGATCTAAATCCCTTAATATTTGTGTAGACTTATTTTGTTATATTTGATTTTTTAATTCCAAACTGAGTTTGAAAAGAGGGTATAGGGATCCCTGGGTGGCGCAGCGGTTTAGTGCCTGCCTTTGGCCCAGGGCGCGATCCTAGAGACCTAGGATCGAATCCCACGTCGGGCTCCTGGTGCATGGAGCCTGCTTCTCCCTCTGCCTGTGTCTCTGCCTCTCTCTCTCTCTGTGTGACTATCATAAAAAAAAAAAAATAAAAATAAAAATAAAAAAAATAAAGGAAGACATTTAAAAAAAAAAAAAAAAAAGAAAAGAGGGTATATTCTACAGCCTTTGAATGTGGTAGTCTCTGTATGTCCATTGAGACAAGTTTGTTGTTGGTATATTTTTAATCCTCTGTAGTCCAGATTTTTTTTTTCTGATTATTCAATCAGAAAATAGATTTATTTGTCCTTTTAATTCTGTTTTGTTTTGTATATTTTGGAGTTGTTATCAGATGCATACTCATTATACATTTTTTTCAGGTGTACTAAACCTCTAGTATTATGTATTGACCATCTTCATTTCTAGTAATGCCTTTTTTAGTAATGCCTCTAGTAATTAGTCTTTTTTGTATACTTAATATTACCATACCAGTCATTGTTTGGTTAGTATTTTCATAGTAGATCTTTTTTTCCTTCTTACGTTGAATTTTTATGTGTCCTTATATTTAAGTGTATCTTTTTTAAATATCACTTATTTGTTTTTGTTTCTATTTTTGCTTTATCCCAGTTTGGTACTCTCTTTTAGCTAGAGCCATTAATCCATTTATATTTGATGTAATTGCTTATATTTTTAGATTCATAGTCCTATTTTGTGATTCTTGTCTTATCTATTTTATGTTTTTCTCTCCTCTTTTGCTTTCTTTTGCATTGATTTTTTTTAAATAGTTTTTAGAGCAATTTTAGGTTTGTAGCAAAACTGAACAGAAAGTACAGAAAGTTCTCATATACCCATTGCCCCTCACTACCCACACAGAGACACATAGCTTCCCAGACCAGAATGGTACATTGGTTGCAGTAAATAAACCTACATTGACACATCATTACCCAGAGTTCATAGTTTACGTTAGGATTCACATGTGGTGTGACTTACCCACTATTATAGTATGATGCAGAATTATTTCACTGCCCTAAAAATCTGTGCTTTCCCTATTCATCCCTCCCTTCCCCTAACCCCTCACAACCACTGATCTTTTTAATTATCTCCATAGTTTTACCTTTTTAAGAATGCCATGTAGTTGGAATCATAAAGTATGTAGCCTTTTCATATTGGCCTCTTCCATTTAGGAATACACATCTAACATTCCTTTATGTCTTCTCATGACTTACTAGCTCATTTCTTTATAGTGCTGAATAATATTCCATTGTCTAGATGTACCACAGTTTATCCACTTATTGACTGAAGGACATCTTGGTTCCAAGTTTGGCAATATTGAATAAAGCCACTATAAACATCTGTGTGCAGGTTTTTGTGTGGGCAAGGGTTTTCATTTCATTTGGGTAAAATACCAAGGAGTGTGATTGCTAGATCATATGTGGTAGGGGTATATTTTATTTTGTAAGAAACTGCCAAACAGTCTTCCAATGTGGCTGTATTCCAACCAGCAATGATTGAGAGTTCTTACTGCTTCACATTTTTATATTTTGTGTTGTCAGTGTTTTGACCATTCTAGTAGGTGTGTATTTATCATTGTTGGTTGATTTAAAAAAAATCATTTCATATTCCCCTTCTACTGGTTTGGAAGTTATATACTCATATTCTTTTAGTGGGTACCCTAAAAATTACACATATTGTACTTTTTAAGATTGAAGGCCAGTTAATACTTCTATTTTCTTTTCAGATAATATAACAATCTTATAACTTTTTTTTTTTAAAATAGGCTCCATGCCCAGTGTGGAGCCCAGCATGGGGCCTAAACTCACCACCCTGAGATCAAGACCTGAGCTGAGATTAAGAGTTGGATGCTCAGTCAACTGAGCCACCCAGTCACCCCAACTTAAGATCTTTTCAATTATTTTTTGCCTGCCTGCTGACTTACATGTTACTGCTGATTTATATTTCAATATGTTTTTTGGAAATCTCGAAAGAAATTATTATAAGTTTAGCACAGAGTTTCATACTCGTGTTTCTCACCTTTCTTTTTTCCTTTTTTGCATCTCAGATCCCCATTTACTCGGGTTACGTTCCTTCTGCCTTAAGTATATTCATAGAATTGCCTTTCTCAAAGTTTGCTGGTATCAGATTTTCATCTTTTATCTGAAAATGTCTTTATTTTGCCCCAATTCTTGAAAGATAATATTACCTAGTTTAAATTTTTAGGATCACAGTTTAGTTTCTTTTACCACATGGTTTCTCATGGCTGTTGAAGTCAGCTGTCAGTCTAATTGTTGCTTATTTTAAGTCAATCTGTCTAACTGCTTTTAAGATCTTGGCTTTGTCTTTGGCCTTCTGCAGTTGCATAGTGATGTGTCTGGGCATGAATTTTTTTTTTCTTTTTAAATCCAGCTTTAGATTTGTTGAGCTTTTTGAATCTGTAGATTATTGTTTTTCATCAGTGTGAGAAATTTCTTTATATTTCTTCAAATTTTGCCACTGTCCCAATCTCTCCTATTGTTTCTGAGCAATAATCAGACATACTAAGTAATTTCTCACTTTGTAGTCTAAGGTTTTTTGTTTTTTTGGGTTTTTTTTAGAGGTTTTATTTATTTATCATGAGAGACAGAGAGAGAGATAAAGACATAGGTAGAAGGAGAAGCAGGCTTCCCATGGGGAGCCTGATGCGGGCGGGACTCAATCCCATGACATGAGCTAAAGGCAGACCCTCAACCATTGAGCTGCCCAGGTGCCCCCCACTTTTTAAAAAAGATTTTATTTATTTTTTTGAGAGAGAGAGAGTGGGAAGAGAAGCAGAGGGAGAGGGACAAGCAGACTCCATGTTGGATACTGAGCCGGACACGGCTTGATTCCAGGATCCCAAGATCATGACCTGAGCCGAAACCAAGAGTCAGTCTCTGAACTGAGCTACCCAGGCGCCCCTCCAGCTATTTATTCTGTTAATTTTTTCCATTGAGTTTTTAATTTCAATTAATTTTTTTTATTTCGTGGAGTTTTATTTTTTTCTAAAATTTGTCCTTTAAAAAATAGTTTACTATTCTCTGCAGTATTTTCAACTTGAGTTTTTATTTCTTTAAATATAAGGATAGGTATTTTATTACCTGTGCCTAGTATTTCCGACATACTATCTCTTTGAGTTGTTTCTGCTTTCTGTTGCCTTTGTTGATTCTTATTCATATTGTATTATGTCATTCTTTATTTGAAAAATTAATTGGAACTCTTTGAAGTCTGAAATGAAAGTGTGTATTCATTCCTTCAAGAGGAATTTTGTTTGCTTCTGCCGTAGAAATCACTTACTGATCTGGGACCACTTTGGACTAAATTCAAAACCTAAAATGCATTGAATACCCACGTTAAGAGAATTTGGACTGTATTTCTATGTGATGGCTGACTTCAGGCTGCACTTTCTTGGGAGCAGGATCCTTTGGCTTCCCCTTTAGTCCCAAGCAACTTTCTTTGATGTCCTCTAGGGATTAGAGGGGTTGGGTGGGTTTACTTCTGTTTTGTTTTTACACTGAGATGTAGTACTTCAGAGTTCAAGCTTTACAATGGGAATGGTTATTTATTACATTCCCTACGTTGGACAGGACTACATTCTGCCTTTTCTCTTGAATTTAAAAGTTACATTACTCTTTTTCTCTGAGTTTATATTTAAGGTCCTGAATTATCTATTACCACATATCTTATGCATAAAAACATTTTTTTAGCATTAACCACTTTCATTTATTGTGCAGGAGGAATTGGAATAAATAACGCCCTCATCTCTTCTTTCTATTGACCTAATTATAAGCTAAACTTCTCACAAGCATCCTTTACAATCATTCTGCTTCACTGAACATAGTATCTCATAACATTTTATTGGTTGTGGTGCCATGGGATTCTAGGTTAGGCCCAGGATCTTAAAAGCCATGACTTTCAGAATCTTGAGAGACTTTATTATGATTTGGCCTCTAGGATCATGGGATCTCTGGACCAGTATAGCAAAGGGAAAGTTTTTAGTAAGTTTTATATAAGTTAGAAAAAGTTTTTGAGCCATAGCCACATTTCATTACTTTTGCATTTGTTACCATAGAGCCCAATTCTCATGCCAAGTAACAGCGATCTAATGAATAATGTCAGAAGCAACTAGAGGAGCTAGACGAGTAAACCTTTGCAGACCAGTGTCCCATTTTTTTGCCTTGGAGGTGTCATATTTTTATGTACTTTCAGTCTTTAGGGATTATGAGGTGTTCCATAAACACTTAAATGTTTTCAGGTGGATCTGAGCTCTGCTTGATATTGTGGCCAAAAATATCACTTGGATCATTTCTATGTTCAGCTTTAGACAAAGTATATAGATCATACCCTTCAGCTTAGGAATTTGAAAATTAAAATATCCAAAGACAAAAGAAAGGGTAGATTATCACAGGATGGATTTAAGAGATAAGAAAATGAATGATGATAGAGGCCTAGTGCTGGAGAACAAAGGGAAATAGACCCTATCCAAAGATTTGATTGCATGCTTCTCCTGTTTAAGTGGGGAACCTAGACTAGTTTTCAGTTTGGATTGAAGCCCTCCATTTTCATGCCTCTGTCTTCCTCTCCCTTCCCACCCCCCTCCCCGTCTCTCTCTTTCTCACACACACACACATACACACATACACACACACATGCACACGCACACACACACAGGCACATTTTAACACACTTTAACACTAACTACTATTCTAAGCCAAAGTGTATTTGGCTCTCTCCTGGCTTTCAACACTGGAGGTTGGCAAGTTGGAGGACTGGTATACTTACCAGCCAGGGAATTCTGTAATCTACAACCGTGGCACCCTGCTGCTAGAAAAGGAATAGGTTTGTCTCTCCAAGTATAAATAATAGAACTGATGTCTTTGGTAGGGCCTTAGAGTACCTTTCTGTTCCACCTGGATTTCCCTTTCTCTCCCTCCAATTTACCTTAAAAATGTTTGGTTTTGACTATAAAGGCAATGTTGATTATAGTAATTCATGTGAACAGTTTGTCATTTATGTTTGATTATCATGTAGAGCAGGAAATATGACTTATAATCATCATGTATATTATTAAATAAGTGTGAGGTTAATATTGGAAATTTAGCTGATATTTTATCATCCATGGATGCACATTTAAAGAAGTTGTTGCTCAACAATATAACAAGAACACTAATTCCAAAAACTCTAATATTTACTGAGGAAGTAATTATAGTAGTATAAATATAGTAGTATGTCTTTTTTTTTTTTTTAAAGATTTATATATTTACTTGAAAAAGAGAGGGAAAGAAACTAGGGGCAGGGAGTGGGAGAGAGAGTCTAAAGCAGACTCCATGTTGAGCACAGAACCCAACATGGGGCTTGATCTCAAAACCCTGAGATCAGGGCCTGAGCCAAAACGAAGAAACCAAGAGTCAAGATGCTTAACCACTGGTGGCACCCAGGCTCCCTAGTAGCGTGTCTTTCTTATACATAGTTAAATAGTCTTTAAAATGTAATTCTGGGTGGAGAACAGGAACAAGAGCCTACCCTGTTACCCCCAGGAAGCCAAAGAAGTAGAATATAAGAGAAGCTTTATCACTGCCTTTGACTATGAAGAAGCCACTCACCATTCTCATTTGTCTTTGTTAATTTTGCCATAGAAACACACTCTAGATTTTAAAACGTGATTCTTTTTGAGGTAATATATAATCAGTTTGAGCACATTTGAAATACATTATTTTCAGAATTGTGAGCCTACCTCAGAATACATTTAGATTATTTAAATCCCAAAATATAGCATTTTAATGCATCTCAATCTATTACAATTTTATAAGTCAAACAAAGGTAACAAATGAAAGTTTGGTTGGTTGATGTAGTACTGTGGTGTCTTGATGGTAATGGTGGTGGTTTTTGTTTTCTAAATACTGAGAAAGCTTTACTAACTTTGTAGGTTTATTGTCTGGTGAACACTAGGTGGTGCAATTGTGCAAGGACCATATAATGAAGTATTGGAAGGTTTTTTTTAGTGTTTTGGAAGACGGGGATGAAATTAGAATTCTGGTTTGAAGAAACTTTGGAATTATTAAATACTAAAATACATGGATGAATCTTGCTCTTTTATTAGTTGTTCTGGGATGCAAATGGAGCCTATCTTGTGATTTAGATTACAAAGGCCTCAAAATATCTGTGTACTGTTTACATTGCATTTTAAGCTCAACTAACTATAGAAAGAAAATAGCTCCACAAAAAACAAAAAAGAAAAGTGATACAATTTGGTTTTCTATAAATATTTCAATATTGAATTGTTCTACGACTATAACTAAATAGGCTTGCACTGTACTATTTAAATAATTCTAAAATACCATAGGATTTCAGCAGTCATATGTAATATTTCATCTTACCAAGTGATTGTTGATCAGTTAAAACTTGAAAAGTAGCTTTCCTCCTGGTGTATTTTGTTTTCTTTTATCCATTAAAAAATCCCAACAACCTTGCATCCTCATGTAGGTTCAGGTCATTAAATTAGTAAATTGAGGATTGAGTTTCTGAAATGAAAAATGATTGTTGGGCAGCATGGGTGGCTCAGCGGTTTAGTGCTGCCCAGGGCGTGATCCTGGAGACCCTGGATCGAGTCCCACATCGGGCTCCTGCATGGAGCCTGCTTCTCCCTCTGCCTGTGTCTCTGCCTCTCTCTCTCCCTCTCTGTGTCTCTCATGAATAAATAAATAAAAATCTTTAAAAAGAAGAAAAATGATTGTTGATTTATGTGTATATTAAAGAGAAGAAAAGAAAATATTCCTCTACAGATAAATATTTAAAGTTTTAAGTCTTAATTCTGAAAGTCCCCCCCCTCCCCTTTTAAGCTTTTTTCCAACTTGAGATACACTTCTTTTTGGAATTAAAAAAAGTCATTTATATCTTCCACCAATTTAATGAATAATGTTTCTGTTACATTTGTATTTAAATATCTTTATTTAGGAAGCAAAAAATAAAACTATCTTATCATTTTGAAACATTCACCAGTAATCACAGAAAAATCAGAATCAATTTAAGTAGCCTACTTCAGTAGGCTTCTATAAATGACAGAATTACACAAACTATATTGCATTTTTACATGTTATTTTTCTAATTGAATCATATTCTCTATCAGGTACAGTTACACAAAACTGATTTTAAGTTTCATTTAATGTACTGAGACAACTTTATTTTAAAACTAAATTTCCATGTACTATGCAAAGATTATAACATTTTCAGAAATTTAGATTTATGTTATATGAAATTTTTTCTTGTTAACATTATAATACTTCTCTTCAAGACTGCCACCTTTAGGGATCCCTGTGTGGCGCAGCGGTTTGGTGCCTGCCTTTGGCCCAGGGCGCGATCCTGGAGACCCGGTGATCGAATCCCACATTGGGCTCCCGGTGCATGGAGCCTGCTTCTCCTTCTGCCTATGTCTCTGCCTCTCTCTCTCTCTGTGTGACTATCATAAAAAAAAAAAAAAAAAGACTGCCACCTTTAGTGTTTCTCTTTTGAATCTTTGATATTTCTATTTTGAGGTAATATTATTTCATTCTTATGAATAAAGTCATTTTCCTTCTTTTTGGAAAATGGGTGTATGTGTTCATAGACAGATACACATACATCAGAGTCCAGCCAGCTGAGCCATTGCTCATGGCTCATTTGATGCTATATATTTTTATTTTAAATTTATTTTCGCAGTCCCCTTTGAAACTTTTGGAATGTAACATGTAATTAATATTTTGTTTAAAAAATACAGATTAGTATTTTAGTCATGTAAGCCAGTTTTAGATGAAATGTTATAGAAACAATTTATGGAATTGAAAAATCACTATATTTATAGTAGTTGGCAGCCTTTATAAAATGACTTGCTGTTCCTGCAGATATATCCATTATCATAGTTGTCCCTATTTAATGGTACCCATGTTAGCTATATTAGCCAGGGGGTTGAATAGCCATGAAAATGGGAGTGACCTCTGACCTCAGAAATCATTCTTTTAAAAAGAGGACTGAAACATTGGTGATAGGAAATTTGAATTGCTCTTGCAGCTGCAGTGTTTGTTCTGTGAATACTTAATTTAGTCTAAAGCTATACTTTTTCTTCCAAATCTGTCAGTCTTTCAGAAGCATCAAATTCACTTCAGGAAGAAAAAAAATACTTCCTTCCCAGGCTTGTATTATTGAATGTGGTATTCAGGCTTCAAACAGTTTCATTTAAGTAATACATATAGTCTTAAGAATGGGAATCCTCACATTTGACATGCTCTGTTAAATATATAGCTCATTCAGACCCCGTTCAAGATACTGCTATGCAGGCATTTATTTTGGATAATCCTTTTAATGACTATAACTCAGCTTCCTAGCTATGTAAAAGATTGGTAGAGTGTAGAGATATAAGTGTGTGTGTGTAGTGTATATATATATATATATATATATATATATAATGTGTAAATATGCATATCTGTGTATGTTACATAAGTTTGTTAAAGTTTTATAAAGAATTTGATTTTGTGTTATATATGTACATATTTATTTAGATATTTGAAAGAAAATGTGCAAGACCTATGTTGATGTGTGGGGAGTTACACATAGAACACTCATTAGGGTAATAGGATTGCTATGGCTAATTCTCACATGCTGACCAAAAATTTAGCCCAAAGAAATTTGACAGTGGTGTTTAAAAAAACATATTGGATCATGTTCTCATTACTTTGAAATTATTAACTTGCCTTGGCTTTTATAAGATTCTTCTACCCTATTAAACCTTTTAGTAATGTATTTGTCGATCAGAGAAGGGGTGAGAAAAGGGCAGAAACCTAGCATTTGCTACTTTAGTACCAACTGATGCAAAATCAAAATATTTGCTATATATTTTAACATTTGTTCTATATATTTCATAATGTTAAATGATTTTGAAAAAACAAACAAATATTATAAAACAACATGAAAGTAACCTGAAGTTTTTTTCAACATTATACATTTAAGAATTACGTAAAATACAATACCATGTATGATTATTACTTACTTTATTACATGCTATATTGAATTATAAATCCTGACAGTAAGAGCTCTTTGGTGCAGTTTGGAAAATGATGAAGCATTACTGAAACCTATTTGAGTTTCAATGCTTAAGAAATCAAAATGGGATAAATTAAAAACTGAAATACAGAATTTATTCATGTTTTAATTAGAAAAATAGTTACAGTGAAACCTACTGCTTTTCTTCATTTTCTGTTGAAAATAAACAATCGCATATAGAGACATATTAATAGAAAGAAAAGATACTCTTACATGCTTTCTGGCCCACTATTCACATTCCTTTATTTCTGAAGGGTTAGAGGTGCCTCTTGCGAGTACTATCCATGTCTATCCCTCAGGGAACCGTCAGAGGAGGCTTTCATATCAGCAAGCTGCTTTCTCTACTTGCTTTACTTGAACAGAGTGTGTATATAATTAGTTGCTCTAGAAGTGAACATTTTATGTGATAAACTTTATGAATTCTATACCTTCTTTTAATTCATTAGATTAGTTTGTTTATACTAGCTATTAGTAACCTAACTTTATAGGAGTTTAACCTCATTATAAAAGAAAAACAAATATTTTGATGTTTTAGAGGAATGTTAACAGAGGTCAAATAAATATTTGTCTTGTTTATAAAAATAATTTGTAAATTAAATAATATTTCTTAATATCGGAAACTTGTTTTTGTATTGAATAGAATTGTGCACATCATCTTTAAGCCACCTTAAATAGTGATATAGAAACAATTACTATATAGATTTTTAAAGGCAAGTTGTTTTTAAACTTAGTTGCTTTTCAAAAGAGTACTTACTACAAAGCTACTGGAACATAACCTTTTAATAGAATGCCTTGCTTCTATTTAGAATAACAATAAAAATGAAGTTTTTAGAGTATTTAAGAAATAGGGAATACTGGGATGCCGGGTGGCTCAGCGGTTGAGCATCTGCCTTCATTCAGCTCAGGGCATGATCCTGGAGTCTTGGGATCGAGTCTGGCATAGGGCTTCCTGCATGGAGCCTGCTTCTTCCTCTGTCTGTGTCTCTGGCTCTCTCTGTGTGTGTCTCTCATGAATAAATGATTAAAATCTTAAAAAAAGAAATAGGGAATACAAAGCATGTCCTGAGTCACTGAAGAAGTGATTTATTAGCTATTATCTACCTATCTGTTCATCTATCAATAAATGACATTATTTACTAAAATTGTTGGTTCTCATTCTCTGATTGCCTGTAGATAATAGTTCCAACTATTAGAAAGAAATGCACTACTAAAAATTAGCTTGATAATACTTGGAGTAATCAAAGTATTACTAGACATAATTTTTAACCATCATTTGTGGAGCAGACTTTATTCAGCATACTTATTAGCTTATTCTTACTATATGTTATAGAAGTTTTGGCAATGTGAAAGAATTTTAACTGCTTTTACCTTGCTATATATGTATAGTTTTTACTTCAAGTGAAAAGAGGGGTTTTAGTTGTCAAAAATTAGCAAAACTGCAGTGAGATAACTGTTTTCTATACAAGTGTAAATTGTGAGTTCACTGTCTTAGAAGAAAAGACAAATAAAAATAATAATTGCATATATTTGGGAAAAGCTTCACCTCTTATCAAATACTATTTTTGCTAAAAAGAGTTTTCCTTTAAATATTTCAGCAACAGGGCAGCCTGGGTGGCTCAGTGGTTTAGCGCCGTCTTTGGCCCAAAGCCTGATCCTGGAGACCCAGGATCGAGTCCCACATCGGGCTCCCTGCATGGAGCCTGCTTCTCCCTCTGCCTGTGTCTCTGCCTCTCTCTCTCTCATGAATAAATAAGTAAAAATTAAAAAAAATATTTCAGCAACAGATGATGAAACAATATTCTTTAGCAGTTTATAAGTTCTGGGTGACTTGTGTTCAGGAATTGCAAAGAGGAAAATTGAGAAAAGTCTGAGAAATAGATACAAGTCCATGATTTTTTTAAATATTTGTTTATTTGAGAGAGAGAGCATGGGGAGGGGTGGGCAGGGGGATAGGGAGAGAGAGAGTCCTCAAGCAGACTCCCTGCTGAGCACAGAGCTGGATGTGGGGCTCCATGCCAGGACCTGAGATCATGACCTGAGATGAAATCGATCCAGCTGCTTAACCAACTGAACCACCCAGGTGCCTCCAGCCCAAGAATTCTAATGACTAAGCCTATATTGTTTGAAAATATCTACACTAACCACAGAGTTATTTTGCATCTCACCTCATATATCTCAGTACAAAATAAAAGTGATTTCCATGAATAAATAATTTACTTTTCTTAAATGTTACTTCATTAGCAGTGATAGGATTCTGACTCTCAGAACCATTGGAGAGTGAAATTCTATCAGACTAGTTTCATCTTTTCTGCTAGCTTTACTACTTTAAAAACTGTAAACCCTTAATAAATTGCTGAAATCTTGTTAGTTTGAAAATACATGTCAAAATAGTATGTGCTTTAAAAATATTTTCCTTGAATGAGACATGAATGAATGCTTTTAAAGGAGGTGTTGACACTAGTGATTTTGATGATTTGTATTAAGCTATAAGGAAAATATACAGGATGATGTAGTATATTTAAAACAGACTTATGTCAGTAATATATGCTAAAATTGTTGGGGTATAGAAATCATCTTCATAGCTGGACAACCTTGCTTGCATGAATTTCTCTCCCTTTGAGTACCCAAAGCAATTTGTCAAAAGTGAATTTTTAATTTTTAAGTGATGGTTTAAAGTATGTTAAGATGAAAGGCTCTAAACTCAAGTAGATTACAGTGATATCTACCAGATAGTCATATTTCTCAATGTCTTATTTTTCTACATTAGCATATTAGTAAACCAGTTCATATGTAGTGAGTTGATTTTTATTTTTTTATTTTTTATTTTTTTAAAGATCTTATTTTATTTATTCATAGAGACAGAGAGAGAGAGAGGCAGAGACACAGGCAGAGGGAGAAGCAGGCACCACACAGAGAGCCCGATGTGGGACTCAATCCCGGGTCTCTAGGATCATGCCCTGGGCTGCAGGCGGCGCTAAACCGCTGTGCCACCGGGGCTGCCCTGATTTTTATTTTTAATGAATTATTTTATTTGAGTGTCATTGGCACATGGTATTACATTAGTTTCAGGTGTACAACATAGTGATTCCACAAGTTCATACTTTATGCTACCTTTTTTAAAGTTTAAATTCAGTTAGCCAACATATAGTACATCATTACTTTCAGATGTAGCTTTTTAGTGATACTTTCTGCTATCTATGTTCACCACAGTGTAGCTACCATCTGTCACCATACAACACTATTACAAATGTCATTGACTATATTCCTTATGCTGATCCTTTTATTCCCATGACTTATTCATTTCATAACTGGAAATTTGTATCCCCCACTTTCTTTCACCCATTTTGCCTATCCCTCCTAAACTCCCTCCCCTCTGGGAACCGTCATTTCTGTGATTCTGTTTTTTGTTTGTTGTTTCAGATTCTACATATGAGTGAAATCATATGGTATTTGTCTTTTTTTCATCTATTTCACTTAGCGTAATACCCTCTGGGTCTATGTTGTTGCGAATGGCACAATCTCATCTTTTTTTTATGGCTATAAAATATAAGTACACACACACACACATGCACACAGCCCTTCTTCCTTATCCATTTTCTAACAATGGATGCTTGGCTTGCTTCCAGATCTGGACTATCATAAATAATGCTGCAATAAACATAGGGGTACATGTATCCTTCCAAATTAGTTTTTTTTTTATTTGTATGGAGTAAACACTCAGTAGTGGAATTATTGGATAATATGGTATTTCTATTTTTAATTTTTTGAGGAACCTCCATTTTGTTTTCCACAGTGGCTAAACCAGTTTACATTCCCACTGACAGTGTGTGAGCGTTCCCTTTTCTCCACATTCTTATCAACAACATTTGTTATTTTTTATCTTTTTGATAAATGCCATTCTGACAGGAGTTAGGGGATATCTCATGGTTTTGATTTGCATCTTCCATCTTTTTTTTTTTTCTTCCATCTTTTCATATTTGGTTGGCCATCTATGTGTCTTCTTTGGACAACTGTCTCTTCAGGTTCTCTGACCATTTTTAATTAGATTACTTGGAGTTTTTCTTAGTGTTGAGTTGTGTAAGTTCTTTATGTTTTGGATATAAACCCCTTATTGGATATGTCATTTGCAAATATCTTCTCCCATTCAGTAGGTTGCCTTTTTGTTTTGTCTTTGGTTTCTTTCTTTGTGCAAAAAAACTTTTTATTTTTATGTAGTCCCAGTGGTTTTACTTTTGTTTCCTTTTTTTTTTTTTTTTTTTTAAGATTTATTTATTTATTCAGAGAGAGAGAGAGAGACACAGACAGAGGGAGAAGCAGGCTACTTGCAGGAAGCCCGACTTGGGACTCAATCCCGGGTCTCCAGGATCACACCCCGGGCTGCAGGCGGCGCTAAACTGCTAGGCCACCAGAGCTGCTCTACTTTTGTTCCCTTTGCCTTAGGAGACATGCCTAGAAAAATGTTACTATGGCTGATGTTAGAGACATTACTGCCTGTGTTCTCTTCTAGGATTTTTATAGTTTCAGGTCTCATATTTAGGTCTTTAGTCCACTTGAGTTTATTTTTGCCTGTGGTGTAAGGAGGTGGTCCAGTTTCCTTCTTTTGTATATACCTGTTATTTGCAAATAGTGATGATTGAATTTCTTTGCCAATACGGATGCCTCTTAGAGTCAGTTTTTATTTTTACACCTTATTTGGGATTCCATATGTCTAATTTTGTAATTTCACATGTTACTTTAAATAATGTTATTAACAGTTTATAAGTACTTGGTCATATATAATTGACAAATTGATTATATTTTACTTGATTAAAGGCAGGAGTCTGGATTGAGGTTCCTTCTTAGCATTTTGAGTTAAACTTTTGAATGCAGATCATGTTCTTTGAAATTTAAGCCTTACTTGACCTTTGTGAAAATTTTTAAAATTCTTGTTTCTTTGAACATAGCATATAGTGATTGCAGATTTATCATACTCAGATTTTGCCATTGGGGGACATACCTTCTTATTTAGCAGAGATAAAACATTCATTCATTTGACAACAAATATTTATAAAACATCTACCATGTTCTATAAGAGTAATTAAATTACCTATCAGGGCACAAGTCAATTTCAGTCTTGTGGGGGACACAGACAAGTAAATAGGTAAATCTAAGTATGTAAATTGATGAGTACTGTGAGTGAGGAATATACAGGGTACTCTGAAAGTACCTGTAGTGGAATTAGGTTTGGCCATCTAACCAAATCTTAGTGGAGTCTGGTATTGGGGAAAGCTTCCTGGAGAAAGTTTTGGCTAACCTGAGGCATAACATGTATAAGGGTTAGCCTGAGGTGAAGTGTTAAAAGGGAAAAAGATGTGGGGGTAGCTAAGTGTATTTCACATAAAGTATGTACAAAGGAAAGAGGAGCTAGAGAATGTGGCATGTCTCATGGGACTCTAGAACTTCAGTGTTCAGAGATGAAGCCAGAGGTGTGAGCAAGGACTATTTCATGCATGGTCTTAGGTATTATTGGAATTTCATCCTTAGTGCGATGGAAAGTCATTAAGGCTTTTCAGAGAAATGACATGATTCTTGTTGCTGTTTGGAAGGGTTTTGCTGACAGAAGGAAGAGTGGGTTGGGAGAAGTTAGATTAGAGACAAGGATATAAAGTGTAAGGACATTCTGGGTAATTGGTTGAGATGTGTTTGAGCCATAAACTATTTTGGTAGCAGTAGAGATGAAAAGAACTAGATGAATTTATGAAATTTTAACTAGTAACAGCAACAGAGTTGGTAATTGATAAGATGTGGGGTATGTGGAAGAAATAAATAGTAGTAAAGGTAACACTCAAGTTTCTAACTTAAGTAACTAGGTGGATAGTGCTTCCATTTAATGTGATTGGGATCATGGAAGGATTCAGAAAAGGAAGAATATGGATTCAGTTTTATAATGGTGAACCTCAAGTTAATGTGGAAGATGGGTAATAGGAGGTGGATATATAAACAAGCTGCTCAGGAGAGAAATGAGGGCTGGTGACTAAAAGTCATCAGCATGTAGGTAGTATTTGGAATAGATGAGGAGTTTTGCAGGGAGGGTATAAAGAGATCTCGGAGGACTCTTGAGTAGGATCCTGAGGAATCCAATATTTAAGAGATGGACAGAGGAAGAACCAGTGAAAAATACTGAGAAGCAGCAATTGGAGAGAGGTAGGTTGAAAATGGGGAGAGTGCTGGGTCACTGAAACCAATGGATGAAAGTGATTAAAAAGGTTATCAGGCAGTGAGAGTAGAAATATAATGGTAGAAAATGCACCCTATATGGGAAATTCAGATGAAGTGCTGTGTGATTTCAGATGAAGGAAAGACTCTCTGGCTAGGGAACAGGAATGCTTCATGGAAGAGGTTGCACCTGAAAAGCACATTTAAAGAAACTCCTGAATGGCAGGGAATATATTCCAGGTAAAGCGGCAACATAGTAAAAGGTAGGAGAGTATGAGGCTTTAGAAGTAACAAGTCGTATGTTATTTAGCTACAGTTCTAGGGTTGGTGTTAGAGGTAGTACTAGAAAGGTAATGGGGAAATGAATATGAAGGCCATGATTGACATGCTGAAAGCTCTATGCTCTTGGCAATAGGAAGCCATAGGAGGATTTTAATGAAATCAGAATGATTTCATTCCTTTTAAGACTGTAGCATACTTCATTGTATAGATATATCACATTTTGTTTATCCATTCATCAACAGTGTATTCTTTAGGGATACATATATAGGTAGTGATATATTTTGGGTAAAGGAAAGTAACCCAAAATTCAGGGTGCAGGTCACGTCTGGAGGAGAGAATGGGAGGGATGTGACTTGGGGATGGGGTGCGAGTGTTTTACGGTACTGGTAGTGTTCTGTTTCTTTTCTATTCTTTTTTTTTTTTTTTTTCATGAGAGACAGAGAGAGAGAGGCAGAGACACAGGCAGAGGGAGAAGCAGACTCCATGCAGGGATCTCGATGTGGGACTCGATCCCGAGTCTCCAGGATCACGCCCTGGGCTGAAGGCGGCGCTAAACTGCTGAGCCACCTGGGCTGCCCTAGTGTTCTGTTTCTTAAACTGAATGGCGAGTAAAGGATATTCATTTTATTCGTTAAATAGCTTATATGTTTTATACTTTAGTATGTATATTTCACAATTAAAAAAAATTAAAGTGATCATGGCAGTACTGTAATTTTCAGTGTCTTGTAAATAGAATGATATAAGATTCGTTATCTGATAAGATTAATCTATCAGTAGGTTAGGTTGGGGCAAAAAGAGGTTCTTTGGAGAGATTACTGAAATAGTCCAGAAAAGGAGTACAGGGCCAGAACCAAATCAAACTGTAACACTGGAGAAGATTAATATAAATCAGGAAATTAATATAAATCAGGCAAAGAAATCAAGAGTATTTGTGAACTGGTGGGACAGGGTGGAGTGGAGGTTGTTCATTTTCAGTGTGCTTTCTTTCCTTTTTCTCACAGTGACTTTATTATCTAAAGTCACTTGTATTGAGCCTCCCCCTATTCCCTTGGTCTTACTCAACAGAAGACCTCTCTTCATTCTTCATTAGGAAAAAAAATAAGTTATCAAGCTTTACACTATTAAGTAAAAGTGTTTTACTTTTTTGGTCCCTACCTCACATAAAAGAAGCATGAAGAGTCTGAGATTTTACCTTACTTGCAGTCTACTAAGTTAGCCAGTTTCATGGAAGCTGGTAGAAAACATGAAATTCCTGGGTCAGAGTGAAGGTTAGTTTTTATTCATAGCAATAGAGTGAAGTATTAGCATTTTTTTTCTAATCCCCAGTTTCTTTAGTGTGACATAAAGAGTGCCAGATGATACCTGTACGTGCAGTGGGTTGTATTACAGAAGAGCTTAGGGAACCTAAACTTTTTGTAATGGGAAGTAAGCATGCCTGCCCTTTGCTCCATAAGAAACATTACCTCTATTTTCCAGGGCTATTTGTTATCCTTGAAGAGATCGTCTAGAACAAAGGGCCCTCAGTACCTCTTTTGCAGAAACCTGAGAGATTTATGGACAATTGTCTCCCAACACCTCAGAACATCTTAATATTTATCCTTCTTTCATTTCTATCAATCTCAGAAATATATCATTTCTTTTCATAGCTAACACTTCAACTTTGATTTTTATCCTCTTCTCTCTTGACTTCTGAGGTCTTATATCATGGCTATGTCTTCTCAGATCTTTATCAAATATTTATTGAATATTATGATACAGTGTGAGATGTTACAAAGCAGCTTTATGTAGCACTTACGTTAGTTAAGGTACTCAGATAAGTAAAAGAAATATTGAAGATTATCTTAGAATAGGATAAACTCGGTAAAGTTAAAATAAAAAAGAATGACGTGGAAGAAACTGGGATTGGTCCTATTTTACATAGTGATCATTGCAGAGACTTTTAGGAAGAAGTGACCTATGCACAGAGATCTGAATTATGAGAATCAGATTTCCACATAAAAGAAGAGCACAAAAACTCATAGGAATAAGATTGATATTTTTTGAAAAACAAAAAGAAAGCCCATGTTTCTGGATGGTAGTGAGCTAAGGAGGACAGTGGTAAATGATGAACTTAGATAGGTCCAGATTACTAGATTCAGATGACAAGACATTTGAATTTTATTTGGTCTATAACCTTTGTTAGTCCACTATATCTTTCTTTTAAATTATAGATATTTTATGGGCCTTTTCCTGTTCTAAATAACTTTTTGAAGAGATGCCATTACTTCCCATTCTTTTCCAAATTCTATAGAACCAAAGAATTAAAAGATAAATTCTCAACACTGTTGGAAGACGAAATGGTGCCATCAGGAATTGTGAGGAATTGACAGCCTGAAGGCTGGAAAATGACAGCCCAGAATGGCACAGAGAACAACTGTGCATGAAAGGAAAGCCTCAAAACTTTCAAGTTCTTGGTAATGGGGGTAATCATTTCAAGGTATGTGCCTTAAATAGGAAGACAGTATTTCTCCTTGCCCAGTTCTTTCTCCTCAAATCATTCACAACACATGCATTCTCTATTCTTTCCTCTCTCCCTTTCTCTCTCTGACACACGCACACAAACCCCCCCCCACACACACACACATACATACACACACATGCACATACTAAGGATAGCATTTGTCTATTTCTGAAATTCAAAACCATTTGTAAGGTAAACTACCTACCTGAGGAAGGCTTCCACTGTGGCTGTAGGGACATGAGAAAAGAGTAGAACGTGAAGTAACTTGGGAGGACTTATCTATGTTACAGAAGCGTACAGGAGGAAAAATGAAAGACAGTCCTGCCCAGGGGGAAATATGTTAGAGTACTCACAATCAGAGTAAAACTGTTTTCCTCTGTTTTTGTCACTTGGAGCCTTCTCAGCTTACCCACACATCTTAATGTGGCTCTGGCCACTTAATATACCAGCAGTCAGCCTTCCTGTATAGGAAAGAGACTGAATGGGGGAAATATCTGTATGGCTATAGAGAAAACCTGGGCCAGCTGTGTGTATACTCATCAACTTAGATTTTTGTTCATAAATATGAATGGACAGCCAAGGATCATCATCAGACACTTAAGAAAACCAATGCAGGAAAAGAAGAGCGAAGATGAACAAACCACTGATTTGGATGAAACATTTAATTCAAAGAACAGAAGAACATATAAAATATATTCTAACCAATAATTTTTGAGAGATTCCAGAAGATAATGGAACAATTCAAAAGAAGCAATGAGCAAATGATCTTTGAAATTAAACATATGATTTAAGGTTTAAAAAAATACAGGGAAGGCCCCTGGGTGACTCGCTTAATTAAGGGTCTGCTTTCAGCTCAGATCATGGTCCCAGGGTTCTAGGATTGAGCCCTGCATTGGTCTCCCTGCTTATTGAGGAGACTGCTTCTGCTTGTGCTCTCTCTGGCTCATGCTCTGTCTCTCTTAAATAAATAAAATCTTCAAAAAGACGAATAATAAATAAAATAGAGGTATTTGGTTCAGTTAGTAGAGCATGCAACTCTTGATCTCAGGGTTGTGAGTTTAAGCCCTACATTGGGTGTGGAGCCTACTTAAAATTTAAAAAAATCTATTTTAATATTAATATGTTATAATAAAATATAAAATTAAATTAAAAATAATTTAAAAATTATATATCATTGACTTTTGAACAGTGTGAGGACTAGGCATGCCGACCTCCTGCACAGTTGAAAATCTTTTTTTTTAAAAGATTTATTTATTTATTTATTCATGATAGAGAGAGAGAGAGAGAGGCAGAGACACAGGAGGAGGGAGAAGCAGGCTCCATGCTGGGAGCCCGACGTGGGACTCTATCCTGGGACTCCAGGATCGTGCCCTGGGCCAAAGGCAGGCGCTAAACTGCTGAGCCACCCAGGGATCCCACAGTTGAAAATCTGAGTATAACTTTTGACTCTCCTTGAAACTTAATTACTAATAGCCTGTTGTTGACTGGAAACCTTACTGATAACACACACTGTTGATTAACACATATTTTATATGCTATGTATATTACATGTATGTATATGTTCTTACAGTAAAGTAAGCTAGAGAGAAAATATATTAAAATTGTAAGGAAGAGAAAATATATTCACAGTACTGTACTGTGTTTATTGAAAAGTCTGGTATACGTGGACCTGAGTAGTTCAAACCTGTGTTGTTCAAGAGTATGTCTTCTCTATATTAGAAGAGCAAAACAATGTAATAGATCTAACTACAGACTGAAATAGTAATCTGGAAGATAAAATCAAAGAAATATTAGAGTTAAAAGACAAAATGTGGGAGAGAAACTAAGCCATGGAAGGTCAATCCAGACAATGCATTGTAACTAGAAATTGAGAAATAAAGGTTGTCCCCCCCGCCCCCCATATGTAGCCATGTGGCCTTAGGGGACTGTTGGTATTTATGATTGCGATGGGCCTCTGGACCTTGTTTCAACCAGACTCTCTATTTTTACAAGTTTTATATGTTAGAGTTAGTGTAGTATTTTATTGAAGGAAAAAGTGGTCTACCAGGAAAAAATGTCTGAAAATTAGTGACATATGGGATAAAGCTCAGATTTGCTGTGTTTTATTCAAAGGTCTTCACAGTTTTACCACAACTTGTCTTTCTAGGGGGAGTGAAAGAAGATTACATAGAAAGGATAGGGGCCAACTCACATAGGGGTATGTAAGGCAATATAAAGACTTTAAGACCTATGGAATGAGAAGTTTTTGAAGAGATTCAGACAAATAAAATAGTCTAATTTTTGTATATTTAAAAAATTTAAATTAGCTATTATATACTATGCATTATATATTAAAATTCTGAAAGTATTTTATATTTCTATGGGAAATGGATTATGGCTCAAAAGTTGAAATGCAAGATAAACTGGTGTTCTAAACTGAAGAGGTAATAATTGGGATACAAAGAAGATTTATATATTCTAAAATATATTAGGATATGTTTTAGAAGAAGGTGAGCCAAGGGGCAGCCTGGGTGGCACAGTCCATTAAGCCTCTGATTCTTGGTTTTGGCTCAGGTCATGATCTTGAATCATGAGCTTGAGCACCGGGTCAGTCTCTGTGCTCGGCACAGAGTCTGCTTGAGAGTGTCTCTCTCCCTCTTCTCTTACACCTCCTGTTTGTGTTCTCTCTCTCTCTCTCTCAAATAAATAATAAAATAAAAATTAAAAAAAAAAAAAAAAGCTGAGCCAAGAAGGGAAAAGTTAACATGAAGGTGGTGAATGATAGTAAGAGAGATTTGAAAGAGTGGGGTTTTTTTTCCTTTCTCCTCTCTTCCTTTCTCCCTCCTCTGTCACCTTTTCCCCCAGCCTCTCCCTACCTTTTAGTAAAACAGAGAATATTTCTTTTGTAGTCATAATGTACTCCATTTTGTTGGGAAAGGAAAGGAGTTGGTGGTAAGACTGGAAAGGTTGCCCACATTCAAAATGAATTGCTTATATATTTAATAAAAGGATAATCAGAACTTTAAAAAAATAAACATTTGTTATCCTCATAGTTTATCTGTATCAGATATTTAACAATGGCTTAGATAGGCAGTTCTGGCTCAGGATCTCTCAAGAGAGTGCAGTGATCTGATGGCTGGGCTGGAGCTGGTGGATCTAAGTCCCGGGAGGCATATGGTTAGCAAGGGGGTACTGGTTGTTGCCAGGGGGCCAGCTCTCCCTCCCCAAAGTGTTCTTCTTCATGGGCTGTTTGAATATCTTCACGGCATGGTTCTGGCTGTGCCCTCTCCCCCTGGCCTCGGGGTGACAGGCAGCTGCAGAGGAAGGTTCTGAGCCTCATGGGCAGCTGTGGCACCTGGAACATGGGGCAGAGCACTCAGAACTTTTTAAAAAATGATTTTAAATACCCTACAATGAAAGAAGCATGTACTGACAAAAATGATGGACTTGGGGATTAAAGAAATTTGGAAAATAGGAAAATACTACCTCATATGGTTGCTCTTAAGGTCTAACTAAGAAAATGCATATAAAACACCATACAGTAGACACTCTGGCTGAAAAGAAAACTTCTTTCTTCTTGATCAAACATAAGATAAGTTACTTTAAAACCTTAGAGATGTTTCAAACTTGTTGAAGTTTAAAAACAATACAATTTCTAAGGGAAAATTATACATATTTCCTTATTAGCATAATCACTGATTTACATGTAGGAGGTTAACAGTGCAAATTTAGTTTTCAGGAATTGACCATTGCTTTATAAGAGTATTAAACCTTTTATTGGGGCAGCCCTTGGTGGTGCAGCAGTTTAGCGCTGCCTGCAGCCCGGGGTGTGATCCTGGAGGCCCAGGATCAAGTCCCACATCGGGCTCCCTGCATGAAGCCTGCTTCTGTCTCTGCCTCTCTCTCTCTATCTCTCTCTCTTTGTGTCTGTCATGAATAAATAAGTAAAACTCATTTAAAAATTAAAAAAAATAAACCTTTTATTGAATATCTTTAATTTAAAATGTTTTTTGAGTACGCCACATATTGAATAATTTGTAACAAAGTCATGCCATAAAACTGATGTTTGAAATAACTCATATAAGTGTACATTGGAATATTTATGGAAGGGGATGCATAGTTAAACCAGTGTTCATGCCAAATCCACCATGCACTCATATGTATTGAGCTATACTGTTAAAAAATATTTTGTAATTAAAATATGTATACCACCAAATTTTCTTTGTTAGAAAATAACTGACATATAATATTTACTAACTACTGAGAAAATAGCAAACTCTGCTTTGAATACCTAGACACCTTCTCATTGGCTGGCACCATCTGTGACAAATTCTGAACTGTACTGTTTACAGACACACAGCTGCAGTCTGAGTTGGCACCAAAACCAAGTATTGACGCTGTGCTCTTTGCAGCCCTAGCCCTGTCTAATTCCTCTGGAAGGGAGGAGATGGGAGAAGAGGTTGCAAATGCAGGAGTGATGAGAGTAATTGATAGTTTATGTCTCTTCTCTCTTAAGAAATAAACCCTCCCCTTGTCTCGAAACTCCTTTAGCTACCACTCTTTTTCACCATCCACATTTATGGCCTCAACTACATAATTGGCTCCTAATATTTTTATTTTTATTCTAGAACTCATTCCTGAGCTCCATTGCTAGAGTTGGGTGTTTAATGTCTACCTAATGCTTTAAGTTAGCTTAACAGTCTACAGAATATTCATCTTCTAATAATAAATGCTAACTGTGGGCAGCTCGGCAGTTTTGCACCTATTTTTAAATGCCAGATGACATCATGGAATGTTGCAAAGTCAAAGTGGTGAATTATCCCCAAAAATCCTAGTTGTATTTCTAATAGAAAATATTCTTTCATGGAGAGTGCCTGTTGAAGTAGTGTGATTAGCTGCTATTACAGTGGTTAAACAGACCAATTGAATCAGAATAAAGGATGCCTACCAAGACACTAAAGGCAGGAGTGAGTGAAGCACCAGAGATGAAGCATTTATTCAGTGTTCATTGTTTTTTCCATCTGCCTGTGTGTTCTGAATAAACTTAGGAAGAGGTGGGAAACTTTTTAAGTCAAAATGGCACGCATACATAGTATAGAAGGTCAGAGTTCCATAAGGTTCATCACTAACAATGCATTTGCAATGCCATTTGCATTTCTCAGCACTCTCCTTGGCAACTACTTCCAATTTTTTAGGTATTTTTTCCGATGTTACCTGAATGTTTGTAAGCAACATGCATACTTATTCCTTCATTTTGAAAATGTTAGTTTTGAACATACTAACTTCTTACTTTGGGAGAGAACATAACCTCCACCTTAGCACTTATCCCCTCCCATACATACTTCTCCCCATTCTAGCACAGATATAATGTAGTGTTTGGTTAATCCAAATTATGTGTCTACAGTATTCTAAGCATATATAATCAAGATTTAGCAATGTGACATACTAAGTTTATATTTTTCTTGTATAATTTTTTGGATTTTTTCTGCAGTTAATAATTGCCTTACTTTTCAGATTTGCTTGTTTTTTATAGACCTATTATTTCCTCATCCCCAACTTCCCCAGTTAGAAGTGCAAATCTTTTAGTAAATCTGTATGCATCAGGTAATCTCATACTTTTATCTTTTCTTAGCAATATTCTTCTTGGAGTTTGCTATCTTCCTTTGGTCTGCCTGAGATACAGTTATCCTTGTATTTCCCTTTATTGCTATTCTGGAAATCCTTTTTCCTTGTTCTTGTGTTGTATCCTTTATTTCCTGGATCCCATATTGTCCTCTTTCTTGGTTTATTGTATCCTTTCGTGGGACACATCTTCCAGTAATTTCCTGTAAAAAAAAATGCACAATAATTAATTTTTGAGACTTTGCCTCTTTGAACATCTTTATTCTAATCTCATACTGATGCAAGAGTTTGACTATGTATAGAATTATAGGTAGGAAATAATTTTCCTTCAGAAATTGAAAGCAGTAGTACTCCTTTGTCTTCTAGCTTCCAGTGTTGCTATTGAGAAGTCTGATGTTTTGATCCTTTATAAGTGACCTGTTTTTGTCACTGTCTTTTTTCTTCTCTGGAAACCTAAGATTTTAGTTTATTTTCAGTGTTTTGAGATTTCTTAATGATGTGTCTGGGTGGGGGTGTGAGTCTTTTGTAAATCATTGTGTTAAGTACTTGACAATTTCTTTCAACTTAGTAGCTCATGTACTTCAGTTCTGGGAAATTTTCTTATATTATTTCTTTGACAATTTCTTCCCTTCTTTCCATTACCTCTGTTTTCTTCCTTAGCCATATATGTAATTCAGGATTAATCTGACCAATTCTCCAATTTCTTTTTCTCTGTACGTGTGTGTGTGTGTGTGCGCATATGAGCACATGTGTGTAAATATGCATTTCTTTTTTTATTTCTAGGAGATAACCTCAACATTATTTTCTAAGTCTTGTTTTGAATTATTTATTTTGGCTCTCATATTTTTATTTCCAAGAGTTTCTTTCTTCCCTCTTTTCAGAGTAGCTCTCCTACTGTCAGTAATGTTTTATTTCTGAAGTAGTTGCTCTGATGAAACCTTTCAAGAGTCAGTTTACAGTTTTCTTCTATGGTAGGAGGGATTGCCCAGCAGTGCTGGCAGAGGAAGGCACCTAGAAGTCTTAAGTGTCATTTACATAGAATTTCAAACAGATCCCTTGTTTTCAGTCATAAGCACAGGTATTCTTTTAAAAGTACTTGGTGCCTCCAGTTTCTGGAGGCTCAGTGCATGATCTCTTCAGCTATGTGCCATCTACCTTCCATATGTACTTGGCTTTCCACTTTTTTTTAATCTATTGTCAGTTACCTCTTGTCCATCTGGTTTTTTACTCTCCAAAATTTTGTTGCTAACTATTTTGTTGTCTTCTAATTCTCTTTGGCTTGTTTTCTTTTTATTGCTTATTGTCCTTTTAGTGTGGATTTGGAAGGATTTGAGGGTACCTATATGTGCTCAATCCCCTATCTTTATTGGGATGGTCCTCTATATAGAATTTTTGCATGTGTTGCCAACTTGATTGGAGCTGGTTGTGCTACCAAAAGAAATCAATCAAGCATTGACATATACATATACCATGGTATATACATATACCATGTTTGATTCTAATTTACCATTGATTTAATATCAAACTCTGATAAAAAACCAGCACTATATTAAATGTTGTATACATTGATTATAAGATACATGAAGTTTCAGAAACCATCTAATGTGAATCATACAGTAGATGTGACCTAGTCATATGCTGGATATTCATTTTCTCAAAAGAGGTCTCGGGTTCTAAAAATTAATTTTTGTGGCTGGGATCATGTTAGGCTGTTAGAATTAATAATGTCTGTAGTTTCTTCCTTGGATATGGTTCTATTTTATTTTCCATACTCCGATGTAATTGTATTCATTGCTTTTCTCTCTCCATTACCCTACGCCGCACTGTTATGACCTCCTCAAGTGCAAGTTCTTGGGGGGGTTTCTTTTTCTTTTTTTTAATTTGAGAGAGAGAGAGAGCACGCACACGTGCAGGAGAAAGGAGGGAAAAGAAGTAGACTCCCCACTGAGCAGAGAGCCCAACATCGGGCTTCATCCCAGGACCCTAAGACCATGACTCCAGCTGAAGGTAGATACTCCGCCGACTGAGCCACCCAGGCACCCCTCTTGGGCATTTCACAATGCCTGGCCCAATTTGGCACTTGGTAGATGCTTTGTAAATATAGGTTGAACGAAACTAAAATAATTAGAAGATGAAATGATATCCAGTGAAATGCTAAAATAATGAGTATATTTTTCTTTTCTAATATTTGAAATCAGGCTATATTTTATGGATATTGAATATTCAGGAAAAGAAAGCTGACATTTATTGAACACTTATCATTTGCCACGTATTTTCAAATACATTATTCTGTTTACTTCTCGGTAAGATAGGATCCAGTCTGAAAAACGTGGTAACATTTTTATGAATTCATGATTTGTTTGGGCTTTAGGGTAAAATATGATCACAATTTAGAATATTCCTTGTTTTATTGCACTGATTTTTAAATATCAGTAATTTTCTACTCATTAGGAATTATTAACATTTTAAGCCATGATGATGTATGCCTGTGTTAAATATATTAAGGTGAAATTGATCCCTCCTCAGGGGAAGTTAGTGGGTTATTCACAGCCTTCATTTCACTAAGAGAAGGCTGTTGTTTTCCTAAGTTACCTTGGTTTTCCATTCAACCACTGAAACAAAATACTAAAAGTATTATATAAGTGATAACGCTGTGACAAACCATTAATAAAGGTGAAAATAAGCAATCAGAGAAGAAAAGAGTGCGAAGGAAGATCCAATCACAACATAAAAGGATTCACTGAAGAATTTTTATAAACTGGGAGCTTTTAGGACTTGTTTACATTTCAGTAAGAACTTACAGAAATTGAGCAGCTGAGAACTTAATGAGAGCCCCTATCAAATAAAGGTAGTAAAGATAGAAATAAACCTCTGATACAATGCAGTAACTTAAAAAGAAGACCTTAATGTATTTAACTTTCAGCTGTAAAACACTAATAATTTATTTTGGATCTTATTTTTGGATTTGTGAAGTTTGTTAAGTAAATACTGTAAAGATTCTTTAGTGCTTAAGAAATACCAGTTTTAATCAGATGTTTTAGATGTATCAGTTTACTTACAAACCATTGATATACTAATTAAAAATAATCCTTAAATAGTCATTCAAGTAACTTCCTCCAAGGGCTTTCTAAGCAAAATAAATTAAATTTGGCCAGAAAATAGGCTTCATCTGTATCTTTCGCCATGGATTAATTATACAAGTCTAAATTGACACCTGTCTCAGGTGCTTAAGCAGAAGCTTTACTAAAAGGCTCTATTTAGCATAGTATTTAGGCAAAGGGAGGTAAGTAGAAAGAGCACCACACGGATAATCTGTGGACAGGAATTCTAGCCCTTAATTGTTCCTGTAACAAGCTAACTGAACTTGTACAAATTACTTTACCTCGCTAGACCTCAGTTTTCATATCTGTAAATTAAGAGATTTAGAGTCTATCAGGGTTGATTTGGGTTGGGGGAGGGGAGGCAAATGGACTCCTTGAAGAAACAAACTGCTGTTCCCTGCCCAGAAAAATTCTTTTATGCACACCATACACATGCAGGTAAATACATGCACAATTTTTAGTACATTAATTTCAGAGGGCTCCTGTGAGGATTACATAATAATGAATATAAAATGCATCGAGTAGATATTTAAAAATATTATACTCTTTTTATGTCCCTACATTGGGAGGGTTTTTTAGCTTAAAGCCACAGAAGAAGGTTTTTCAGGTCTCTTTTAGGGGACAAAAAAGATTTTAAAGTATACAACTATCAAATTGCATGAAATATTCCACTTTTTATAAGAGGCCATTTCTTTCAACAGTTACTAGGGTTTGTTTTTTAGAGGAGGGGGTGGCAATCTGTCATCAAAGTGTTGACAAGTGAAATCTGACAAGGTTGAGGTGGTATAGCTGGAGGCCACTTCAAAATTTTTCACTGTCTTTTCTATTTGAAGAGAAAGGATCTCTATCTTTTTTCATTCTTGCTCACTTTGCACAGTCTTTGATTTATATGCTTTTTAAAACAGTAAATCTAAATTGACAAATTATTTCGGCAGTTACCATTGGTTTAGATAAGAGCATTTCAGTGTTCTCTTGTTTTTAACTCAGCTCTTTAGGAATTATTCCTGAAATTCAGTTTATTCTCTCCTCAGAGTCCCATTTCTTTCTATCCAAGTATAGCAATAGGCTATATTTATGGAATTATAATCTAGATTAATTATCATGATTACATTGCCAAAATTTCTGTTTTCCTTGTCTTTTTATTGTTGTGATTGGAATACATCCTAAAGAGAAGTATTAAGTCCATATTTCTGTAGATAAGAAAGGTGAATACATATGGTAAAGGTGGTGGTAGGCAAAGATTATTTTATTGTTATTATTTGCATACGTAAGCATACCTTTTTCTCTCCCCCCCCCCCCCCCGCCCTAAAATGCCTTGTATAAGCCATTGCAGTTATTTTGCAAGGTCATGGAGAAAATGTACTTCAACTAGATAAAAATCTCTTTGGAATAATGGAAATGGTATGCAGCAAAATATTCAAAATGAGCATCAGCAAACAAGATGTTTGTATTAACAGGAACCTAGAAAATGGCTATGCAAAGGTCAACACTGATCTTTAAATATTAGTGAAATTTAATTTGTTTCATGTAATGAGTAGAAAGAAAAGGAAACAGGCCACAATAAAGAAGCCATTGATAAATTGTCTAAATGTCAAAACTGCTTGCAGTATGGAAAATGTTAAATGGACAAAATCTTTTTAACTGAATGAATTAAATAATTTAAACAACACCCTAAAGAAATATTTTCCAAAGTTAAGTATAACAGGAGATTTTTTTTTAATAACAGGAGATTTATAAAGATTTTTGCCACAATATATTTTTTTAATTTATTTTATTTTTTAAAAGATTTTGTTTGTTTATTCATGAGAGACACAGAAAGAGAGAGAGGCAGAGACAGAGGCAGAGGGAGAAGCAGGCTCCATGCAGGGAGCCCGATGTGGGACTCAGTCCTGGGTCTCCATGATTACAACCTGAGCCAAAGGCAGATGCTTTAACCACTGAGCCACCCAGTCATCCCTGCCACAATATATTTTGACAAAGTGAAGGGTCTCCTACTTTTCTTTCTAGGCATAGAATTTCCTCTAAATTCTTATAGGAAGAATGATGCATAGTTTTTCCTGGAACATAAGCATCTGTTGCCTTTTGCTTCATCTAGAAATAGCATCATCTGACCAATTTTGAGCAGCTGTGAAGAACCACCTCTGCCCAGGGCATTTGTGCAAAGCATTAGTTGAGTGGAGTTCAAAAAGCTTTCTGTTAGCTTACACTCAATTTTGAAAACAACATGAATTCTATATTCTTTTATTTTTTCATCTATAAAGTAGATGAAAACTTTTTTAAAAGGGCTAAATATGTCCAATTTCCATAACAAAGGATTAATATTATTAATACTCAAGGAAAGGTATAAAGAACTCAATAGAAAGATGGACAAAGATAGGAACAAGTAATTTATAGAAGAAACAAAATTGTTTAAAAGTACATGAAAAGGTGTTTGAGATCTGTAATAAATGGAAAAATGAAACCAAAAACTAGGAATCCAATTTTCACCTACCAGATTGGCAAAAGTGTAAAACTTTGATAATTCTCCATGTTATTGAGAATATAGGGGAAAAGATAATCATGTTATTGGTAGAAATGCAAGTTGGCACAGTCATCTTGGAGGCCAGTTTGACATTACCTATCAAAATGTAAGATGTTTTCATGGTATTATTCATAAGGCAAAAAGTAGAAACAGAATGTACATTAAGGAAATGGTTAAGTAAATTATCACTATCCAGTGGAACATCTTGCGGTTATTAAAAACAATGAAGTAAATCAGTGTATGCTGACAGAGAATATCCATGCTGTCGTGTTCAGTGAAAAAAGCAAATGGAATGTATAGTAAAATCTTGTCTTTACAAAAACACAAAGCAAGGGGATCCTTGGTGGCTCAGCAGTTTGGCGCCTGCCTGTGGCCCAGGGCGCGATCCTGGAGTCCCGGAATCGGGTCCCGCGTCGGGCTCCCGGCATGGAGCCTGCTTCTCCCTCCTCCTGTGTCTCTGCCTCTCTCTCTCTCTCTATGTCTATTATAAATAAATAAATAAATCTTAAAAAAAAACCACAAAGCAAGTAAGTATGGATGTGGACATACTGAAGTACATCAAGAAAATCTAGAAGGCCACATGCCATGCTGTGCAATTGCTCTGTTCAGAGTGGAGAGGGTAGCTGGGAAGGGGAACATAGTCATTTCAAAATCAAATATTTCTATATTTGCATTTTTTTAAACCAGTAAGTATGCATTACTATTATAATTTAAAAATCCAAAAGGAAACAAAAGACCAGACAGTGTCTAATGGATTTAAAAGTTTCTCTCTTCATTTTCTTGTACACTTTTAGGTGGTATAGGTTGTTTTAGAAATAAGGACATTATAGACAGTGTTTTTATTTTTACTTATTTTTTTTGTTAAAAGACAGTGTTTTTAATATTGCTTTGTGCTTTTGTATTTTGCCTTTACCATATAATTGGTTAGTGTTGTTAAATCTAAAATTTTCTAAGTTAAAATACTATCTTTTTGCATTTATTAAATACTTGCAGTGGGTGCTTATTAGCAAATAAATATGTCCTGAATATTAGCACTTAATGTTTAGGTTGAAAAGGTGTTCTAGACTTCTGAACTGATCAAATCTTGATATACTGTGAAATAACATGTATGATATAATCTAGAAAAGGTCTAGATACATTAAAATAATAATTTAATAATAATATTTGAAGATAAATGTCACTAAGGGAGCTAGGACATTTATGTGATAACTGCTGTTTGAATAAAATTAAAGGATAAAAATTTCAGTATTATAGGCAATTACTTATGCAATACCAACTAATAATGCTCAGTGCTTTTCATCTTCAAAGCATTATACAGCATTAATTAATCCTTACAACATTGTTACAAATGTAGGTCAATATCATTATCCCTATTTTTGTAAGTGGGGAAATTGAGGCAGAGAGATTAAATGGTTTGGGGAAAGTTTGTCATAGCCAGATTAAAATTGAGGCAGTTTTGGCTTACAGCCCAGCGTTCAGAGCAGTAGAACCACACCTTCTTTAGAAGACTTAATCGGTGTGTCCTTGATAAAACTTTACTTCTCATTAAACTGTATTGAGGTCATCTCTACATTGAAATTCAGAAACAAGTTTGATCATCACTATATAACCATTTAAAAAACCACATATGCTGTTTTCTCTTCCCTGTTTTTCCTGACACTGTTGTCCTTTTTTTTTTTTTTTTTTTTTTTTTGACATTATATTGTCTTAATCTCTTTTTCATTGTTTTTCTTTTGGAGAATTACCAAAATATCTATTTTTGACTTTATTTTTCTTTTGGGATCTTATTCAGTGGTTTTTAACTTTCTATTCAGAAAATCCCAAAATAGTTTTTGGTGCAGTCTAGGTCCCTTTTCTGTGTTTCTAACTACCAGCTAGACATTTCTACCCATATCTACTTTTATACCTTAAATTTCCACTGTGTCAAAAACTCAGCTAACCTGCATTGGCAAAACTTGCTCCTTTTCTAGCTTAACCTGTTTCTATGTATATTTTAAGCCAACTCCTCTTCCTGAAACTAAAATAAACCAGGTGGGAACAGGTCTGTGTAAGGGGTTCTTGTGAAGTGAGTGTGGCTAAGAAAAATGATATTTGTGAGTCCTTCACCAGAGTAAAGAAGCTAAATCACAGTCTAAGGAAGAGGAAGTGCCAGAGTTACAAAAACTGAGGGGCAAAGGAAAAGTAATATAGGAGACCGAGGAACCAGGCCAGTGGCTGAGAGGATTGAGGTGTGTGGATTGAGTAGTTGAGGCAGTCGTGAGCAGAATGTACTGGTACCATTTTACCTGGCACAGGATGAGAGAGACAGGCCTGCTCTGCGGAGCCATGTTCAAGGCAAGGGTCACTGAGCAGTAGCCAGATCCCCATTCCTTGGTGGTTACTCCAGATTCTTCCGTCTTTCTCACTTCCTTCTTTCTCACATATGCTGTTGATTCTTTCTTCAAAGGGTGACTTTAATTCTTTTTATTTATATTCCAATTGCTACCATCCCAATTCAAGTTCTTGTTACTGAATATTAATGTTACCTGCTACTGTATTTCTTTTCAAACAGGTCACTTGTATCATTCCTTCATTCCCACCTGAACAGTGAATCTTCCAACAACAATTCTGATCTGTTACTTTTTCTGAAATCCCTTACCAGATCAGAAACTTGTCACTATTCCTCATAAGCTACCAAGCACATAAGATGTGAAGTCCTGGTGGCTAAGTATGGCATTCAGACTTTCTTAGTGTGGCCCTGATTTCTCTCTTGTATTTGTGTACCAAACCAATTGCTTATTATTTCTCAAATAAGGCTTGCAAACTTGTGCTTTTGTATATTATTCCCTCATTCTTAATCTCTCATCCTCTCTCAAAATTGAACAATCCTCAAACACCCTTCTACTTTATAAGAACATTTCTTTATTATCAAACTAGAGCATCTACTGAGCACCCCTGGCCCTTTGTTGCTAAATTAGCACTTACCAGAAACTTTGTATTCTTTTTTTCTGGATATTTTATCTGCTGCACTGGATTATAACTGTTTGATAGTAGAGACTATCTACTTTGTAGATAGATTTACTTTGTAGTAGATTTACTTTGTAAATCTTTGTATCTAGGATTCATGGTAAAATGTCATATACCTAAAGTGCTCAAAATATTGATGATATTTAATTTAATGTAGTTTAATTGATAATTTATATAATTAATATCATGGGACTCTGAGGTACAAATGACTCACTGTTTCTAACACTCTAGTCTTCTGTTGTGGGTTCAGTCAAAACTTGAGGTCTTTTTTTTTTTTTTTGAGACTCCTGTGTCCTTTTACACAAATTTTTATCATTGCTTAATCATTTGATTTGGTGTTGAATACCTCAAAATGTTTTTTAAGATCTTAATTTCCAATAATGTGACATTGCTTAAGTATGTTCATGCATATGCTTAGCAAGTATTAATATAATTCTGGTTGATGGCATTGACAAGAGATTATAGGGGAATACGTTGTATTTTTTTTAAAGATTGTATTTATTTATTGATGAGAGAGACAGAGAGAGAGAGAGGCAGAGACATAGGCAGAGGGAGAAGCAGGCTCCCTAGTGGAGCTGATGCAGGACTTGATGATCCCCAGACTCCAGGATCACGACCTGAGCCAAAGGCAGATGCTTGACTGCTGAGCCATCCAGGCATCTCAAATACATTGTATTTTATGTAATTTGAAAATTACCTATTGAGGATTAAAACACCAAATACAAGTAAACTAATGGTTATCTTAAATTTATGCTAATATTTAGTTGTCCTTATTTTTGTATGTTTTGAATTGGTGACTAGATATTACTCAGAAAGTCTATTGGTAATAAATAGCAAGTATCCACTCTAAGTTTGTGCTCAACAAAGACTCCCTTCGGCTCTGATACACATTTATTTTAAGTATCTTCTTGGCACCAGGTATCATTTATCTTTGTTAAACCACAGCAGTGTCTTCTCTTTGTTAATTCTTTCCTTTCCCATCATATTTTACATTAGGGTTTTTATTTGCCCACAGGCTTCCTTCCCAAAGCAGCCAAAATAGCTGACTTCAGAAACCAGGGAAGACAAGTATACTTTTTTGCAGATGTACTTAGTGGCAAGAAATCTGTACCTCTAAAACATAGTTTTTATTTTTCAAAAGAAAATTATCAAAAACAAAACAGGTTACAACATCTTAGCACAGCTTTTTATTTTGCATGTTACTTTCTTAAAATTTAGTCTATATGATAACAATTATTCTTAAGGCAAATATATATTAATTGTTTACAATATAACCTGTTTTGGGGGGAAGGCTTTAAACTTTTTAAAAATGTAAGTAAAAAGAAGGCTCTTTAGTATACTCTCATCTTTGTCCTCAAAATTTGGGTTATCACTGGTTCTGCTCCCTGTAGAACAATCATCCAGATTTAGGTCAAGATTGATTTAAATCATGCTTCTTACTCTCTTATGGAGACTGGAAGTTTAGATTCAGTATGGCCTTCTGAGATATCTGGGATTGTCACCAGCTGCTGTACAAAATTAAACAGAAAATTGTAAAAATGTAAGAGTTATTTTAAGATTAAAAAGTAGGGGCATTTTGTTGTTGTTTAGGTTTTTCCTTCTGTTCTTTTCATTTGGATAATTCTTTGCTATATTTTCTATTCATTCATTCATTCTTTAATATTTCCCTTAAACGGCTACTTTTGTTCTAGTTCTAAGTCATGCATTGGATTTTATTCCCAGAAATTCACAAGGGCATTGAGCAGGGGCAGCGTTTCTCAGCCAACTTTTTTAGGCACTCCCTATTTCTCTACCTTTTTAATCCCTGCTCACACCCCAATCCCACAATGCAGAATCCAGCATTCTTCTGAAATTCTTTTCTTCCCTCCTTCAAAACAACTATTTATGCGCTAATACAATATTTAAATAATACAAGCTCAGTCTTGACTACTTCCTCCAGGCAGATTTTTCAAACAAGGAAATTACCAGCATTCTTTTTAACTGGTGGCATTCTTGAGTAGGATGCAAGATTTAAAGATCTGCGTTTTTTTTTTTAAAAAAAAAAACCTACACAGTGTAAAGATAGCAGGATATCTTGAGGACTAAAAAGTATATTGACTTGTGGTCCCCTCTCATCATGCACATGTAGTTATTATCATAGATTTTTTTTATAAGGTTGTTTTATTTACTCCACTAATTCTCTTTAGTTTTATATGGTCTTACTAGCAAATATTTAAAGTTCAAGGGAAAAGAAGGAGGAATAACTCACATTTGACTGTCTTTGGCCTGCCTGTTATAGCATGACTCCTGCAAAACTCCTCCTTAATTATAATATATTTGGGGGAGTCTACAGCCATTGTCACATGTGCTCATAAACAAGTACAGTCATTTACTAGTGGACATTTGGTATTTTCTTCTCCCTTTCCTCACCTATTATTTGCTAGCCTTGTTCCATCAACTGATTATTGCTGATATTTCTCCAGGTTTTATGGCTTACTCCTTGGCTACCATGTCTACTTTTGCTGAGTGTGATTCCATTTTATCTGGATTCCATCACTCTTGCTGAGTATGTTAATCCAAAGGGCTGCCAGTCCTGCTTTCTTTCTGCTGGGTATTATCTCCTGTAGCCACTGCATTACCCTTTTGCCAAATGTTCCCTCTGGGGGCCATAAAGAAGTCCTTTATAAAGCAAAACGTCTTTCTCCCCCTTTCTCCTGTATTTTTTAGTAGGAAACTGGAGCAATGTTGTTTATCTATCAGAGCATTTTGAGGAATAGGGCAGTTTTCTCAGCCTTCACACCCCATTGAGACTAGACATGAATCCTTGATACTAAGCTGGAAGACAAGCCAGATCATAGACTCAAACCTGCAATATTCTCAGGATTTCTCTTTACGCCCAAATACCAAGGGTCCTGGCCTTTGCATTTGACATTTGAAACTCTCCATGGACCTCAGTTTGCTTGTTCTCCCCCAAATGCTGTAATTTCTGAGTACTTTAGGACTTTCAGATTTAGTACAAATATGGGCAGTGGATCTGTTTAGTTGTTTTGTTTTAGATTTTATTTATTTGACACAGAGCATGAGCGTGTGCACATAAGCAGGGGGGTGGCAGGCAGAGGGAGGGGGTAAGGGAAAGAGAGAAGCAGACTTCCCGCTGAGCAGGGAGCCCATGTGGGACTCGATCCCAGGACCCTGAGATCATGACCTGAGCTAAAGGCAGATGCTTAACTGACTGAGCTACCCAGGTACCCTGAATCTATTGGTTTTCAAGTTAAAAGCACTCCTGCCTTTTAGAAATAGTATGGATTACAAAGACAGTTATTCCTTACTCTCCATTTCTGTTATCAGGGGAAAGTTGACAAATTATTATTGAATTGATTTAAATTGAAAAACAGTTTCAAATGCAGTCTGCTTTTGATATATAAGTAAAGGTATGGCCATTTTGGCTTTAGCTATAAATTTTTTTCATATTGAATTTGCATAATAAAACTTCTTTATTTAGCTACTCTAAGCTAAATTTCAGCCTTGTCTTTGCCCACATTGTGATAAATTCTAATTATTGGTGTCTGAGTAAACACTAAACTGAAGGATGTGAATTTTTATTTTGTAGTGTAGTCTGAATTTGTGACTTGTGTTCCTCAATATCAGAGGAAATATGCTCCTGTTCATCACATTCTCTCTCTGTTGTTAGTGAAATATTAATCCATTTGCATGTCCTAATTCAGGTACATCCTCTTGTACCTGAATTAGGTACACAAGGAGATGTTTTCCTCCTCCACAAGGAGATGTTTTCCCTTCATAAAACCCCTAATGTACTTTGTACTTATTCTTTTATCCCTTTCACCTTGTGAAATTACTATCTGAGGTGAGAGATTGTATGAAATACACTTCTTGTGTTTTTTTTCTATATAAATTTGTATAAAGCTAGACCTATTGAGCAGTAGCAACGACAATGGTAACAATAAATTAATTGAATAAAAGTACCCTTTAAATAGTTCTGAGGTAGATACTTCATTATACCCATTTTATATCTGGGAGAACTTAAATTATGTCAGTTGTCCCAGTTAGCTAGTAAACTGAGAAGTTAGAATAAGAAACCAGGCATTTTGAATCTAGAATCTATACATTAAGCTTACTAAATGCAAATAAATATTTATTTAGTTTATTAAATGTTTCTTTAAACAAACATTCCAGGCTTCATCCATCAAAATGAGAAAGGGTACAGTTTACATATTCTAATACAGTAAGTATTTTGGTTTTAAAAAAAGTATAACCGTAAAGTAAGAATCCTGAAATAAGCCTCATAAAACTAACTGAAAACAATTCCAAAGAATATGGCTTTGGAAATATTTTGAGTAATTGTAGCATCACTAGAGTCACTCCCGAGGAGACAATTCTGAGACAATGCTCAATTGAATTGAAAAACTTATAATTGGCTTAATATCACTTGTTCTTTAATGCCTGCTGGTAAGGAACTTCATCCTCTTTCATAATAATGAGGTCCAGTAGCTCTTCTGTCTCATATCTGTATACAGTGGCAGTCAGCTTCTGGTTACAGCAGGTTTGATCTGGGGATTGAAGGGTCCTTTGTTTTATCGCTAACCTTTCAAGGCACTTAAGTTCAAGGAGGAGAGTGAACTCAGATCAATCCAAAAATCTCTATTATCTTTATAGCCTGTTTCCTTGTTATCTTTTTCAGCTTCATTTTTCTATCACTTTCTACATGCATTTTAATTTACTGTGATTCCTGGGATATGCCATCCTTTTACTCACATTACTAACTGTTCTCCCTCCCACACCTCTTAGCCCAATACTGTAGAGTGCTCTGGTTTCAAGTGCAGATTCTGGAGCCGTCTTCTTATATTCAAAGCCTGCCTTAACTACCTGCTGTCTGTGTGGCTTCTCAGTGCCTCATTTTCCTCATTCTAGGAGTAATGGTGGTACTACTTCAAAGGATAGCTATGAGGATTAAATGAGTTAATACATATAAAATGTTAAGAACAATGCTTGTAATGAGGTCAATTCTTAGCAAGTATTGCCTGTTGCCTGTTATCATCATCATCCTTTTCTATATCATCATTTAACTGGTAAAATCCTATGCTTCTTTGAGGTCCTGCTAACATTTCACAACTTTTCTGTGGCTTTCTCAGAGCCTCACTGTTCCAGGTAGGTTTGGCCTTTATGCTCTCCCATTGTTCACGCTGCCATTTCAGTATTGGCACACTGCATCTTGTTATTTGAACATGAATCTGTTTCTTGATTATTGTAAATACCCTGACATCAAATGTAAAAGTGAAGGTAAGGATGAAAGAAGTTTGTAGTATGTCTAAAATAATTTTGGGTTATCACCATATCAATAGTATGGGAAATATTTTTAGTCACTCCTAATGTTAAAGAAGCTGGGGACTATTTCCTCTGTTTAAAAGATGTCATAAAATATTTTTCGAGCTTTCTTCGTTATTCAGAAATTTGTTGGAAAGAGTAATTCCTTTAGGATCTCTATGAAGAAGATATCAATAGTTTACATATTTCTAATATATATAGCAAACTATTCATACAGTATAGTACTATATGTATTTCTAAGCAAACATTTGGAAGTTACATAAATTTCTTTCAAATATAAAACGTTGACTTTTTTTTTCTGATTCATATTGACCTTTCTCCAATTAGTCCAAATTAATGAGGTACTACCTCATGAAAAAGTATCAGTAATATCTAATAATATCTTGATATTAAAACTTGAAGAAGGGCAGCCCCGGTGGCTCAGCGATTTAGCGCCGCGGTCAGCTCAGGGCATGATCCTGGAGACCTGGGATCAAGTCCCACGTCAGGCTCCCCGCACCGAGCCTGCTTCTACCTCTTCCTGTGTCTCTGCCTCTCTCTCTCTTTCTCTCTCTCTCTCTCTCTCTCTCACTCTCTCTGTCTCTAATAAGTAAATAAAATCTTAAAAAAAAATAAAACTAGAAGGAAATATTTGATGTACTGTTTTGTTATCTTTTTCTTTCTTCTTTTTTTCTTTTTTAATGTAATTTGAGTAGAATATCTGGATCTATCATGACATGCAGATTAACAAACTAATTTGAATGCTAATGTGGTTTTACATAGTTTACGTTTAAGTAAATGTTTCTTATAATAGTAACTGTGTATATTTTCCTTGCCAATTCCATTTTAATTAGCTTGTTTATATGTGGAAGATCATAAATATTTGCTTTGTATATTAAAAATACACCACAAAATGTGTTTGTATTTAATAATTACCTAACAGATGTTCCTTTCCTTTTTTTAAAGATGTTTTTAAAAATGCTTATCTACTAAATAATTCTAAATATACTCATAGCCTTAAAAATCCAACAAGTTATTGAAAATTCAAATACATAGATTCTTATTACCACATTTTTCAGTGAGATGGCATACTACATTTAGGAAGAGTGTATTTTTCTTCTTTCTAGAGTTTATTTCTGGATTGTTAACCAAGGATATGTTAAGATATGTTTATTCTAATGGACCTCATGTCTCAAATATGAGTAGTGTCAAATGATTCTGTTGTTTTCCTAAGGGGTCTTGGTTTTATTGACAATAGAGGATAATTAATTGGCATCTCTTTTTAACTATTTTTTAAACAGAACAGAGATTTCTTCTGCCATCAGATGTCTTTCTGCTTGACTGAACTGCACCTGTGGTCTTTGAAGAATACCTTACACATTGGGGGTAAATGAGCTCTGGTTAATTTAAATATTTTTCAAATATAAGTTAAAACGTTGTAAGTATTAGTAAAGGTTAGAGCCTGGATTGTGTAGCTAGTGTTGCATTATTTTTTTACACTTAATGAAAAATAATTCTTTTTAGTTACTCTGAGTGTTATTTTTTCAGCTTGAGTTAGATTTTCAGTTGTGAAAATTGATTTTATAGGCCTAATATTTGTTTCCCCTTAAGATACATACATGTTCAATTTTTCCTGAGATTGTTTGTAATGACTGATTTATATTCATAAATATTTGCAGGCTAGCTAGTGATAAAGGTTTTTCTATTCTGTATTAAGGTAATATTTCAAACATACAGCTAAGATGTACAATTAATTATATTTATGTTCTTTGCATTTAATATTTTTGGGGACAGGAGTAATGTAAGTATGTTTTAATGATGCCTATTAGTATAATAGCATAAAGTATGTATTGTTAGGAAACATCTTTTAAAAAATCCTCTCCTTTTTGGTTAACTGAAACAACTCTAGGAGGAATGTTTTATTTATATGCCTTTAGCATCATTACTAAGAAGATGGTTTGCCTTGCAAATGTAATTATAGTTTCACTAAGTTTACTTTGCTTAAAATGCTAAGAATAGAATTTCCAGTTCAACAAGGTAGATTTAACACACATTTGCTTCCTCCCCAAATTCTTCTAAAATGAGAATAAATGAATTAAAATGAAGAAGGCATAAACCCATAAGGACGAAGAGAATGCAAGAGGAGACAATTGCAATTGGGCAATTTTTGGAAGATAGGAGGGCTGGAGAAATTAGCAAAGCTTAAAAATCAGAATATCAAATGTCTACAGAAGAGAATTCCAAAGACAGCCAATTTATCTCAAAATTCTAGAAAGATACAAAAATTTGAGATGCCAGATTCTGCAAAAGGATGAGGATGCAGCAGGAGGGTGACAACAAAGGGACTTGAAAATTTGCTTGAGAAGTATGAGACACCTCTCATACATGTGGAAATGTTTAATTAGAGAGGCTCTAAACTTGGAGACATTAGCTCCAGGAGAAGAAGACAGGGGATAGGTGCTCAAGTGAAAATGGGGATGAATTGGAAACCTACATACTGATGGGTGAAGTCCTCTTAATCTCATTTGATTCTGAAATATGTCGCAGCCAGTTGTACACTTTCCAAGAAAGGAGTTTGAGGGCCTAGAGCAACTGTATGACCCCAGAGAGAAGACCTATTGACTTTGACATTTGAGGGGGAAACACCCTGGTCCTTGGCTGATCAGTAAAGCCCACCAGTCAGCAACCCCTATTCATGTACACAGAACTTCTAATCAGTTTTCTAGTGCCTCATTTTTAAATATGAAGAGCAAGAAACAAAATCCAGAAGTTTCAGAAAACACTGGAAAGTTATTCTGAACTCTTGGAAATTAAAAATAGCAGAAAAAAAATTTTTAACTCAAAAGAAAAAAAATTTCTCTCCTAAAATAGAAAAAATAAACCCCCAAAACAACACAAGAAAAAGTTGAGCTTATTTTACTGCTATTGAAAATATAAACTGGTTCAACCACCTCAGGAAACAATTTGGCATTATCTGATACAATTACTGAATGTCACATATTGACCAGTAGTTCCACTCCTAGGTATATATTCTAGCAAAAGCCCTGACACTTGTGTACCAGGAGACATGTAACAGAATGTTCATAATAGTACTGTTTATGATTCAGGATCCTAGAAACAACCCAGTAGGAAAATGGATAAATAACATTTGTGCAACAGAGAAAGTGAATGCATTACAGCTGCATGCAACAGCATGGATAAATGTCAGGAATATAATATTGAGCAAAAAAATTTTAAAAGTAAGTTGCCGAAGAGTACAAACAGTATGATTGCATTTAGAGGAAGTTCAAAAACAATAGGCAAAATTAAATAATGTATTGTTTTAGGAGAAACAATATACCAAATATATATGGTAATACTATAAAGAATATTAGGATTATAGACAGAAAATTTTAATATAGCTCTGAGAAAAGAGGATGTGGAATGGAAATAGGAAGGAGTACACAGGAAGCTTAAAAAGGTAATGTTCTTTTTTTTAGATTTGCTATTTTTTAATGTTTTTAATCTTTTATTTTTTTACATTACATATCATTTGTATTCATCCAACAATTAAAATAATTTTGAAACAAAAATGTTACAATATTTTTTTATAACAGTAAAAAATATACAGAGGAAAAAAACTCTAAGGAGAGACAACAAAATATTATTAGTAGCTATCTCTGAAGATTGGAAATATGGGACATTTAACTTTTTTGCTTATTTCCTAAATTTTATACAATAATATATTATTTTTATAATCAAGGAAACATAATTATGTTGAAATACACATAAATATGATAGAAAAAAATGAAAGCTGTGACAAAAGAGAAGATTAAAAAACAGGAGAGAAAAGACTAGTAAAGTCTCAACATAGGAATTCTAAGCTCAATTGCTAATTCTGGGAAGAGCAGCAAAGAGAAATTATAGAAATATAATTTATAGAAAAAATAGAAATTATCAAAGAAATATTTCTAGAAATTTTCCTCAAACTAAGAAAATGAGTTTATAGGTTGAAAGGGCCTATAAGTACTGAACACAATGAATGGAAAAGGTATCTATGAAGGCATATCAGTGTGAAATTTCAGAACACTGAGCAAAAAGAAAAAACCCAGAGACCTTATAGCAAAGAAAGAACAAATGGATCACATACAAAGGATTGGGATTGCCCTTGGCCTTTTTGACACCAGTAGTGGAAGCTATGAGGCAATGGAATTATGTCTTCAAAATTCAGAGAGAAATTATTTCCAAAAATTATTTCCTAGACAACTAGTCAGTCATTTGTGAGAAAAAACATTTTCAGCTATGTAAATACTCACCAAATTCACCTTCCTTTTCTCATTAAACTGCCAGAACGTATGTGTCTTGCCAAACAAGGTAATTAAACCAAGACAGAGGAAGACACATCTGTCTTTACAGGAAAATAGACAGTGTCTGTGCATCAGACCCAGAAGTTAGTCCAGAATGGTACAGGATCATGAGGCTGGAGGGGAAAGGTTGCTAATGAAAAAATTATACTGATTGGTCAATGATAATATTAGAGTATATTGGAGATTAATTAGTGTTAATATATTTTTAAAGCAATAAAAAACAAGGTAATTTTTAATGTCAGGGACATATTATAAAAAAGGAAATGCAGTCACAGTGTACCTACCCCATGGTTTGGTTGTGAATAAAATTTAGATATTCATTAGCATTGTTAGCGCTGACTTAACCAAAAATTGTGCTCTAATTGTATGGGGAGGATGGGGAGAAGTGTAAGTGTCAGTAGATAGGGAGGGGAACATAGTGGTAAAAGATAACTGAATTCTCAATTTCCGTAGTGGATAGGCAATAGATAATACCTACAACTGAAGAATCAAGAAATTACAGAGTGAGAATACTATTTGCAAATATGGAGGAATATAGAGAAGAAACAGTTCATAATTGTAAATAGTTATCTCTAGGGAGTAGGTATTTTCTTTTAAGATTTTATTTATTTATTCATGAGAACCCAGAGAAAGAGAGGCAGGCTCATCTCAAGGAGCCTGATGTGGGGCTTGATCCCTGGACCACGATCACACCCTGAGCTGAAGGCAGACGCTCAACCCCTGAGCCACCCAGGCGTCCCTTAGGGGGTAGATATTGAGGGCTAGAAGATACAGTGTCACAGTGTTGTTCATGTTGAATGACTTTAGCAGTATACCTGAATTTTTTAAAGGCCTGCACATGTTTGAATTAGATATTTAAAAAAGATTGAAAGCCAAAAATAGCAATCTTTTTATACCCCTAGAGACAATGGTAATATCATATGTAATTAGGGATATTTTTCTAGGAAGCTCAAAATGGTATCAATGCAAATATTCTTTAAAAAGAAGTCTGTAGAACATGTGACTCTTGATCTTGGAGTGTGCATTCAAGCCCGATGTTGAATATAGAGATTACTTAAAAATAAAATTAAAAAGAAGTATGATAGATACATTCAACTGCATATAGGTATAATTTTCTTATGGAAGGAATAAGTGAGCTTGAAGAGATTAAGGTCCTTTTTTGTGTTGTTTTATGTTTCTGTTTCTTGCATTAAAAAAACAATAGAATCCTTAGTCAAAATACATTTCTGAAAATTTAAATCTTAATGAAACTGTACTGTTAGCTATCTTGACATTCTCTAAAACAAGGATTTGCAAAGTGAAACATTTTATTATTATTTGTTCTTATAATGAAGCCAGAATTGTTGTAGAGTTGGAATCTTAAATTGAAGTTTTTTTTTCTCTAATCATAATTGCCGATTTTTTTCATCTTGTTCCCTTACTCCCATATTATCTAGGTTTTATGCTTCTCTGAGATCATCAATCTCTCTCTCTTTTAAGATTTTATTTATTTATTTATGAGAGAGAGAGAGAGAGAGAGAGAGGCAGAGACATAGGCAGAGGGAGAAGCAGGTTTCCTGTGGGGAACCTAATGCAGAACTCGATCCAGGGACTCTTGGATCATGCCCTGAGCCTAAGGAAGTTCATCAATCTCTTAGTCCCTTTATTTTCTCCTGCTCTGTTATTCCCCTCACCAATTATCTCCTTACCCAGCTAGGACTCCATAGTTGGAAATCTGGTCAGTTTTATCTGGATTCCGTTATACCCATAGTCTTCTGTTACATTCCTAGTAAAATCCTTCCCTGCCCTTCCATCTGTCCTAAAGTCCTCTGTCTCTAGTTCTCCTATTCAGACAGTGTATGGTTTTTAGAGAAGACTCTCACAGTAGTGCACAGTGGCCTCAGGGTGCAGTAAGGTCTTCAGTCTCAAGTGGATCTTTAGCAGGGCCTATATATTTTCTTTGGGAACATTCTTGTCTTTGAGCCCATATGAAATCCTCCTTTTTTAAGGGCTCAGCTTTAATAAGTCATCTAGAAAAGCCTTTCTTGCCATTTAGATTAAGTTAGTAACCCAGTTACATACTTTCATTATGCTTGAGATTTGAAGTATTTTTTTTAAGTAAATCCTATGGCCAGCATGGAGCTTGAACTCACGACTCTGAAATCAAGACCAGAGCTGATATTGAGAGTCTGATGCTTAACCAACTGAGCCACTTAGGCACCCTGCTTTGTTCCTTTTAGAGGAGAGGTGTCTAGAAGCCAGGGTGTTCTTTAAGTGTGCTTACTGCTATTGGAGTGTCATTGTTAACCAGGCTCTCAGTGGGCAGAGCCTAGGGAATGTATGTGTGTATATATGTCTGTATACATATTTATATCCACATTCATTTTTGCATCTATCTCTATATATTAAAAACTGATTTTAATTTACCACCACAGGGTTCATTCTAATTTTCTTCCTTTCTGTATTTGTATTTCTCTATTCAGACAGTAAGAAACCTGAGGTTTCCATATCTTTTGCTTACTTAATCCATTCTCTATGGACTTAGCCTCCTGTCTCTGACCATACCCTCCCCTACATAGATGCCCTCTTCTTTCACATGAGTTCTGATACAACCTTTTGGGCTACCTCCATTTGTGGATGTCTTCCTCACTTTGACACCCGTCATGAGGCCATTGCCCCATGTGAATGTCCTCTTCACCCTGTTAGGGTTCTGACACACCATCAGGCTGACCCTCTGTCTGGACATCTTCCTCATCCAGCATAGTCTCTGACTGGGTTTTGACAGGCCACCCTGGGTCAGATGGAGTAGATCAGACTTGTGCACAGAATTCAGGGCCCTTGAGGTGCCTGTCTGGCTTAGTCAGAAGAGCTTGAGACTCTTGATCTCAGGGTTCAAGCCCCATGTTGGCTGTAAAGATTAGTTAAGTAAAAAAAAAATTTTTTTTTGTTAAGAATTCAGGGCCCTTTATGGTCTTCATAGTTCTGTTCTAGAGTTGTAAATATTTGGTTGTATCTAGTGATGGAATATTACACTAGAGAATATTGCATGTGTTCATAACGCTTATGGTTCTTAGATTTTTTTTAACTCACCTTTTTATTGAAGTAGAGCATATGTGAAAAGGATAAAGATCATAAAGATATGTTTTGAACTATCAAAAAATGAACATACCCATAAAATCATCACCCAAGAAATAAAATATTATTGGTATTTTAGGAGCCCTACTTATGACCTTTTCCAGTCACCCCTTATTAAATATTTTTATTTTTTAAATGTAATTTTATTATTTTTTAAGATTTTTATGTATTTATTCATGACAGACACAGAGACAAAGAGAGAGGCAGAGACACAGGCAGAGGGAGAAGCAGGCCCCATGCAGGGAGCCCAATGTGGGACTTGATCCCCGGTCTCCAGGATCACACTCTGGGCTGAAGGCAGCGCTAAACCGCTGAGTTACCAGGGCTGCCCAGATATTTATAATCTAACCAATAGAAAGAGATTATATTCTTTAAAATGATATGTCCCAGGATGTTTGGCTGGCTCAGTTAGTAGAGCACGTGACTCTTGACCTGGGGGGTTGTATGTTGGAGCCCCATGTTAGGTGTAGAGATTACTTATAAATGAAACCTTAAAAAAAATTGTATGTCCCAATTAATGGCATGATGAGTAGAATGGAGTTTTAATAAGTACATAGGATTTACTATTTTTAAAAACTAAAAGTTAATTGTATTGGGGTGTCTGGCTGGCTCAGTTGGTGGAGCATGTGACTCTTGATTTTGGGGTTGTGAGTTTGGGCCTTATGTTAGGTGCAGGATTACTTAGATAATCTTAAAAAAATAAAAATTACAACTGTAATACATTTTTTTGAAGTTTCGTCATTCAGTTTGAGAAAGTTTGGAGCAGTCAGTCACTAGGGGGCAGCCTGTACTGCTTCCACTTCTTTAGAAACTGTTGTATCCTTTTGTTAGTAACTGGAATTATTTTGCAAGGAGGGAAATAAATGTTACTTCAAAGAGAAAAATATTTCACTATTTACAGCTAGGAATAAAATGGACACAATTATTTGGTTTTGCTGTAATTCAATTGCAAGGACAGAGTCCTTGGTTCTCTCAAAATCTAGTAAGCCTTGCTTTGCTTCTATGGCCCCAGGATAGCACCTTGAATGAGTTTGGAAGGTTTTTTGCATCTAAACAAGCTTCAGATAACTTAACCATACTTTCCTCTAGTTTTTTCTTTTTCTCCTGCAAATTTCCCCCAAGCACCATATTAGATTTAAGCTAAAGTAGAGACAAGAAAACAACAGCTCAGAATCCAACAGTTAGGGCATTTTTTTTTTCCATCCTCTAATTTCATTTGGCATTGCTTAGTGGCAGTTCCTTTTGGTAGCACCCTGTGAAAAATATCAGAGGAAGTGTGAAAGAGAAAAGTTGGTCTTCCTTGATTTCAGTTTTGTTTTTTTTTTACTACTTCTTTCCTCATGCTCTTCTGGTTTTGTATAAATCTTTTTAAATTAGATTGATAAAACTTCCAGTTCCTGCATATCCCTAGAATAGATGAACTCATGTCCAGATACTCTTGAACTATCTTATTTATTCAAAAAGATTGTTTCTGTCCTCCTTGCCTACCCCACCCCAGTCCTGCCACATAATAAACTTTTTACCATAATCTAATGTTAATTCTTCTTTTCCATAGATAGAGACATTGGGATCTACCAGTATTACGACAAGAAAGACCCACCAGGTTAAGTATCCTACTAAACTAATTTTTATAAATGAAATATTCTAAACTATAAAATACTGACCATTAAAAACTCTTTGCATGACCTTTAGATAAATTCTAAAATTAAAAAAAAAAGTCACTTCAGTTCTTTAGAAAAATGCTGAGGTTGATAGCTGTTCTATATAAAATAAAGCAATATTGAGAAAATGCTATAGAAGAACATGAAAATTTTCATTTTACTGCTGATCCAACTGATAACTGGACAGTCTGTTCACGTTTATCTATCAGTGTTCCAGTAGAGGGCATTGTTAATGCGTGGGTCCCACTGTTGCTGGCCTCCCGGATCCTCACCTGATATCTGAAATAGGCATTTCTGAGTGAATGATCAATTTTCTTTATCTGATTAATCCTGTTAATCCCAGAAGTTTCATGATGGGCCAAAAGGTCTTTCTAGCTAGTTACTTCCTGTTTTGGTCTTTGTTGAAGTGGGGCTTGTGTGGGCATCCTGTGTGTGTAGCTTGGTGGCTAATAGGCTAACTTCATGGTTCTGATGACAGACTGAAGTAACTTCTGTTCTGGACTCGGTTGCAGTTCTCTTCCCTATCTGAAGAGATTGTGAGCTCAGGATATTGGCCCACCTGTTGTGCCGTGTAAGCCCTTTCACTACAAATTTAGGAAATACTTCTAGGAAATGAAAACATCCACATTATGACGTTTTCTTCCAACTGCCTTTAAAAAAATTTAGCATAATTTATTAATCTCAACAATGTGCATAATACACATTATATATGCATATTTAAAAATACAAAGTATTTTAATTAAAATAATTTCCAGTTATTTTTCTTCTTTCCTTCTCTCTCCTGCTACAGTATCACTGACAGAGCATGGTAACATAGAAGAAAAGCAGAAGCTGGCAGAATGTAAGCTTATTTTTACTTTTTTGGAATTATTATAAAACTGGAACTTTAATAATCCCTGAAGATTAGGTCTTAAAAATATTTTAAGCTTTCTGCACAAATAGGAAATGTTATTCCTTCCAAATTTCTTATAATTCTAAATTTCCATTGTTTAGGTCTATAAACATGAGTGAGAATTACATTTGTTAGTCATTTCTAATTTAGACCATTAAAATCTCTATCCAGTTTTGGGACACGTGGGTGGCTTAGAGGTTGAGCGTCTGGCTTTGGCTCAGGGTGTGATCTCGGAGTCCCAGGATCGAGTCCCACATTGGGCTCCTTGCATGGAGCCTGCTTTTCCCTCTGCCTGTGTCTGCCTCTCTGTGTGTCTCTCATTAATCAAATAAATAAAATCTTTAAAAAAAAAAGAAATCTCTATCCAGTTTTGATAAGAGAGATACCTGTGTAAACATAAACTTTCTTGATGAACCATATTTATGTCACTTATGTATTTAAAAGAAATGTATCAGACTTAAATTCTGATAACATTTTGTTATATGCCATGCCTAAATTGTTAATGTTTTACCCATTCAAAGAAAATAAAATTTGTTAAAAAAGAAAATTTGTAATGAATAGCATTATTAGCACTTTATTCTTTATAGTCTTTTCTCAGGTGTATAAGTATATATATATATATATATATATATATATAATACAGCTACAATGAAAGGTGGTTTTAATGACTTGAAATTAAATATAATTTAAGTTTTATTTGGAATACAGGTAGAGCTGAAAGTCCTACCTGTTCCCTTGTTTTATTTATTTATTTAATTAATTAATTTATTTATTTTTATTTTTTAAAATTTTTATTTATTTATGATAGTCACACAGAGAGAGAGAGAGAGAGAGAGAGAGAGAGGCAGAGACATAGGCAGAGGGAGAAGCAGGCTCCATGTGCCGGGAGCCCGATGTGGGACTAGATCCCGGGTCTCCAGGATCGCGCCCTGGGCCAAAGGCAGGCGCTAAACCGCTGCGCCACCCAGGGATCCCCTGTTCCCTTGTTTTAAGTGGGTGAGCTCACATTTAATTTTTTTAAATGCTGCATTAGTAACTGCAGTATAAATTTAAAACTTTGCACATATGCTCAACACGTACACTAGGTTTATAGAATGAAATTAATTTGCTGAAATAAGATATATAGTAATTCTATTGTAAAGTTTAAATGTCTGTATATACTGTATATTATATGATTATATGAGTACATACACAGAACATAAATGCATACATACAGCTCTTATTTAGAAATATTTTTTAGGAGAATTAAAAAATGAATTCATTTTCTTGATGAAATAGATATCATTATAATGAATTTAACATTTTGTTCTTTTAATAAAACTATTTTTAGTTTGTCTTAGGCTAACATTGAGTCTACTGAATAATTTTATCTTTTATTTAAGGGCATTTAAAACAAAAGAAAGGCTTATCATTATTGAATCATATACATTTTAAAGAGGATCATTTTATTTATTTATTTATTTATTTATTTATTTATTTATTTATTCATTTTTAAAGATTTTATTTATTTATTCATGAGAGACACAGAGAGAGAGAGAGAGAAAGGCAGAGGTACAGGCAGAGGGAGAAGCAGGCTCCATCCAGGGAGCCTGATGTGGAACTCGATCCCAGGACCCCAGGATCATGCCCTGGGCTGAAGGCAGCACTAAACCGCTGAGCCACCCAGGCTGCCCAAGAGGATCATTTTAGATAAAAAAGTTTTAATAGGTGATGCTTACTTTTAAATTTATATTCTATGCATCATATTTTGTGTTTTATTTCTTTCCTCGGTATATCCATTCACTCAGGAATTTTCAGGTTGGAGAGGGTTACTTACAGAATTTGGAATTTCTTTTGGATTGAACCTTTTAATTATTTGTATGAAAAAGTTACTTCTCTGGTAAAGAGTTTGGTCATTTACAATTAGGTACTAGATTTCCAGGACTAGGAAACTTTCCCAGGGATTCTCTGAGCCGTATCGGTTGTCCTCATAAAATTATGATCACCGAGGTTGTTTTGTGGTAAAAATCCTGTTCCTATGACAGAGCCTTTCAAAAGGCTGTTATTTGATGATGGAAATGAAGCCCACTTCCTCTCAATTAAGGAGGTGTTTTATTTTAATCCTCCTAAGGCACACTGCTAAGCAGAGTTTCCTTTTTAAATCATGTTTAACTAACTGTAATACATGTTTCATTTGCCAGCACGAGATTATCCGTGGACACTCAAAAATAGACGCCCAGAAAAACTTCGAGACTCACTCAAGGAGTTGGAGGTATCTTTCCAAAAGTTTCAAAAATGGCAACAAACAAATCTGTTTTAAAACATCTTTCAACAGTTTTAATTTTCATAAAGGATCAGCTCTCCTGGTGATGATAGCTTTGCTTTTGTCTAGTGAGGAGTTCCAAAACAGTTGCATCTTTGTGTGGCATGCTGATCTTTTTTTTTTTTTTTTCTTGGTGCTTGCAAATCAGAAGCACTCTAACTGATAACAACAATGTATATAGCCAACTGCACTCTCTCTTTTTCTGTTTCCTTCAGGAATTGATGCAAAACAGTCACTGTGTGCTGAGCAAATGGAAGAACAAATATGTCTGTCGGGTAAAATGGTTTGGCATACTTTTGCAGTGTTTAACCAATGGAGCTGAAAACTATGCAGTAATTGGTATTCTTGTGTTATGATAGATAATGGACAAAAACTTTTTAGGAGTGGATATTTCAGAGTTTGAATTCTAGTCATTCTAGAACCAACATTAGACAGATTGACAGAGGCCACCAGGCTGCCTCATTAATCAGTATAGTTGTGCTGACAGTATGAACTAGCATCAGCTAATATGTCAGCTAATAAAAGTCTTTTCAGATGGTATTTTTTGTTCAGATTTGTTTGAATGTTGATTGGATGTTTCCTGGAATAGATTTAATCATATTTTCGAGTGAAGATAAAACCACAGGACAAAAGGTTTTTTGGCATATTACTTTGAGTAAGCATTTGTAAATACCATGCTTATGGAAATCAACAAGCGGACTATAGTTAGACCTAACATAACAAGACATTTGCTCATATTCTTTGAACCCTCTAAGTTATGCTGTTTAATGCCATAGCCACCAGTCACCTGTGGCTATTTAAAAATAAATTTAAACTAATTAAATAAAGTTAAAAATTCAGTTCCTCAGTTGCACTACCTACATTTTAAGTGCTCAGTAGCCACATGTTGTCATGTGGACAATATAGATACAGAACATTTCCATCTTAGAAAATTCTGTTAGACAGCACAGTTAGGACCTAGACAACATGAGCTACGTGTTGAATGGGTCTAGATTTAATAATAAGACATAATATTTAGGGACCATTGATCAGAAAATAATGGACAAATGCCTTAGCTTTGTTTATAAGCTTAAGAAATACTAGTTGCCTTACTTGTTTGTGATTAAAAGAATCACTAGTCATATTCTACTCATACATGTAATTGAAGTTACATTAAACTAATAATTACAACTGTTTTATGAAATTAATCCTATATTAATTTAAATTCTTGTTTATAATATGATTTATTTTAGGTCTAACTATTATTGTTTGAAGTTTAGGCCCATGGCTTTAACCATAAATATACATTGAATTTGTAGTTATTATGAACATAATTGAATATTGGAACATAGACTATCCTTTTATTTTTATTTTTATTTTTTTAGACTATCATTTTAATGGACTCTAATTTTTCCTCAGTTTTTGTTAATCTAGTCTGCTTTTACTCATGAAAGGTAACTAACTAGTTACTTCCTCAAGTGGCAGAAATTATTTTTTTCCAGGGACTATCTGCAAGGCTGCATTAATATTTTTAGAACCATAATACTTTCTAAATTTGACTTAGGATTCTATTCAAAAGGATGAGATTATTTAAAAATTCATAATTTGTTTTCATTAGAGCTTTAATCAAACATTAAACTTAAATACAAAATATGCTCCAGGAAGTTTTAAACTTAGTACAGCTCAGATTGTACTTCTCAATGCCATTACTCACCTTAAAAGCAGGCTCGAAATTATTTGACTGGAGGGCAAGCCTACTACCCGTAGTAAGAGGTCTGTCTTGTGGCCTCCACCCTTACCATCACACAGGGTAAGTTGGAACATGTCAGGCATCTTAAAATATGCAGTGAAGCATCCCAATAGGCAATCCTTTTTAAATAGACATTATTACCTTTTGATTTTTAAGCAAGTTTGTATGTATCTGTATGAAGGGAGAATAAGGCAAAGGATGTCTTTCACTATTAATTCAATGGAGAAAAGAAATTTGCATGATAGAATATATATAAAATTACTTCTATAATTTATAGCAAACTGACAATAGTGGTTTCTCAGGCTGTTGTACCAGCATCACTTTTAATATTTCCGATGAAATTTATCTTTCTTTACGGTCTGTCATATTTGTGTGCTTCATTTGTATGATTGATAAATTATTCCTAAAATAGCCCTTTTACTACCAGCATATTCTTGATGTGATTATTATTTTAATAAGATAACTTGCCCTCCACCTGATCATCCTGATTAGTCCCCCACATGTTTTTATTTTTAAAAAATTTTATTTAAAATTAATTAGCCAGGCAACCCTGGTGGCTTAGCGGTTGAGCACCGCTTGCAGCCTGGGGTGTGATCCTGGAGACCTGGGATCGAGTCCCACATCGGGCTCCCTGCATGGAGCCTGCTTCTCCCTCTGCCTGTGTCTCTGCCTCTCTCTCTCTCTCTCTCTGTGTCTCTATGAATAAATAAATAAAATCTTAAAAAAAAAATAAAATAAAATCAATTAGCCAACATATAAAACATCATTACATATAATACATCATTATATCATTACATTATAGTTTTAAATAATTCATCAGTTGCATATAACACCCAGTGATCATCGTATCACAAGCCTTCCTTAATGACCAACAGCTAGTTACTCCGTTCCCCCCACCCACCTCCCCTTCAGCAACCCTGTTTGTTTCCCAAAGTTAAAACTCTCTTATGGTTTGTCTCCCTCTCGGATTTCTTCTCTCTCTCTCTCTTTTTTAATTGAAGTTTGATTTGCCAGCATATAGTATAACACTCTGTTCATCCCATCAAATGCCCTCCTCAGTGCTAGTAACCACATCTTAAAGGCCTATGAGAGACCTCCTAACATTATTTATCCATTTTCTCAATTTCTAAACAATACAGTGAACTAAGTCTTCTATAAATATGTGTGTAATATGTGTTATCCTAAAAATCTCTAATATTACAGTAAATTAAAAATTCGATGCTCAAGCTAAATTTTTAAAAGGATCTCTTTAACCTTATTTGTTAGTTGCAAATTAAGTATTCCTCAACTACTCAAGGGCCCTCCTATTGTGCACCATCCAGTGTGGTAACTCCAAACATAGCATGGGCTTAAATTTCTATTAGTGGTTTTCCCCCATATATTTAGCCCTAAAATGGCAACTACTGACCACAAGATACTCTTAAAAAAGGGAGTGAATTAAAGTTCCTCAGTACCTTGGTGCTAATATAACTGAACTCTCACTCTTTGATTGTGGCCACTCCTTAACCAATGTAAATCTTTTACCCCACACTCCAAAATGGCAGATTTAAGACTTACAGACTTTTTCCTAGTTGTCTTCTTTTTAAGGGATCCTCATTTCTTCAAAAGGTCCAGTTTTTTAAGAATTAGCAAGACAATACCAATACTTCAGGAGATACATTTTGAGCTTGGATTTTTACCTTTGTTGAATAATGAGATTTTTATAAGTTGTCATCATAACCAACACTTAGTTCATGTTGTTGATCCAATGAACTATAAATCGTACCATTTAAAAATAATTCCTTCCACTTGCAAATTCAAAAGTTTATAAATCAAAACTTACCTGTGCATATGTTCTGTATGAAAACTGTTTTTTAAAGTTGCCTTTTCAGACTGTGCCTCTTCCTTTTTTTTTTTTCCCTTAAGATTTTATTTGTTTATTCATGAGAGAGACAGAAAGAGAGGCAGAGACATAGGCAGAAGGAGAAGCAGGATTTTAGGACCTGGGATCACGACCTGAGCCAAAGGCAGATACACAACCACTGAGCCATGCAGGTGCCCTCAAACTGTGCCTATTCCTAATTTGAAATGTATTAAAAGTATGAAATATAATTTAGAGTTTTAGTTAAAGTAGCTATCACATATTTTTTTGTTCTCCTAAAATTATTTTAAGAAAGTATTTAATAATTTCCACTTTGAATTTGTTAAACCTTTTTACAAACTACTCATTTTATAAATATTTTACAAGAGGAATAATAGTTTCAGCATTAGGAGACTATTAAATTGTATACCACCATGGTGGAATTTTTAAATTCCTTAATTTATTGTGCTTTAAGTCACATTCATTTTACAGGTTATTGCATAATTATTTAAAAGCAGTGTTATTAAAATAGATGTAACCTCACATATGTTGATTTTATTTTTATTTATTTATTTATTTTATTTTATTTTTTTATTTATTTATATTTTTTTACATATGTTGATTTTATTTATTTATTTATTTATTTTTTGTTGATTTTAGATTAAATAATCTGAATCGTATATGTACAGTCAACCACAAAAGTATATGATAATGTTAGCTGTACCCCTGTTTCTTTCTATAACAGTTCCACATTTCCAGGTACAATTTTAAAATGCCAGTGGAATGCCTGGGTGGCACAGTTGATTAAGTGGCTGACTGTTGGTTTCTGCTCAGGTTGTGATTTTAGGGTCCTGAGATTAAGCCCTGCATCCGGCTCTGTACTCAGTGAGAAGTCGGAGGATTCTCTCACTCCCTCTTCCTCTGCCCCTCCCGCTGCTCATACTTTCTCTTTCTAAAATAAATAAATCTTTTTTTTTTTAACGTCAAGAAGAGATAGTTTTCTTTTTTAGTTCTTGTAATGAATTACTTGACATGCTATGTAAAAATATAAATTTTTTTTCTAAGCCTGTTACAGATAAATTGTGAGTTTATGGAACTCAGTTTATCATACTTTCCTCAGTTGTAGAATTGATACATCATTACCTGATCTTTCCTTTCATCAAATTGGAAATCAGTTTGGAAATCAGTTTGCTTTTCTCATAAAATCATAATTAACAAACCATGACCTTAAGTTACAACTATTAGAAACAGCATATTACTTCTATAAAACTTATCACACTGTATTTATTGAGTGCCACCATTATGGGATGCACTAAGGAAGTGTAAAATGTGGGCTGAGTCCCTAGTATAACCTAGTCAAGGAATATAGATACACAAAATCACTAAGACACTAATGAGTACTAAGTTGTAGAATACCAAGTAAAAAGATAGTAAAGTTTAGTGAAAAGATAGTAAGAGTTTAGATAGAAGGCATAGAGATTAGTCTGGCATAAGATGTAGGATAAAACAGGAAAACTAGAGGAAGTTTGTATAAAGAACAAATGAAATAGGATAATTATTTTCTGAAAACACCAACCCAGAGGGTTTCTAGACTTGATGATCCTAAACACAAAACACAGTAGAAGGGAGGTGGCTAGACTGAGAATAAGGGGAATAAGTGAGAGTCTGTATCTGGAATGGTGAGCTTTTCCCCAGCTTTCCCCTCTCTGGCATGAGGTATATGGCTCTGTATAACCTGTTTAAGGGATCCTTCTCTTTTTTTTTTTTTTTTAAGATTTTATTTATTTATTCATGAGAGAGAGAGAGAGAGAGAGAGAGAGAGAAAGAAAGAAAGAGAGAGAGAGAGAGAGAGAAAACAGGCTCCATGCAGGGAATCTGATGTGGGACTCGATTCTGGGTCTCCAGGATCACACCCTGGGCTGAAGGCAGTGCTAAACCTCTGCCACCCAGGCTGCCCAAGAGATCCTTCTCTAAAAAAAAAATAGATCATACCCCTCCCCCACCTGTTGACCCAGAGCAAAGGGGATAGATACTGATATTTGGTAGTTTCCTTTGAAAGGGTAGATGTGCTAACTAATATCCTTATAGTGGAGCTATGAGTTAATAAGTCTACCATAACAAGCTTCCAATTAATTTTTAAAATTTTATTTATTTTTTATTTTTTCCAATCAAATTTTAAAGAAACATACTTTAAAATATAACCAGAAAGCTAGAGGTTATGATACTTTTGAAGAAATTCTCCATCTGTAAATCCAAGATCTGTGTGTGAGTTTAAAAAACTAAAGATAAAGAATCAGGAACAGTGCAATAAACAGAATTAAATTCAGGGATTTAAAATTAATTCCCATAGAGATGTAAGAGCAAATGTTGCATCTTTGAAACAAGACTAAGAAACTATTTTAAAAAATGGAATACTTGGGAAAAGGGCAGGGGCTCTTGGGAATTAAAAGCATGACAGCATAAATAGAAAAATTAATAGAAGAATTGAAAGAGAAAGTTGAAATATCCCTGTATTGCAGAACAGAATGACAAAAGGACATATTAGTAAACAATAGGCAATAGGAGATAAAGAAATTAGAGTATTAGGTCAGAGGGTTAATATCTAAAAAGTAATAGGAAACAAGAGGGAGAAACAAAAAAATAATAAAAGAAAAATTCCCAGAACTGGAGGGTACTTGTTTTCTAGTGTGGAAAAAAAAAGAAAACATGACTGAAAAAAGATCAATACAAAGGCTTGTCTTGTGAATTTTAGAAAACCAAAAGATAGAAGATCCAAAAAGCTTTCAGAGTAGAAAAGAAAATAAGACACATACAGAGGAATGGGAGTCAGACTTCCCAATAGCAAAACAAAGAGAAGACAGTGATCCCTTCACAATTCTGAAGGGAAGTGATTTTTAGCCTAGAATTCTATATGTAGAATTCTAAATTGTTACTCAAGCAGGGACATTTTCAGACTTGTTAGCTCTCAAAAAAATTTACCTGTCAGGCACTTTTCTCAGGAAGTTATTGGAAGATGTGCTACCCTAAAGCAATAGAATAAACCAAGAAACAAGATTTTTTTAGGATTCAGAAAATGGAAGCTCTTACATAAGAAAGAAGTGAAGAGAAATCTTAGGATGATAACTATGCCTTAGGCGTAGAAAGCAACTAGTCCAAATCGGGGCAAGAGACAGAAGGTTCTGCTAGGAATGTTGGAGGAAGTGAAGGAAAGGAACTGATAAATCTAATATCTGATATAGTAGAACTTAAAAAAATAATATAAGATAAATGATATAAGAAAAATATTGATTCATGATAATAGAAAATCAATAAGTAATAAAGAAATAACATATGGAAGACATTGCTAGTTGCTTGCTCAATATCCATTTTTCTTTATGAACAGACCCTGACGTTCCCAGTGGCAATGTGACCAGTTACCCTGTTCCCTTATGAAGCTAGAGGTGGCCAAATGAAGTAGCTCTGGCCACAAGTCACTGGTAGGACTTACAAGAAAGCTTATTAAAGGAACCAGACTCACCTGGATGTGCCTTTTTAGTTTCTGCTTTTTGCTTTCCTCTAGTCTGGATCTGAGATATGCCTGAGGGGCAGAGGCCTGCCTTTGACCATTTTTTCACTCGAGGCATATATATATTTCATGTCTACTATATGCCAGATAATATTCTCAATGCTGGGGATACCAGTGAACAAATAGACAAAAATGACCAATATTCCTGTTCTCCTGTGGTTTACATTTCAATTGGGAGATATCCTTGAAAATGTTGATAAGTGAAATTTAGAGTATGTAAGAAAATGAAAACCGTTAAAGAAAAGCAAAGCAAGGGGGCAGCCTGGGTGGCTCAGCGGTTTAGCACCGCCTTCAGCCCAGGATGTGATTCTGGAGACACAGGATCGAGTCCCGTATCAGGCTCCTTGCAAGAAGCCTGCTTCTCCCTCTGCCTGTGTCTCTGCCTCTCTCTCTCTCTCTCTCTCGGTGTCTTCCATGAATAAATAAATAAAATCTTAAAAAAAAAAAAAAAGAAAAGAAAAGCAGGAAAGATAGGGAGTTATGTGTGTGTGTGTGGAGGGGGGGTACATGATGGGCCTGACCAGTAAAGGCCTTACTGAAATATCACGTGATTAAGACATGAAGGAGTTAGCAATGGAAGATATCTTGAGGAGAGGGTTCCAAGTAGAGGGAATAGCAGATACAAAAGGCCTGAGATGGGAGTATGCCTGACACGTTTGAAGAACAGGAAAGAGTCAATGTGACTAGAGTGGAATGAGCAAGAGTAGCAGGAATTGAAATCAGAGAGGAAAGTAGACACTAGTTATATAGGACTTTCTAGGCCTTTGATAGGACTTGGCTTTTATTCCAAGCGAGGTGGAAGACCCTTGAAAAGTTTTGAGCAGAGGAGTAACTTGTTCTAGTTCACTTTTCAATTGAGTATTATGATAGGAACAAATTGAAGAGAACGAAGATGAGATCAGGGAGATGGGTTGGAGGGTTGTTGTTATGGTCCAGGTGAATAATGGTGGCCTTGACTGGATGGTAGTGGTTGAGCAGTGCGAAGTGTCCAGATTTGGGGTATATTTTGAGTTTTGAGCCATCAGAATTTGCTGATGAATCAAATGTGGTAGACAGAAAAAATTTCTGTACAGCTATAAGAATGGAATTGCCATTTACTGAAATGGGGAAGACTCAGAAGTGACTTTTTTTTTTTTAGAAGTGACATTTTTGGACATCAGTGTTTGAAAGGCCATTAGATATTCAAGTGGAGAAGTCAAATAGTTGAGAGAAAAGTCTGGACTGGAGAGATAAATTTGGGAGGCAGCCACACAGAGGATATTAAAGCCAAGAGATTGATGAAGATCACCAAGGGAGTGAGTGTAGATACAGAACTAGAGGAAGCTAAAGCGCTGAGTCCTGGAATCCTCCGGCATTTGGGGATTGGAGATAGAGAAAGGGAGAGATAGAGCAAGAAGACTAAAGAATAGCCAGAGCACACTGGAGGTAGTGTTTATCCTGGAAACCAGGTTTCAAGAAGAAAGTGAAGTATTACTGTTAACATAAGAAGCCAGTAGCAAGATGCCTGAGATGGACCATTGGATGGAATAGCACGGAGATCATCAGTGACTTGGTAAAAGCAATTTCAGTAGATGGTGTGGACAGGAACCTGGTCAGAATATATTTAAGAGAAAGTGGGAGTAGAGAAATTAGGAATTAACAGCATAAGAAGGGGTTATGTTACAAAAGAAAATGGAGAAATAGGTCAGGAGCTTGAAGGAGAAGTGGAGTCAAAAGTTTTTACTTCTTTTTTAGATAGGAAAAATAACATCTATTTTTGTTGGTATGCTAATGGGAATGATCCAATAGAGAGAGGAATAACTGATGCATGGAAAAGGGAGAATTAATTACTGAGTAATGTTCACAGGAAGCCACTTAATAAGAGGGAGGGAATAGAAAGTAGGTGCCTGGTACCTGGTGATATCATGGACCTGTCTTATCTGTCATGGACTGCCTAACTGCAGATTTCTGGTTCTGTGAAGAAAACCAAACCCGTTCTAGTAAGTAATTATTTCCTTTTTTTGTTTGTTTGTTTCTGTTACATGCACCTGAATGCAATCCTAAGTGACAAAACATGCTTAGAAATGTGGGCATAGAACCAGAAGGTGCTACCGTAAGAGTTAAAAATGGTCTCATTTGCAAGTGAGATGAGAGGTTGTGGCAGGATTAACAGTGAACAGTTGTTTTAATTCTAGGTATTCTTCAATATTTTAACAATTTATACCTGTATTCCTTTAACTGAAATCTTTTTTAAACATGCCCAGAGTGCTTCTAAGAAGCAGATGTCAAGCTGCTATACTGGGGAGTGCCTGGCTGGCTCCAGTCAATAGAGCGTGTGATTCTTGATCTTGGGGTCACGAGTTTAAGCCTCATGCTGGGCATGATCTCTTTATGGATATCACTTAAAAAAATAAATAAAGGTTAAATAGAAGATGTACTAGGAATGCAGGAGATTATGGGGGGGGATGTGAAAGATGAAGGGGGAAGGGAGTAAAGTAGGTGGGAAGGGCCTTTTGACTGAGATGCTGGTCTGAACTCTGTGAAGGGAGAAGCAATGAAAGAAGATTGGGCCGAAGGGGCCTCGGGCTGCAGAATGGTGCTAGGAAAGTTTCAGCCAGGCTAAATGGGGAGTCCCTGAGCCAAAGTTGCTCATTAGAGGAGCCCCCTGTTGAGCTAGCACACAACCATGCTCAGATATTGGCTGGTGGCCACCAGAGAAAGTGTAGCTTTTGTCAGTCACCTATGACACCGTTCCCAGCCTCCATTCCTCCTGAAGGAGCTCTGAGTGCTGCATGTCCGTGACCATTATACCCACAAAGATTTACATTAAAAATCAGAACATGTATCTCTATATTTGCACATATACAACATTGTGCCTGAGTAATCTTAATGTTCAGCCAGCCAATTTAATATCATGCCTTAATAAGTACTCTTTTTTTTTTAGGCAAAAATTTAATTCTTTTCCAGGAAAAACAGAAAATTTACATTGTATCTTGATTACCTCAATCCAAAGTTTGATGATCTATGACAATTCACTGATACAGTAAATATTTATTCTTAAAAATACAGTAAGATGTGAACCCAGTTTTGGAACATGGTTATGACACAGAAAATTTTCAATCTTATAATAATGCATCTTTGTATCATCAATTAACATTTCCTTCCTGTTCTTTTCATAAGTGATTCTTTCTTCTTTTATTAATTTTTTTCATTTTAAAGCATTTCTTTAAAGAAACTTGTAATTTCCCTGCCTCCGCCCTTGGCATTCATGTCTAATAATGTTTTGGAAGCCTCAAGGTATTTTGCTCCAATGGGAGCTAGTTCAGGACTATGAATTTCCCTCATATATTCAGTTGTAGTTAATAGTAAATATATATAAAGCTAAATGAGTTCAAAATCTGAATAATCTGTCTCGTTGATTTTCATATTTAACAAAATAGAAATGTAGAAATACCAAACATTTATCAACTTTTTAAAGGGAAAGTAGTTTTACTACCGTAACTAACAAATGAGAAGACATTTAATGCATTACATTTATACTTATACTGGGATTTTATACAAATGCCTAAAATGTTTCAAATTTAGAACTTTATATTGGATGTACAAATCGGAATATACCAATTAGTTTAAAAGTTCATTTATAAACCAGGCATCTAAGGTTGGATTTGAGAACCTAACAACTGTATATTCATATTAAGTAGATATACTACTTAAATGATTATGAAATGAAAAGTAGTTATATCTATGCTGCTTATAAAATGGTGTTATATATAAAATATTCACAGTAGCTCTTCACAGTGAAATACCTGTCATTTGGTTGTCTCCTTGGTCTAAGTAGAAGCCTAGGTTGAATTGTGAGATCGCAGTTGCCACCGCATGCTAAATAAGTAAAACTCCTTATATCTGTATGCATCCTTCTGCCATAACAGACCCTACTCCTGCCTGAGGCCCAGTCTCTCTGCTTCTATGACTTTGACCTAGATCTACAGCTCTCAAACTCTGCAGTTAGGCATCCTGGGGACTGCAGTGAATTCACAGGAGTCCTGCAGGATATTTAAAAATTTCAAGAAAAACACAAGATTTCTGTCAGATACCACACAAACGAGTAGCTGTAGGTAATATAGGGTTTCAGCATGAGCTTACACTATATTTCTTTTAAGGATGTCATAGCTCTATGAAGCTGGCTTTTCAGGATTTGCTGTGATAAAAAGTAGATACAAAGAACAGGAGCAAGTAGGAGGGTGTCCAATCTGATTTCAAGGTTTGAGAAGTTGTATAGGGCCCAACTTCCATTAGTTCACACATCCTATTGGTAAGTAATTGTAGTTATTTGGAATTATTTTTTTTCAATGTCTGTTATTATGTTTTCAAATGGCTACTAAGTTGTTGGGACATTCATACTTATTAAGCTGTTGGGATCTATTTATTCAATGGAACTGCAGTTACATTTGGCCTAGGTGCACCGTAAGATTCCTGAGACTTGTAGGGTGCCGTGAACTGAGAAAGTTTGAGAGCCCTTGGCCTAGACTTTGGATCCCACGCCCTCTGGCCTTCTCAGCATTCCACATGATTGTCATTTCTTTTATGTGTAGCATAATAGTGGAAAGCACAAACTGCTTTATTCTTCCTGGTATCAAATACTGGCTTTACTAACTGTGTGACCTTGGGAAGCTACTTCACCTCTCTGTGCCAGAGGTTATTTAACTATAAAGTGAAGATAAAAACTTATGCTTATTATAAGAAGTAAGTAAGTTAACATATATAGAGAGTGTTTAGTTTCTGGCACAGACCTATGTTTTAACTTACTGTCAACTGGATATTTCGAATCAACTTCATTTTTTTTAATTAAAAATATTTTTATTGTGTTAAAACATAACATAAAATTTGCCATCTTAACCATTTTTAAGTATATAGCTCATTAATATTAAATATATTCATACTGTTGTGAAACAAATCTTGAAAACTTTTTCACCCTGAGAAACTCTAATATCCCTTAAACAACAAATCCCCTTTACCCCTCCTCTCAGCCTCTGGCAACCACCATTCTACTCTGCCTCTGTGAGTTTGATGATTTTAGATACCTCATATAAGTAGAATCATGCAGTATTTGTCTTTCAGTGACTGGCTTTTTTTACTCAGCATAATATCCTCATGGTTCCTCTATGTTGTGGCATGTGACAGGAATTCCTTCCTTTTTAAGACCACATTTTGTTTATCTATTTGTCCATTGTTGGACATTTGGGTAGCTTCCTTCTCCTGAATACTGTGAATAATGCTGCTATGAACATGGGGTAAAAATATCTCTCTTAAGATCTTGCTTTCACTCCTTTTGGATATGTGACCAAAGTTGGATTGTTGAATCAGATGATTGTTCTATTTTTAGTTTTTTGTGGAAACCCCATACTGTCTTCCATAGTAATTGTACCATTTTACAATCCTAGCCATAGTATACAGGGTTTCAATTTCTCTACATCCTCACTAGCACTTGTTTTATTTATTTATTTATTTTTGTTTGTTTGTTTGTTTTATAGTGGCTATCCTAATGGGTCCGAGGTGATATCTCATTGTGGTTTTGATTTGCATTTCTCTAATGATGAATGATGTTGAACATCATTTCCTTTGCTTTGTTGGCCATATCTTTGGAGAAATGCCTATTCAAGTGTTTTGCTTTTTTTTTTTTTTTTAAGGGTTATCAGATTTTTTGTTATTGATTTATAGGACTTTAAAAAAATTTCTTCTGGATGTTAACCCCTTATCAGATGTATGATTTGCAAATATTTTCTCCCATTGTGTGGATTGCCTTTTTACTCTTTTGATTATGTTGTTTGATACACTAAAATCTTAAAGTTTGATGTAGTTCCATTTGCCTATTTTTGCTTTTGTTGTCTTTGCTTTTGGTATTATATTCAAGAAATCTTTGTCAAATCCAATGTCATGAAGCTGTTTCCCTGTGGTTTCTTCTAGGAATTTTATACTTTTGTGTCTAAGTGTAGATCTTTAATCCATTTTGGTATTTTTGTTTATAGTGTAAGAGTCCACCTTTGTTCTTTTTGCATGTGGATATCTAGTTATTCCCACACCATTTGTTAAACTGACTATCCCTTCCCCTTGAATGGTCTCAGCTGTCTTGTTGAAGATCACTTTGACCATGTTTGTGAGGGTTTATTTCTTTGCTCTCTGTTCTGTTCCATGGTCTATAGGTCTGTCTCTATGGCAGAATCACACTATTTAGATTACTGTGGCTTTATAATATGTTTTGAAATCAGGTAATGTGAGTCCTCTAACTTTATTCTTTTTAAAAATTGTTTTGGCTATTTGGGATCCCTGAGATTTCCAATTAGCTTTTAAATAAGTGCAACTCTTCTCTTTTTAAACAAATAACCACAAGTCTTAATCATCACTAGCACTACCAGGTCTTATCCCTTTCCTTCAAAAGCAAATTTCTCAAAAGAATTGTCTATTTGTCATCTCCTTTTCCTTATTGCTCACTCAGCATTCAGCCAGCTCCACTTGTGCTTTTGTCCTGATTATTATGATGAAACAGTTGCCACAAGTTTGCAAAAAACTAAATGCAATAGACTTTTTTTTTTTTAGAGCATCATCTTAAATATAAAGGAGGATTTAACACTATTGACTACTCCCTTGTTTTTTGTTTTGTTTTAGAGAGAGACAGAGGGGAAGAGGGAGAGGAAGAGAGAATCTTAAACCCCTGATGCAGGGCTTAGTCTCACAACCCTGAGATCATGACCCTGAAATCATGACCTGAGCCAAAAAATCACAAGTTGGTTGGTTAACTGACTGAGCCATCCTTGTGTCCCACCACTCCCTTTTTCTTGAAGTGCTTTTTTCTGTTAATTCTCCTTACACTTTGTTTTTCCAATTTTCTTTCTACCTTTCTGGCATTCTTGGTCTTCTTTTCAGGCCTATACTCCTTTCCTGTGTCCTTGAGTGTTGGAGTTCCTCCATGCCCAATTCTAAGCCTTCTCCTCTTTCCGCTGAACTACTGAATTATCAGATTTATATCTATAGCTTTAGTGGCTGATTTATAGAGCTCAGACCTTTCCCCTTTGCTCCAAATCCATAAATCTAGCTGCCTACTTGGTGTCTCCCCTTGGGTACCTCAAAGATATTTCAAACACAGTGTGTGTGTGTGTGTGTGTGTGTGTGTGTGTGTGTGTATTAATTTTTTAATTTTTTAAAAGTAAACTTTATCCCCCATGTGGGGCTTCAACTCACAACACTGAGATCAAGAGTTCACATGCTCTACCAACTGAGCCAGCCAGGCACTCCTTTTTTTATTTTATTTTATTTTTTTTAAGATTTTATTTATTTAGAGACACAGCAGAGGGAGAAGCAGGCTCCATGCAGGGAGCCTGATGTGAACTTGAGGATCACACTCTGGGCCGAAGGTAGGCGTTAAACCGTTAAACCGCTGTGAGCCTCCCAGGGATTCCCCCCAGCCAGGCACTCGTAAACATAGTATCTTTAAAATGGAGCTCAGAGCACCTTACCTATTCCTCTTTTGCCATTCCAGTCTCAGTGAATGGCTCTGCCTTCCATCCACTTATAGAAACCAGAAATGTGGAAGTCACCTGTTTATCTTAGAGATTATCTTCTTCTTTACCTAACTCCCTCCACCACACACACATCTAACTAAACTCTTATTTCTACTGATTTTATCTCCTAAATCTCTCTCACATCTGCTGGAGGCCTTCCATCCCTTTGCTCATAACTTTAGTCAAAGCCACCTCACTTCATCTCTCTTCTAGGCTACTTAAACACTTCCTAATGTTTGTTCCTCATCAGTTTATCTTCCACACTGTCGCCAAAATGATTTTTTAGAGGCAAACTGGTCACTCTTCTGCTTAAAACCCTCCTATAACTCTGGAGAATAGATAGGAAACTGAAAACTGATTAACCAGGGCAGGGGTAAGGGAGCATGGGTGGGAGGGATACAGGAAATGGAACAAGACTTTTTTTTTTTTTTTTTTTTTTAAGATTTATTCATAGAGCGCCTGGGTGGTTTACTCTGTTGGGCGTCTGCTTCAGCTAATAATCCTGGAGTCCTGGGATTGAGCCCCACGTTGGGCTCCCTGCTCAGCAGGGAGTCTGCTGCTACCTCTGTCCCTCACCCCGCTTGTGTTCTCTGTCTCACTCATACTCTATCTCTCAAATAAATAAAAAATATTTATTTAAAGATTTATTTATTTGACAGAGAGAATGGGGAGGGGGCACAGAGGAAGGAGTGAGAGAATCTCAAGCAGACTCCTCACTGAGCACAGAGTGTGACATGGGGCTCAATCCCATAACACTGAGATCATGACCTGAGCTGAAATCAAAAGTTGGGCTCTTAACCATCTGAACCACCAACAGTGCCCTAGGAACAAGACTTTTAACTGTTACCTCCATATAATTTGTTGTTTTCTTTTAGAAGTACATGAATAGGGGATCCTTGGGTGGCTCAGTGGTTTGGCGCCTGCCTTTGGCTTAGGCTGTGATCCTGAAAATCAGGGATCGAGTCCTACACTGGGCTCCCTGCATGGAGCCTGCTTCTCCCTCTGCCTCTCTCTCTCTCTCTTTCATGAATAAATAAATAAAATCTTTAAAAAAAAAAAAAAAGAAGTACATGAATGTATTATCCATTCTAAAAATTAAATCAGTAAATTGAATTTTATTTCTTTTCAAAGATTTTGTTTATTTGAGAGAGAGAGAGAATGCATGAGGGAGAGAATATGTAGGAGGAGCAACAGAGGGAGAAGGAGAAGCAGGCTCCCTGTGAACGAGAAGCTCCACGTGGGGCTCGATCCCAGGAGATCAGAACCTGAGCTGAAAGCAGATGCCCAATTGACTGAGCCACCCAAGCGCCCCCAGTAAATTGAATGTTAAAAATTGTAGCATCATACTACTCTTAAAGGCTAGATTGAACTCCTCCCAATCTATTTACCTTTTTAACTTTATCCCCTACTATACTCTCTTTTAAAAATTGGGGCACCTGGGTGGCTCAGTTGGTTAAGTGTGCTGGACTCTTGATTTTGGCTCAGGTCATGATCTCAGGGTGGTGAGATTGAACTCCAGGTTGGGCTCCATGCTGGGCGTGGAGTCTGCTTAAGATTCTCTCTCTCTTTCTCTGACTGCATGTTAAGGGTGTGTGTGTGTATGTGTGTGTTTAAATTAACTCAGGAAGTGCTCTTGTCAGTCTTTAAGAAGTGATGTTTATGCAAAATTTCCAAGCTTACTTTTCTGGAACATCTTCAAAGATTAATATTTCACAGACTCTGCCTTGGGAAATACCCTTTTAGATTTGAACTATATTAGCATTTTATTACAGAGAAGAAGCAGAATGTTTCAGGGGCAACTGCTATTCCTAGTCAAAGAGAATAGACAAAATGTTTTATTAAGATGGTAGATTTTAGATAAATTAAAGAAAATCAGGAGAATACTGGTGGGTTTGAAATCTGTTGGGTGAAGGTGAGCAATTAAAAATGGTAAATTCAAACTAAGGGAAATGAAAAAAGATGCAGTGATGATCTTTATTCCCAGTTTTAATATTTTAAAATAAAAAATAATTAGGGGCACCTGTCTGGCTCATTTGGCAGAACATGTGACTCTTGATCTCAGGGTTGTGAGTTCAAGCCTCATGCTGAGTGTGGAGCCTGTTTAAAATAAACAAATAAAGAATAAAAAATTTAAAATAATTAAAAAGACTCCTTATCACTGTAAACTGGCAGACAATAAAAACAGGTATATAGTAAAAAGTAAAAGTACCCCCCAACCCCAAGTTCATTCCCCTCTCCATGATAACCACTTTCAGCAGTTTGATTTATGTCCTTCCTCAATGCATTTTCAAACATTCTTCTGTGTTTATGTATGCATATACATTTGTTTTTAAAGTAAGTGGAGGGACTCCTGGGTGGTTCAGTGGTTTAGCGCCTGCCTTTGGCCCAGGGCGTGATCCTGGAGTCCTGGGGTCAAGTCCCACATCGGGCTCCCTGCATGGAGCCTGCTTCTCCGAACTCTGCCTGTGTTGTATCTCTGCCTCTCTCTCTCTGTGTCTTTCATAAATAAATAAATAAAACCTTAAAAAAAAAAGTAAGTAGAATTACTCTGTACATATTGTTCTGTAACTTGCTTCACTTAACAGTGTATAACATACCTTTCAATATCTATATCTACTTCCTTATTTTTAGTAGGTGCATAATAATCCATAATTTGGATTTACCATGTTTTGAGTAATACTCTTTATAATAAGTAAGGAAGTTGGACATGGATTAACAATCTAATAATATTAAGGCAGTATAAGAGAAAAAGAGAATGTTGTTTTTTTTTTTAAGTAAGTGAAATTGCAGAGGAGAGGGACTCCAGTTTTCTATTTGATCCTTTTAGTAAGGAGCCACTATTGTAGTTCATTTTCAGTATGATTTAAATTCTGACTTCCTAGAAATGCATTTTGTGGCATAAAGGCATCTCTGTAAGACCATAAAATAAGAGATGTATTTGTGACTAGATATTTTAAGAGCTGCTTCTTTGTTTTTAAACAGCTTTATAGAAAAACACCGAAGACATATAAGAAGTTAAAAAAACCATCCATAATCCCAATTTTTGAAAACTCTATGAGGCTAAAAGTAAAAATTCATGCCTCTTGCTCCTAATTTCACCTCTTTGAGATACCTGGCATCAATGGTTTTGGGCATATTTTTTCTGACATTTTCTTGTATTTATACAGATAATTTCTGCATGCATATGTATATAATACACATATCACACTACTTTTTTTCCTTAAAAAATGAGATGATGCTATTCATGCAGGCCTGCAGCTTTTGGAAATTCTGCACCTCCCCCTCCAACTTCAACAATGTATCGTAGACTTGGGCAGAAAACTTCTGATTAAACTTATCTTTTATTGTATCTCCATTTGTTTCCTTCTACTAACAACATTCACAAAAACCAAACTCAGAAGCAGCTGATTTATTAACTAGCATGGCAATTTATTAATTTATAGTGTCAGATATATCTGGCATCATAGATTTTGTTCATTTGCTTGGGGGCATTCCCACCTGATAGCTGAATTACTCAAGAGACTATAGATAAGAATGTTGATTGGTGAGCTGAAAATTAGAACAAAGGCAAGGAGGTGTTCTTACAGGATATTTCTATCAAGCTACAGTAGCTCTCTGACTTGCCCTGGAGCTCTTTCTGTCTTGACAACTGGCATTAGTCATCACTTATTGCCCTGAACATCTAGAAACATACAGAACAGACTTCCTCCAGGCTCCTGATCTGAACTGTGCACTGCTCACCACTCCATTTAAGATACCTGACCAGGTCCTCAGTCATTACCCTTTCTTTATGTATTGAAAATGTTGATTAGAATTTGATGATCCCCCAAATCTGCTTGATGAAGATAGGAAAAACACGTTCACCTCCACAGCAGCTCATTTAGGAACCCTCTCCTCAGGTGAGCCTCTGTGGAAGTGACTCATATATGGAGCTTATGATCCTCAGTGTCTCCAGACATTGCCAGATGTCCCCTGGTGGCCAAAATCAGCCTCAGTTGAGAACCACTGGTTTAGAGGAAGAGTGGTTTAGAGTGAAGAAAGAGCTACAGAGAGGAAAACTGGATGGGATATAACATGGAGGTAAATGGAGAAATTAGAGTTAAGGATGTTAGTTTTCAGTGGTGTGAGAAAGAACATCGGATCTGTCCTATGTCTTGGTCTACTTTCCCACTAATTATGAGACTTTAAAAAAAAATTATTATGAGACCTTTGGTTAGTTGCTTTACCCTCCTGATTGTTAGTAAGTATGAAGCTTAAACTTGTTACTATTATTTTTTTAACTTTTATACTTATTAGGTATCAGAGTTGTACTAGCATTTTACAGACATTATAATGCATATAAAAGTCCTCTGTAAATTATAAAATTTTGTACAAAAGTGCTGTGCTATCTGATATGATTTCCTGTTCACTTTTCACCACTGCTTTTATCTCTTTTGATCTTTAAAACTACTGACAAATAGGGGAATCCCTGGGTAGCTCAGCGGTTTGACACCTGCCTTCGGCCCAGGGCATGATCCTGGAGTCCTGGGATCGAGTCCCACATTGGGCTCCCTGCATGGAGCCTGCTTCTCCCTCTGCCTGTGTCTCTGCCTCTCTCTCTCTGTGTCTCTCATTAATAAATAAATAAAATCTTTAAAAAATAAAATAAAACTACTGACAGATTTATTTTTGACTTGTTTTGTGTGTGTGAATTTCACCATGATTATAAATATTTTCTAGGAATCATCACTTTATGTAATATACATAAACATAAAAGAGGTGGCTTGAAAATTACATTAGGGAATAAAAAGTAGCATTACTCATAGTAAGTGAGAAAATGAGATTTCTTATATTGAAATAGACCTAGCAGGGCAAATTTCTAGGCATGTATCTATTCCATATATTGAGTAACACCATACAAATCTTTGGGAAACCCCATTGTTAACACTTCTCCATCCAGAAAAATGCCTATTTATTTCTTGTCCTTTTGTTTCTTGTCCTTAAATCAGTTCCCTCTGGAGAGTCCATTAAATTTTTTTCTTCCTTGTCTTAACTGCATTCACTTTTGTTTCTCTACTTTAATGGATTAGTCAGGCATGATTTCCTTCTATACTCAAATGTTTGCTGAAAGAAGGAATAAATTACAGAAGACATGTTATCTTTCTTTTAGCAGGTTATCTACTAAAATGATCAGTGACACTACTCTTCGTTAAAGATTTCCACAATGTAAAATTGTTTGACTATCTATAGCTCTCAGTTTCTCCAGAATTAATCCCATGGATTGGATTGGGGACAGAATTGAGTGAGGTGTTGTGTACCATTGTGATGTAAATTCACTGGACCTCCATGAGAGTGGCTCTATAATACCTTAAATATTTGCTTCAGCCCTGGAATTCACTCCAGTGGCCCTAATACTTTATTGCCTCTCTAAATTGTAGTGTTTAGGTCCTGCTGTCTCCCACCTATCTGCTAATGATTTTGGGTACTGCTAATGATTTTTAGTACTGACCTTGTATACCTTTACTTATCATTTTTTTCCTCAGATGTGATAATAATCACATGGATTTGGGGAGAGTTTTCTTAACCAATGAGAATATTGAAGTCAGTGGGATTGTTTTTGATCACTATTATAAAACACCTCATCCACAATTATTGCACCAGTTCTTCTTGAATACTTGAGACCAAGTGTGAGACCCACTCTTCTCTGTGGGTATTAAACTCTCTCTTCTAGGAAGCAACTATTAATCATAACCAAACCTCCATGTCTCTCTGAAATGAGGTCTTCTCCTGTATTCTTTATATACTCTACTAACATGTGTCTTCCTTATTCACCATTGTATCCCCTCATATAGTTGCATTATATGGGAGGCACTCACGTCTTTTGACCTAGTGAATGAAATGAAACTCAGGTTCTTGTGGTTGTTTATGTTTTGTTTGGATTAATAGTATCATCTGATATAATTTTCTTTTTCTTTTCCCAGTGCCATTTCACCTCCAATTAAATACTGAAACTAAGGTTAGGAGAAATCACTCGAAGGGCCATCTGAAGATTGTGGGAATCATTTGTCACTTTTTAAAAGAGAAAGCCTCTTTGGTATGAGCTTATTGGAGAAAATGAGAAGGAGAGATGATAAAGGCAATGGAAAGAAACATGTACAAAGCAGAAATAATAAGAAATATACTTCCTGTCTACGAGGCCATCTGAGAAAAGAAGTTTTCATTCTTATTTTGCCCTAGTCATGTTCTGCACAAAGAACAACGTTAAAATTGGAACAATTTTGGGAAATCTCATGGGCCTTCCATTGATTGTTCCTGTGGATCTATTTTCAAGCTCAGATCTGCTCTGTAGTGGCTTTCCTTTACTTCTCTCGTCTTTTTCATTTTCTGACCTGTCAGAATTCTCCAATTCCTTGCAGTAAGATAGAACAATATCTTTTTTTTTTAAAGATTTTAATTATTTATTCATGAGAGACACAGAGAGAAAGAGGCAGAAACACAAGCAGAGGGAGAAGAAGCAGGCTCCATGCAGGAAGCCAGATGCAGGACTTGATCCTGGGACCCCTGGATCACGCCCTGAGCCAAAGGCAGACGCCCAACCACTGAGCCACCTGGGCGTCCCAAGATAGGACAATATCTTAGTGTCCCTTTTCCTTCTTGTTCTGCCGAATCTTATGTAGGCCATTTTTATTTTAGAGAGTTTAAAAGCAAACCTTTTGGGGAAACAGGTGGAAACACTTTCCTGTCTGAACCTGAATATTCTTTTCCTGAACTTCAGACAAATTTTTCCTGATTCTGGTTATCTCCATTACTATATCCAGGACTATCTTTGGCACCGGTATTTGGAAACTTTATGCTTTCCCACAGGTTGTTTTATAAAAATGTTAATTAGCTTATTAATTTATCTATATCTTCTTATTTCAAAATCTAGTGTCAGAGATACCTCTAGGCCACAAGACATTTAGAGATCTATAATGATGCACATAGCTTGATCCTAATGAGTACCCAGACTAACTCAATAAGGGTGCTAACGTGACCTTTTAACACCTCTACAGATTGGAATGCTTCAAACCTCAGACCATGGGCCTCTTTCTCTTTCAACTTTTATTGATTGATTGAGTGAAATTTTTTTTTTCCTCATGGCTCTAGAGAGTAGAATTCCAAGATCAGTGTGCTGTCAGGGTTGCATTCTGTTAAGGCCCCTCACCCTGGCTTAAAGACAGCAGTCTTCTTACTATATCATTATATGGCCTTTCCTCTGTTTGTGGACATGGAGGGAGAGAGAGAGGGAGAAAGAGCGAACTTCTGTTTTCTCTTCCTCCTCTTACGAGAATATGAATCAGAGTGGATTGTGGCCCTAACCATATGACCTCTCTAACTCATTTTTTAAGGACCGCTTATCCAGTTCCATGACTTTAAACACTACCTTTATATTCTTGATGACTCCTAAATATATATCTCCAGCCCTTACATCACCCTAAGCTTCAGACTCATTTCTAATTGTCTACTCAATATCTCTACTCATATGTCCATAGACACGATAAACTAACATGTTCAAAACCAAACTTTTGATCCCCCCTAAATATGTATTTCTTTGAGTCTTGCCTATCTCATTAAATCCATTTGCTCAGCCCAGATATTTTTGAGTTTTTCTCTTGTATGCCATATCCAATCCTTCTGCAGGTCCTGGTTGATTCCCTCTAAAATATGTCTCAAATCTGTCCACATATCATTTCCTCTAGCATTGCCATTCTATCCAAGCCATCATCATCTCTCACCTGGACCACTGCAATAGCCTCCTAATAGTCTCCTAGCTTCTACTTTTGCCCATACCCCTCTTTAAAACATAAATTAGATTATAATTCTCTGCTGCTTAAAATCCAGTAATTTCTCATCAACCTAACCTGGCCCTAGAGCTACCTCTTTGATTTCATCCTCTATGAATATATATCACTGTCACTCATTTCCCCTTAGCTACTTTGCCCTGGCTTTCTTCAGTCATTCCAGGCACATTCTGACCTTAGAGTTTTTGCATTTGCAGTTCTCTGCCTCGATTCCCTTTCTCCAAATAATACTGTGATTTGTTCAATCATAGTACTCAAATCATAGTACTCAAATGTCATTTCCTTAGAGAGGTCTTTTTTTTTTTTTTTCTTTATTAGTCATTCTAAAAACAGCATTCTCCTAAAATCCCCATCCTTACTGTGCTTTATTTTTCTCTGTAGTTCTTATTGCCATCTGACATTATACCAAAATTCTTTACCTGTAGCTTGTGTCTACATGAGAATGCAAGCTCCCTGAGGTGAGGGAGGGCAAGGGCTTTGTTATGTTCACTGCTGTTGTCTTCAGTACCTAGAATAGGGCCTGGCTTTTACAAAATACTAAATATATATTTGTGGAATGAGTGAATTGAATATAAGGATAAGTGGCTGCACGTATCCTTTGAACAAAGATTCTGAAGGAATGCTGAAACTCAGTGGGCAGGATTCACAGTTCCCAAATCATTGCTCCTATCTCCATGTGGTATCTACTGCAGCACGCATGCTTTCTTTCTTACTGTACCTTGACACTTACCCTTCGAATCCTTTCTAGCTTAAGTCCACCTTTTACTTACTCTCACAGGTTGCACTTTATATCTCCATCCCACAAGACTGGTCTTTTAGAATTACCTTTCTGAGATAGCAAATGCTCAAACATAGAAACAGCAGTTACTATTAGGAGATGAGGGTTAGTTCATGATGCTGGTGCCTAAGAGCAGAAAATAAGGAACAAGAAATTTGGGACTTGGACAAATTAAATTCTGCAGTTCTGGAGGAACTTGCACATATCTTGGAAACAATATCCTTATGAAATCATAGCAATTGGGAAAGGTGACAAAAGGATAGTACTGGTGACAACTAACCTGGAGTCTAGTGTACCCTATTTAGTATTGAGTCCAGTCTGGGCGCAAGATTTTTAGAAAGACAAAAATAGGTGTTCAGAGATGGCAAATAGTATAGTGAATACACATCATATGAGTATTGGTCGAATAATAATAATTGCAAACATTTACTATGTGCTAGGCATTCTAAATACTGTTTGTAAAAAGTTATTTAATGCTCATCCTATGAGGTAGATGTTACTCTATCTTTTTGGATGAGGAAATGAAGTTACAGAGAAGTTAAGTAACTCCACAAGGTCCCATAGCTAGTAAGAGGTAGAACCAATGCTGATTTCATTCCGATTTCAGAGTCCATGCTTAACACTATCTTTTAATATTTTAATATATGCTATTGAAAAATTCAGGTTATTATGGAAGTTCTTGGAAGGCAGTATTTTTACCTCAGCTCAAGTGTCACCATCTCCCTATTCGATATCCCTAGTCTCCCCAGTATGTACTCCTATAATAGGACCAGCAATAGCACTTTATTACACTTATTTGCTTGTATCTCTGCCTCTCTCAACCTGCCTTTAACCTATTTTGAGGACAATATTTTATTCTCTTTTGAGCCATTAAACTTAGTTTAGTGCTTGCCATATAATCAACATTCAGTTTTTGTTGAATGAAAAAAAAATGAATGAATGATCTCTAAATCAATTAGTAAGATAATGAACTCCTAATCACTGGATGTATTCAAGCATGGACTGAATACTTGAGGGATGCTTGAAGGGATGCTGCAGAAGGAACTTCCACATTTGTGGAAGATTAGACTAAGTTTCTATCTGACCATGAATAATCTGATCCTATAATGAGTTAAATTATGATTTTTTTTCTTCGAACATTTCATTAGCACCTAGTGTATGCCTGGTATTGTTTTAGACATTGAAGAAACAAAGACAAAAGTGTCCTAGCCAGTATCCATAAAGAGCTGGTAGTCAGTGGATAATTAAGAAAAGAGATGCTCAAGATTATAGATGTAAAGTTTTAGTAGATAAAAATAAATAGAAAAGGAACAGATCTTAGACATGTTTTGAATAAATGGGGGCGGGAGAAAAAAGCTGTGACATAGGAGGGAACTAGGTATGAAAGATGACCCTAAAACTGCCTGCCTGAGAAGGGAGAATTTAGAAGTAAAGACCATGTGCTATGTTATGGGGGAATTCCCCAAAGGGAAATATCAGTGTTAGCCATCAAAGTGTATTGCAGGGCTGGATGTAATTCAGTAGGGATTAATTTGTGAATATTTTGAAATTCTTGGAACAAATGTTCTTATTAGTTTCCCAAATGAATAAAAATGATCACATCTTCATGCCGTCTGCCTCCTTTAGGGGCATTGACATTAAATGGACAATCTATTAAGTCATGTGGGACGCTTCAGTTTCTTTTCCTATTCATATGCCTGGAATCTGTTGTGCAGTGGGGAAGTAATAGTCTTTCTTTATATTAACCTGGTCCCTCTTGCTGCTCATCCTTCACACATGTCTAAATATGTCTTGACACAGAATCATCCTGTCTAGCTGGGACATGATGCCTAGGTAGGTGGGGAATTCCCCTGTTTTGTTTAAAATCATAGTTGTCTTTGAGTTTGGCTAGCATGTTGATAATTAGTTTACTGACAATTGGTTTTTTTTCTTTTTATACCATATGCTATTGCATGATTCATCTGCCTTGAGTCTGTTGCCTTGAAGGTGAAACAATTTCTTCCAATGTTGATATTTCATAATCTCATAGATAACAAGCATACGCATATGCATAGTCCTTTCAGAAGTTTTAAACATTTGGAGATGAATGAATGATGTTGCCACAAATGGAAAGGAGCAGTATAACATCATAATGGTGATATCCAGTCATCTTTTTTTGGGTGGTTGGATGAACACTGGTATTGGTAAAGCCCAGCTATTTTACTATGTATCTCTTTTTGAGAAATTGTTTGTGGTATGTATTATTTATTTATGAATTTTATAGTTTGACATTTTACTTTAGTTGCCTAGATTTACATGTATTTTAATATTTTTAAACTGACAAGATCTTTGTTTGTAGAAGTGGGGTTTAAATTCCAAATAAATTGTAGCGTTCACTGTTTATAGTCTAATGTAGCATCTTTTTATATTTGATGTATAGCAAACCTTCAGAAATCTCTTAATTTGACATAAATAGTAATCTTTCGAAATACTTTAATAAAACATAGTACATTTCTGAATGCAATGCAAAACAGTTACTTCTACATGGGTGCTTTCTAAGTGTTTTGATGATTAGACTACTAATAATCATGGACTAAATTCAGTTTCTGCACAAAGCTTTATTCAGTGCATTTATTGTGTTGCATCATTTAGTCACCTGTATCTTTTTACTCAGAATGGCAGTGATTGTTTCTGATGAAGAAAAACTCTTTATAATTTCATGGTGTAGATGCCTATGTATATATATCTTTATAATTTATATATTTGAAGAGAGACTTTTTTTTTAAAGACTCTAATTCTCAGTATATCTCCTCTCCCCCTCTGATCCCTTTACCTGGTTTTAGCTCCTCTTTGGTTCAGGTGTGCTGGTGTCCTTAAGCCTCTCTGGGCCACAGCTGGAGAAAGTGGTGATTGACAGAAGCCTGGTGGGGAAGCTCATCTCTGACTCCATCAGTGATGGTAATTACCCCCAAGTGCAAATCAATTGCCTACATAAACAGTGGGGCAGGAGAAATAGTGTGTCAACAGGTACACTAATTATTACCACTGGGGACTTGCAAACACAAGTAATCGCTTATAATAGCATAGTTACAACCCCTGGGACCAATACAGGTTTTGACTAATATTTAATACCAAAATTGTGTCAAGCACTGGGCTCATATTCTGAGTATTTTTCACTTTTTCATTTAAAAAATGTGAACATATTTTCAAAACAGGGTGGGGTTTTTGTGTGTGTTCTTTCAAAATTAATCCCCTATTGACATTTCAAATATTTTTCACTTTCAAATGAATTTTGAATGAATGACCCAAACATGTCAATACAGGCACCAATAAAAAAAAAAAATCTGTAATTTGCTAGTAGGAAGATCCTTTGTTACCAAAATCTATGAATACTAACTTTTGAGAAAATTTAGGCAATATTTCTAAATATCAAAAACCAATGCCAAATATACTAGATGAAGCTGGATCCTTTTAAGTGTACCATAATCAGTATATAATTGCTACAAAGCACATAATCAAGGGGTACCTGGGTGGTATAGTTGGTAGGATGTCTAACTAGGTTTCAGCTTGGGTTGTGAGTTCAAGGTCAGACATCAAGCCCGGTGTCAAGCCCTGTGTTGAGCTCCATGCTCGGCACAGAGTCAGAGTTAGCTTGGATTTCTCTCTTCTTCTCCCTTTGTCCCTCTCCCACCCTCACCCTCCCGTGCACATGTGGGTATGCACTCTCTCCCTTCCTCAAATAAATAACTCTTTAAAAAAACACATGAAAAAATATTTTAAACCAGTTATTAAAAAGGTAGGATACTGACATTTATTGAGCCCTAAAAGGCTCTAAGATCCATGTCAACCTACTTATTTAATCAAAAATAGCGTTATATGTTATAGTTATTTCTATTTTATAAATAAAGAAATTGAAGCTAAGACACTAAGGAACATGCCCGCAAATGAGATACTAAGGGAACAGCTTGAAAATAACACAACTGAGATTGTAACCCAGGTTCTAGCTGCAGAGCCCATTTTCTTTCTGCTATACTGTGCTGATTCCTGAGGTTTTTAAGGTCATATTCTTTTATTGAAGGTAAAAAGGTTTAAGAAACAAGTGGCATTATCATTAGTGATTGAAAATTCTCTTTATCCTAACTGAATAATCAAAACAAAGTGTGATCTAGTGGACAGAGGTGAGAATACAGAAACCTTCCTGTGCTCTGCCATGTGCTCTCACTAGCTACCTCTGAATAAATTGGACACAATTTCATCCTCCTCCAGAAAAGCACTTTGCAGGATGGCTATAATTAGCAACATTCATGACAATAATAAGCTGGGGGTGGGATTGTAAGTATGCCATTTCTTCTTCCTTACAGGAACATGGTGTCAAGGAAGCTTCCTATGGAAGAGTTTCCGTTTTCATATGTGTAATAATTGACCCCTCTATTCACACTGCAAATAAAATAGTGGCTGTGATGATTTTGTCGTGTTGATGCTCCTCTCTAAGAATTAAAAGGAGATTTCCAACACTATTCATGTCTTTGAGATATCTCTTTTTACTTGTTTCTTTTATTTATACCCAAAATAATACACTCTCATGAGACCATGATAACAATGTGATTTCTTGGCAGTTCTCCAGATTCTCCTGTAATTGTGTAGATATACTCTTGGTTGCTGCTTGCATAGCCAGGGGTATGGAAGTAAAGAAAAATATATGAAACATACAATAATTTCTTTATGGTAGGAGCAATATAAAACATTTCTCAAATTCCTATTATACTAAGTTTTTATCAATAATATTTATAACATTAATAGCCCTTTATGTAACTCATGAATTTTAATTGTCTACCTACTTGTGTGCATTAGAAATAAAGCTGTAGAAATATTTTTGCTAATCTTCATTACTAGATATTAACTTATGTGTGCATATTGAGCGTAATACCCTTTATTTCATTCAGCTTGTATTCATTGATGAAAGAAGGTTCATTGATGAGAAATTTAAAAATATAAAACATACAGGGATGCCTGGATGACTTGTCAGTTAAGCATCTGACTTTTGCTTGGGTCATGATCTCAGAGTCTTGGGTTGGAGCCCTGTGTTGGGCTCCCCGCTTAGTGGGGAGTCTGCTTCTCTCTCTTCCCTCTCCCCGCCCCCTGCTTGTGTGCATGTGCACTCACAAATGAATGAATGAATGAATGAATGAATGAAATGAAATTGGTGGAAAACATTGATCTGTATTCCCTAAAAAATGAATTTATTCTCAGGTGGTTTATATCATGTAAACACAGGATTAAAGGCCAAGTACAAATAAAAGTAAATCTTTACATTCAGATATGAAATAATCTTTAATAAATAATCTTTAATTTATGCTTTTCTAGCTCTACTTCCAAATGTAGCTTACTTGGTTATTGTCCCCAAACATCAGTGTATCATAAAATGGTCTTAGGAAAAAAGGAAAAAGTATCAAATCCATGCATGACTAAATTTATGATTATTGTTTCTGATATCTTTAATATCCTTGTAAAATAATGATATTTAGGAGACTAGTTATTTCAATTGTTATTTATCTTATGAGAATAACTTTTCGTAATATTTTGGTGAAAACATTTCTCAATTCATTATTATTTTATTCTAATTTAGTATTTTATGATATCAAATCTGTATTTGTTTTTTAGCTCTTCTCACAGACAGTTTCATCATCTTATCATTTTTGGCACAAAACAAACTATGTTTTATTCAGTTTACCAAGAAGATGGGTTCTCCTGATACAAACAAAAGACTGGAAAAACTCTCAGCCTTGGATTATAAGGTAGAGATTTCAATTTATAGAGTTGTATTATTAATTATTAAGGCATACTAGAGTATCACATTGATTGATATTATACTCATTATTCTTGAATATTTCTAGATTTCAGACAAACCAGAGTTAATTGTATGATTATGGTTGTTTCAATGGAAATATTGGCTTTCCCACCTTTTCTTGTTTACTCTCATCATGAGAGTCTAATAATGGCATGTTTGGAGCAATTTATGTAGTATTTATGGAAATCAAAGATAGATAATAAAGACAAGTCACACATTTGAAAATGGTTTTCTTGCTAAGGGCAGTATATATACTATTCTCATTTTTCTCTAAGACCTCATATCACCTAGGCAAAGATAGCTTGGCTATCCTTCTGGCTTCCGTTTCACAAGAAAAGAAAGAAGAAAGAAGGCACTTCCAGAGGTTAATAAAAAAGTGTAATAAACAAGGAGTGGGAAGACCCCTCACCCCCCACATACACATATACCCAACTATAACTAGAGAAAAATGCAAAACAAAATCTCCTTCATATGTTAGTATCTCTCCCTTCACTAACTCCAGGTAATTTGTTTCCTTGTATCAGGGATTTTACATCTGTTAAGGCAGGATTTTTATTTTAAATGATGTGTTTCATATAAGTTTTGCCACATTACATTTTAACTGCTTGGAAGGCACACACTCTGCTAGGATGAGTATCTAATACATTTTCCAGGCTGTTTCAGTTCAAGGCCTCTTTTCAGCAATGACTTGTGTTTGCAAGATTGATCCAGCCTCTGTGACGTGGATTTGAGACAGTTCACTGTTCACTGGGAACAGAGCTGATATACAGCTTCCTTAAAAAAGATGCACACTTATGCCATACCCAGAGTATCTATCCATAATACGGGCAAAGATTTTTAGAAGTCAGCTTTGTGGCTTGAAACTTTGTGTGTGTTTCTGAAAAAGTAGTATTCAGGCTAACCTTTTGCCCTTTGGGATTATTTCTTATTGTGATTGAGGTGGTAGTGGTATGGGGAGGATTTAAATTTATTTGGTAGAAACATCTAGTCTTGTAAAAAGATTTTCAACATGGGATAAAGTATATTAAATGAGTTTTTCATTCTGGTAATAAACTGTAATTTGGTTCTATTTGCCAACTTTGTGGAGCTTCCATTACATTTTGTATAATATTGATTTTCTTTAATTGAGGTCAGTGGTACTCATATTATATTTTGATTAGTAAAAAAAACTGATCTTAACATTCTTAATGGGATATTATCTTCCAGGTTGGCTAGCTGTAGATTTATTTGAAATGTTGCTTATTTACAAATACTGGTCTTTAAAATACACCAATATGTAAAAGGTAAATAAATTAATGAAATGCTCCAATATGCAGTAACTCAAACTTTTTATGTTTTCAATGCTATGATGTCAAATTTTATATGATGTTTTTTCAACTTAGGTATAATGGATAGCTTAATAGTCTTCTTAGCTGAAGGATAGTAGCTGCCCATTAATGAGATCAGAGGGGGAACTGTCAGAATGTCATCTTTTCTTACAAGAAGATTTGAAAAATAGACTTACTATATGGACTCTTCACTTTAAAAGAATTGTTTATTCTTTCTGCCTTTGGGTTTGAGAACAGGGGCACTCTACATCATTTCTATACATTGGAGAAGTGACCTACTTCCCTTTGGAAAAGCCCAAGGATTCCTTTCTGGTTCAGTATTTAAAATATAGGTATTTAAAAACTTAGTAAAAACTGCCATTTGTCTTTTGGAAGGATAATTTAAGAAACTTGTTCACTTTACTTGCCCTGTTGACCATCATGATAGAATACTAATGCCATTAAAAACTCACAGGAAATAGGAAATTTCAGTTAACATGCATGGTTTGCACTACGAGGAATGAAAGTGTCAGTCTCTTAACTATTTTCTCATCTAGAAATTCGTAAGTAACATGTTGACATGGCAATAGGACATCAAATAGTGTATATTTATTTGTAAGGACTTAGCAATTCCATTATGGTACTTATCTCAAGATAAGTAGTTAAAATAGTGATATTGGGAGCATAAATATGAGAATTTGCACTTCAAAGCCTAAAGTACATCTGTGTTGTCTGTCATTGCCCATTTGGATTTTAAAACAAAGAAATAGTGTAGAATATTATAATTCTGCTTTTCTTTACAGCTGTACCATAATTTGATTCTTTCAGAATGAAATAATTTTGGCAAAGAAAATTGCAGGGTAAATATCAAAAACGACTGACCTTTAACAAGTTTTCCAGTCTACATTTTAAAAATCCAATTCAATTTATTTAACAGGGAAGGGACAGTGCAAGGAGTTAAATGTTTACCATGAGAGAACAACACTGGTAATTACTTTGATTTCAGTTCCTTTTGATGTGCATTCAGAGGATGAAGAGGTCAATAATATTATGGCCATGCAAATAGAAAAGGGTTCCTTTTGACCATATTAAAAAAAATAGCAGAGGATTATTAAAGCATTAACCTTGATTTTAATGGCCTTGGTTGAGTGGTGAGATCACAATTTGGATGAGCCTGATTATTTACTAAATACAATACATAAATGCAACGGGTTCTTAACACCCATTGCACTCTGGCATTATCGCATTACTGCCATCCTTTGTTGCCTTGCAGACAGGAATATGAAAGCAATCTGTCATGTAGTGAGACTGGCTCCAGAAGCATTTCTCTGATAAGAAGACCCCCTGCCCTTTGCTAGTGTCTGGTCCAGTAGGCTTAGCCATGCGCTTAATCCCCAGAAAGTGGTTCGATTATTGCTGACCAGCAATGGCAAGATAGTTTTTTTTTTCTTCCAAGCTATCAACCTTCCATTAATTCCTTAAGCAGAAATACGGTGCAATCTATATTTCCTTGGCATGTGTCACCCAGATGGTGCCGTGCTTATGTTTTCAAATAACCATGTTCCAAAATAACATAGTTTGAATAATAAATTCTACAAATCCTTCCTAAGAAAGAGAAGCATAATTCTCAGAAGCTGCATAAACTTTTACGCATGATGCTATGGCTTATCCCTTTATGCAGAATATATGTGTATATGTCTCATATATTCTTTAAAGTGATATTTCCTCAAGTTGTTTTTCCTTTTATTGTTGTCAGTCATTGTTAAAGTGTTATGTCTTAAACAGTAGTGAGATACTCTTGGTCAGCAGTACTGAACTTGTCATTTAATATAGCTGGTCTTAAATCCTATGTGTAGGTCGATGCTGTCAAGCAGCCATGACTGTACATTTTGGTATTGATTGGGATTGCTACAGCCAATTCCTCCCTAACTCACATTTCTCCTTTTCCTTTCCTCTGCTAAAAATGGGGAGAATTTTGAACATATGTCTTTTTTATATATGTGTCAAAAGAATTTGGTAAATTCTGACACCTCCTTAAGCACATGTTTAACATGCATATTTACTTGCATTTATCTACATTTACAGATGCTTTAATTTTTGTAATACTGTGAGGATTTTGCATTAAAAAATGATTCTCATATGCTTTTTTTCCTTGATAATTAGATTTCCTATTACGAGATACCAGGCCCAGTAAACAGAACAACAGAGCGTCGTCTAGCTATCAATTGTGTTCAGGATATAGTTGTCTGCTGGTGGCCATTGGTCAGTGATGATGCTTGGCCTTGGGCCCCCATTTCTCCAGAGAAGGACAGAGCCAATCTGCTGCTCCTAGGTTATGCTCAAGGAAGACTGGAGGTAAATATAAAGCAAATATATACATTTTGTTGAAGAGCAAATAAAATAGGATTATTAGTTTTTCTATTCTGAAATAAGGATGAATACTTTGTTAAGCCTAGAATTTATTTTTCTAAATTCTCAAAGAAAGAAATTATGAATAAAGTGGGGGTTCTTAAAAGTATCATATCTATAGGGTAAACAGAGAATTCCAGGGCTGGCCTGAATCTCACAATGATTAAGAACACAGCCTTCTGGGTTCAAATCCTAGCTATGCCACTACCTAGCTCTCTGTCCTTGAGCAAGGTATTAACCTCTGTGCACTGTGCTTTCATTATTTGAAAAATAGAGTTAATGAAGATAAGTATGTTAATATATGCATTTAGAGCAATACCTACATATAGTAAACTCTCAAATATGGACCACTGTTGTGATTCTTATTATCGTTATTAGTACTGTCATTATTGTTTGCCCATAATTTCCAGCCTGCCAAAGCTATATTATCAATCACCTTCTTTATACTTCAGTCATTGAACCAGCAGTCAAGTGCTTATTTTGTGGAAGACTGTGGTGCCAAACCATGGCTGAGGCAAGAATTTATAAGGATGGCTGTAGAGCAATGGCCTTCTCAGTCTAGAATTGTGCCTCAAACAGGAACACTACAAGGGTTAATCTAGGAGGCAATGATAGTAGTTCACTCCACCTATTCCTGACAGTGGTTCCAACATCATTCATTATGTTGTAATTTCACCTTGGACCAGTACTTTGAGTATGGAATTCTGTTTTTATAATTTAAAACAAAAGCAACCTTCCTGTTTCTTCAAGTTTTTGCCTGAGTAAAATATAGATAGTCCCAGATTATACATGGTTTGACTTAGGATTTTTGACTTTGCCATGATGTGGAGGCAGTACATGTTCAGTAGAAGCCATACTTTAGAATTTTGATCTTTTTCAAAGAACAAAAGATCTTCTTCATCTATGATAGGTGATAGGATACTTTCCCATGATGCTGGGCAGTGGCAGTCAGCCACAACTTCCAGTTAGCCAGGCAATCATGAAGATAAACAACCGATACCCTTATAACCATTCTGTACGCATACAATCATTCTGATTTTTGTTTTCAGTACACTATTTGATAAATTGTATGAGATATTCAGTAATTTATTATAAAATAGGCTTTGTGTTAAGTGATTTTGCCCAACTAGTATAGGCTAATTTAAATTTCCGAGCATGTTTAAGCTAGGTGAGGCTAAGCTGTGATGTCCGGTAGGTTAGGTGTATTAAATGCATTTTCAACTTGTGACGGGTGTATTGGGATTTAAGGCAAGGAAGACAGTGGTATGTTTCTGTGCTTCCTCTAAATCTATTATCTATTGGGCTTTAATTCTGAGATATAATGAACAAGTCCAGGTATTTTCTATCTCTACCTGCCTCTTCTGGTGTTATAAACTTTCAGGCTGCCTTTTAAGACTGCAGAGTCATTTATAATTAATTAATTAATTAACCTTTTTCTGGAACTTTTCCAATTTTGTTGTAGTAACTAAAACCACTTATAATGCTTTAAGTGTGGATTTGTGAGGCTAAGAAGTGCTTTGTTCCTATTCACTTGCTTTTCATGCCCACTGCTTTCTTGATCTTGGGTTCAGAAGCTAATTGAGTAAAAGACTTCATCAAAATGATTGTAATAAAGCTAATTAGAATTCTATTAAATATTCTGCCTTATAATAAAGGTAAAAATAATTTAGTTATACTTTACATAAATTACCTGTATTTGAAATGAGCGTATTACACGAAATTAGTGTTCTAAAGGGTATACATATGATCTACATACCTTATCTCCTGGTGTCATCTAGATCATGGACTTTGGAGTTGGACAAACCTAGTTTACCTGTTGGTTGGACCATATACATACTAACTGTGTAAACTTAGTCAAATTTACTCCCTCTAAGCTTCTGCCTGCTGTTAGCTAATTTTGTGTTCTTTGCCCTTAGGTAGATCACCCATCCTCTGACATTAGTTTTCTATTTTTAAGATGATGGATTTCAACCAGAGAGGTTACCTCCAGGTCTGTGACAGCTCTATAAGGTGCTCATCTGGATTCTGAAGCACAGATCTTATTTAGCCGGTGCTTGCTCAAATGCCTTTATTAGATATGAAACTAAACTTAGCCTCAGCACTGACAGCCCACCCTGACTGGCCCTGACCTACCCTTCCAGTGTTATTTCCTTATACAAACCTATGTTTGTAGCCAAGTGGTTAACTCACCGCTTCTTATTTTCCATGTCCTGCCTGTACACATTACTGGCATTTCTACCTGAAACGCCCTTCCTTCTGTTTCCACATCATTCAACAACTATTGAGCGTGACCGTGGAGTAAACACTGTATTTCATTTCAGGGGATATGAATACAAAAATATCCCTTCCTGCAGGGATCCTGGTGTCCACCAATGAGAGACAAATATGAAAACGTGTAAGTGCACTAAAGCATTAAATGATGCTGTGGATAGAGTGTGTGTAAGCTATCCTAGGAGCCAGAGGGGAATGATTGATTCTACTTAGGGAGATAGTAAGGAGGAAACATTAAAGAGGCTTTACAATTTGCTCAAATAGGAGATTGGCAAACAATTTTACTTGCTTTTACTATCCTTTCTAAGTTTGTATGAAGGTTGTACTAGCCCTCTAGAGTGATTTGGCTAGCTTTTTCTGTATCTCCTCTTTGAACCCAAAAGATTTATCTGTATTTGAGCATTTGGTAAAATCTATAAAACTGCCTGGGTGTGGTGTCTTAAAGGAAGGTAGATTTTTTAAAGAACAGATTCCATTTTTAAGGGCTGCTTTTTTCCCAGGAATTCTGGGGGGTTTTTTTGAAGTCATTTTCTTTAATTTGTATTTCTGGAAAATTACCCATTTTGTGTGTTTTTGAATAGATTTCATAAAGTTGTATATGATACTTGCACATGATTTTTAGTTATTCACCACTGATTGCATAGTTAATGGCCCCCTTTTCAATCCTACTATATTAAGATACAGAAATTTCTTTTTTCTTTTTTTTTTTTTTTTAGCAAAAGTAGCTTTTTCTTGGATTTGGCCCTTTCAGTCATTCTATCAAAGTTAAACTGTTGAAAAAATTTGTGAAGATTACTTTTACAGAACCTCATGTGAAATTACATATGCAAAAGGTGAACGTCTTTGGAAGAAATCTCTAGGAAAATAATTGTTTCTTTTTTCACATGTGAAGACGTAATTTTTAGCTATGAATTAGTTGTAATACGTTTTTTAGAATATCATGAACAAAAACCACTAGTCTATAAAAGTAATATTCAGGCATATGTCTTTAAATTTTTTTCACTGGCCACCAATAGTCTTCTTGAACTAATCATCAGAATAAAAGATACAATATACTCTTAAACTCTAAAATTCAAAGTAAAAAAATAGCAACCTCATAGATTAGAAATTTAATCTTTGTATCTGTTAAACTATAGAATTTTAAAAAAGCGTTTCCCATCCAAATTAAATCAGAAAATATAATAAGCTTTTAGTTGGAAAGTGACAAGATCCTAGAGTAGTGGTTCCTAGCCTTGGCAACACAACACATTACTGTCACTTGCAGAGGTTTTACAAATGGGCCCACTTAAACCAGGTACATCAGAATATCCAGAAGGAGAGGGGAAGCACCGGTATTCTTTAACAGGTTCCCTAGGTGATTCTCATGTGCATTCAAGTTGAGAAACACTGCTTTATAGCAAACTGAAAAAAAAAAATTAGAGCCATCATTTTTGCATAACAGACCATGGAAAGGATAAAGCCCACCTACTGAACCAAATGAGAGTTTTAACAATAGATTCTAAGTAGAAAATTGGCTTACCAAGCAGCTAAAAAAAAAAGAAAACAAAGGAAACACAGAAATAAGCTCTCTGTGACTGAATTATCTGTCTTTCAGAGGAAGAACATATTTTAAATTTATTTTATGGATATTAGAAAACTCCTGGTCTAATTTCACACCGCAGAGCTATAAACAACAGCACATATCTTAATTAGAAGCATAAAGCAGAGAGTTATGTAGTCTAGGAAAAAATTTCTTTTGAAAAATATACAATAGTGTGTACAAAAAATTTTTTATCAGTAAATTCATTTAAAAACAGTTTTTAATGGTGTATGTGTGGATTATTATATATAACGTGGTAATTATTTTTATTTAAATTCCACATACTCTTTATGCTTTGCTTTTTGGAAAGTTATTACCATCATCATAGAACTATTTAATTCATTCGCTTTGTCAATAATGTGATGACAACACAACTTTTTTCTTTACCTTTGTATTTGAGCAAGTATTTTAACTTTTCAGCTGCATGGATTAGATGAAGCTTTCTGAGTATAGTGGTAATTTCAAGAGATTCTTCAGAAGAGGTCACCTGAATTCGTTTATGAAATTAATCAAAAACAAATAAGCAGAGCTATTAAACCTTAAAACCTGTTGTCAGGCATAGGAAAATATAACCCCATAAAGATAACTTTTTTCATATAAAATTTAAAAACCATTTTTGCAGTGATTTAGAGGATCAGCGACTAATGGAAAAGTAAAGATATGACGAACTTTTAATATAGCATAATTTGATTAAAGAAGCATTTAGAAGGTCTTATAAATGCATTCAACTGAAAAGCCAAAATATATAAGAAACATCGCTTCCAAAGAAATGTATGTACTATGTTAGCTTTCAACCAAATATCAAAGATTTTATACTCTAGGGATGATAGCTTTTTAAAAAATCTCTTTATTATAAAACACTCATAAAGAAAACCCCAGGAAATAACTGTATAGTTTAATGAGCTATTACAAAGGAAATACCCCCAGAACCACACTCAGGTCAAGATGAGGAACTTTGCCAGACACCCAGAAATACTGTTTTGTACTGTCATGATTCCAACCCCTGCCTCGTTACCCAAAGGTAACCTCTATCATGACTTTCCATCACTTTCTTGTATACCCATATAGCTTTTATCATCCTAATACATCTCCCCACAACGCAGTTTAAGGTTCTCCTTTTAAAACACTTTAATGTATCTTTTTTAACCTACGAGTTCTCCTTCCATCCCTTTGTTTTCCTTAAAATTTATGTTTTGAAACTGCAGTTTCCTATAGCCTGGATTTTATTTGCATATTCGTAGTGTGGTTCAACATGTTTATCTTTTGAAAGTTCTACAAGGTAGTCAGTTTTGGCAAGACTATATGGGGCAGTGTGTTGTTGTTATCAGAAGTCATGTAATGTCAGGTTCTTTCTTGGTCATCTCTCTTTTAATAATGTTAGCAGCTATTAATGCTCAGTGCCTAGATCTGTTAATTCATTAGGGTTGCAAAACAGTGATATTCTAATTTTATTATTACTTCTTTCATTAATTAATTGAGATACTTTTATAAAAAGATACTTCCACTCATCTCCTATTTATTTTCCCAGTGGTTGAATTCATATTGTGTAATATTGTGTAATCAGGATAAATGTCAGTTTCTTTTCTTTTATTTGCTAATTTTCAAGATAATGAATTGATTCTTTATTCCCTGAAGGTAACCAACTAGTTTTTGTTTTTTAAGTAGCATTATTAATTGATGGTTTTAAATATATTTGACTTGATGGGGTTTTAGAAATTATAGTTATTATCCTTTTGAAAGCTCAAACTTGTCTTATATTTGGGAACCTCTTCAAATTGGCTCCTCTCTTTGTCATGACCTTAGTAGTCTTGAGTAGCCTCCCTGCTATTTGGAATGACAAAATGTTCCATGCTTATCTTATACATTTTCTGCATCAGACCTGGAATTAGCCATTTCTTCAATAGCTCTGGTTTCTTTTAATGGAAAATGTCATTTTTAAACTCAAGTTTGGGAGCTAGGAATAATGTGTCATTGTTATTAGATTGGTCATTGTTTCTAGTTTTCTTTAGTAGAATGAGCTAGAGATTTTATACATATATATATTCAGAGTGAGTTTACATCATTACTTCTGACTAGAATTCAGGATACAGGGTCGTTTACTTAACCTTGTCTATATTATATCTTTATCTCCTTTTTTTCCTACCAAAAGTCCTAGTTTACAGGGATATGGAGGACAAATTATAGTATCCCATAATTGTTTACTTTTTCTCACAGTATACACCTAACAGTCTGAGAATAATCATACTAATACTACCACTACTAATATAAATTATGAACATTTAGAAAACTTTTTGCCTGTGTTTTTATCACTTCTTTCCTTCCATTTTAAAATAATTATGCTTTATTTACATTATTGGAGCATAAAGTCATTGCATACAATGTTCTCTCTCTTCTAATTCTCATCTAGTCATCCATGGGTTTTTGGTTTTGCTAATATTTAGTTGAACTGTTTCTTTCATGTGAAGATTTAGAGAGATTCAGAAACTATAGTGCCACCGTCACCACTTTGCCAGAATCAGGGATGCTATATTCATGGTCATATTAAACTCTCTTAGTTTTCTTTTTTCCTTCTTTTTAAGTAAGCTCTCTGCCCAACATGGAGCTTGAACTCGTGACCTTGAGATCAAGAGTTGCATGCTCTGCTGACTGAGCCAGCCAGGTGCCCCGATAAATGCTTAGTTTGAACCAACTCCTCTATAGCTAAACTTGAAACATGGCAATCTTGAGCCTATCTCCAGCTCACTGTAATTGCTTTTCTGCTTTCTGTGCTTTCTTAATTTTAAAATATCTTCCAGAGGGGGCATCACTCATATTGACTGCTTATGCTTTTCCTTCTCTGTACTGTTCCTTTTTGAATGACTTTTGGATCAGTCCTACTTTTTTCAAGTTTAGCGTTTTTAAGAATAAAATGAAATAACCTCAGTGGTTTTTTTTTTTTTTAAAAACAAATTTCAACCTTAAAGCTGACTGATTTAAACTTGACCGAAACAATTCACTTTAGGAATGAAACTACCAGCTTGTTTATCCTTGAAATTGGGAAATTCCAAGACCTTTGGGACCCTTCTTTATCTTTTCTGCTTTTCTTAGCTTGAATTTTTAAACTCTTACAATTTCTTTCTTTAAAAAACAAAAAATGAAAAGCAAACAACAAAAAATAAAACTTTGAGCCTGGTCATCCATCTCTTGTCTGGTGTCACAATCTCTCTTAATTGGCCACTTGGAACAATTGGCCTTTAGCTAACATACTGCCTCTGTTTCCGTGCTTTTCTTTGTATCTTCCAATAGGAAGATTTCCTTTGAATTAAAGCAGAGATCTTTTTCTAGAGATTTCCAGACTTTAAGTAGGTCACCACACATTATAAAAGTCTTAATTTTTTCATCCCTTAATTATCTATACTGTTCTTACCCATCTCATTGTTTGCCTCTTCATTATGCCTGTATTAAAACTTTTTACCATGTTCTTTATCATAGCCATTCCCATTTAATTCTACTGATCACTTCCTAAAGCCTCTGGCATATATATTTGAAGAATCTTTAAAGAGTTATTAGATTTCAGAATTTACCTAATCTGGGGAATGCCTGAAGATAGGATTAAGACCAAGAACTCAAGGTTGCTAAGAGAGTAAATCTTAAAAGTACTTATCACAAGACAAAACTTTGTAACTATGTATTGGTGATGTTAATGAGGCTTACTGTAATTATCATTTCCCAATATATACAAATATTGAATCATTATGATGGACACCTGAAAGTAATATAATGTTATATGTCAGACCTCCATAAAAAGAAAAAAAGACCGAGAACTCAATGAGAGAAAGGAATTCTTTTTTTTTTTTTAAAGATTTTATTTATTTATTTATTCATAGAGACACACAGAGAGAGAGGCAGAGACACAGGCAGAGGGAGAAGTAGGCTCCACACAGGGAGCCTGATGCGGGACTCGATCCAGGGTCTCCAGGATCACACCCCGGGCTGCTACGCCACCGGGGCTGCCCAAGAAAGGAATTCTTGATCGTGAAGTTTGTAGAGGATAACACTGAACATTCCTTACAGAAGGTTATAGTAGACTTCAAATTAATCTTGCTAGCTTACATGAATATCACCAGCCAAGGTTCTCTGTTTTTGGATTCTTTTCTCTCCTTTGTGCTTTTTTCTTCAGGGCATTGTCACTTAACATTTCTCCCTTCATTACATAACATATTTTTAAATTCCTTTATCTTAGCATTATATCTTGGCCTGATTATCTCCTGACTAGTACTTCACATTAAGTTCATTCAGAGAGGAAAAACTAGCTGCATAAATATGAGAGATGTCTTAGTATATGTAAGTTTGGATTTTAAAAGTCTGTTTTCTCTTGGTATTTTGCAGTAACTGCATAATTGCATTTGGTGGTTTTCAGCTTCTTAATTCCAAATGATCTGCTAACAGAGCATCTTATACCCAAGAAATGTATTGACACATTTTCCTTCCATATAGCTCCTCAGTCAGTAGGGTGTATTTTAATGACTTCAATGCAGGTATAACACTTCATTTTTATAATCTTGGTCCATCACATTAGCATTTTTGTAGAAAACCTGAATGACTGAATTTTCTTGTCCTGCATCTTATTCCTTTATTTTAGCTGAGTCGAGTCCATCTTTATTGCTGATGATATGTTTCTCTCTACTTCTTTTTTTTTTTTTTTTTTAAGATTTTGCTTATTTATTCATGAGAGACACAGAGAGAGGCAGAGACATAGTCAGAGAGAGAAGCAGGCTTCTGGCAGGGAGCCCAGTATGGGACTCCATCCCCAGACCTGGGATCACACCCTGAGCTGAAAGCAAACGCTCAACTGCTGAGCCACCCAGGCATCCCTCTCTGTACTTCTTGTATGCAAAATGTTTCAGAATTCTGATTGGAATCTCAGTCCACTTTTACTATCAACTAAAAATATTAATATCACATTAGGTAACATGCAAGTATCATCTCAGTATTCCTGATTGACCTAAACTTTTGCAATAAGGTTTTGTGCCATGTCAGTCAAATTATGTATAAATATTTCTCTGTGCAGATATACTTAAGTCACTATATACTTCCACTTATTGTTTATAATAGTACATGATAAATTTATTGTGACAGTCTCTGTATATACAGATGTCTTATTTTCATGGGCTGAATTTTTAAAATTTTGATAATATTGGCTATTTAAAAAATTACATAATTAGGTATGATTTTAAATGAATTTAAAATCTGGGAATTAAGTATGAACATTGTATATCTTATTTAAAATATATTCAGTCAGTCTGTTTATTGAGTTACTACCATATGCCAAGCACAGTACTAAGTATCATAAATAAATCACTTTAATATTAACCTCAAAGTTACATCTTTCCTATATTTAAAATTATCTTCGGCATTTATAGTTTACAACTATGTATCAGTCATGAATTCTAAATAACCAAATTTGGGTTTTATTTAGGATCAGTGTCTCTCATTCTTTTCATCTGCTATTCTTGTGAAAAAATCCAGGACTTTCTCTTTAGGAACAACAAGGATAGCTACTATTTATTGTGGTCTCCTCTGTCCCCTGCATATTAGGTATGTTATTTTTAAATCATACTGCAATCCTGCAGCACAGGTAAATAAATCCTCATCTTACAGATGAGAAAACTACAGTTCCAAGAGGTTATCTTGCCCCAGACTCCAGAGCTCTCTATCACCAAAACAAGGAGTCCGTCTCTGTTATGTGCTGCTTCTTTGCTCCTTGGCTGTTGTACAGGGTCAAGTCCAACTGAGAATTAAATTCTGAACCTAAGTATGTCAAATACTTTCAAGCCTACAGGTATTTTAGATTTTAATGTTGTTATCTTATTATACTTTGAAAATCATATAAACTGGACCCTTTCTATTCATGACATAATGCTATTTTCAGAAGATTTCATTGAAACATTGCAGAAGAAACTTAAAACTTAAAAGTTTTCCTTTGTATCTTCTGCACAAACAAATTCAAAAACTGGCAATGATGTTTGTGTTTGTCTAATTTTTGTGGTGAGGAAATAGTTTAGTTTGTATTTCATTCATCTAGGGATGTTTTTACATTTACACTTACTAAGTATGCTGTCTGTTTTCAGTACAACCCAACCAATACAAGAATGAAGCATCTTTAAAAGAAGTCCGTTTATTAAGAACCTTGCCCTCCAAACTTCTTCAATCATGCGTAGGAGAGTTGCCCAGATCATCAGCACAAGCCTCTTTTTCACCCCCAGGTTAACAGACTCCATTGTCATTTGCATAATTTGTCTCTTCAGTTCCTGCACCTAATTCTCATTCCTTTGCTCTGTGGGGATTCCTAACGCACCATGGTTCTTCTCATTCTTGCCCTCTGGTCGCATTGAGGAAAAGGTGGACCTTCACGGAAATTTATTAACTCCCTCTGCTTGCAAAGCAGTGTCTTGCAAAGACCTTGGTTTTTAGAGTCAGACAGATCTGGATTTGAAACTACAGCTGTATCACTTATTAACTTTGGGATCAAGGACAACTTAAACCATCTGTCTGACCCTCATTTTCCTTATCTCTGGAACATAGATTGTAATACCAAACTTTGGAGTATTACAAACATTAAGTAAAACAATGTATGAAAAGTGATTAGCATAGTACCCTATTTTCTTCTTATTTTTGGTGAGATTACTCTTTATTGAAACTTATGCACACTCAAGTGTTTTTTAATGTTTAAACTTTTATGGTATCTTTATGCCATGGAAGACATTTTCTTTTCTTAAATGAATTTGAGCTTTTTAGTGGGGAAGATAGCAGGTGATCCTTTGACCTTGATTAGCATTTTAGAGTTATCTGGAATTGACAGTGAAATTGTTTCTGGTCCAATTCTGTTGGTGGGGTAGGAGGGTTCCCCCCGCCTACCAACAAGCAGTTCTTGGATACCAGCAAGATATCCTAATTCTGATACTATCTACCTGGAGATAGTATCATAGGATCCCACAGGTAAAGTTCAGTCCTAGAAGACTGCACCCCACCCCCTACTTCAGATGCCAATCACAAGCCCAGATTGTTACCTGTGCTTCTGACCTACCAGCTACAGATTGGAGGTTCCCACAGCCTCCTCCTTGGACTTCAGATGCAAGTCACAAGTCCATGTTGTTACCTGTACTTCTGACTGACTGGCTGTAAACCAGGGATTCCCAACCTGGAAGCTCTCCAAACCCTGCCCTTTTGGCTTCATTACATAAGCATGATTAATTTAATCATTAGCCATTGGTATTGACTGATCCTCCAGTCCCTCTTCCTTCTGGGAGATCTAGTGGGGGAACTGAAAGTTCTAACCCTCTAAACACAGGGTTGGCTCCCTTGACAACCAATGCCTATACTTAGGTACTTCACAAAAGTCACCTCATCAACATAACAAGACTCTCCTCCCCCCTTAGGAAATTCTAAGAGTTTTGGGACCTGTGAGCCAGGAACTGTGGAAAATAACTAAATATGTGTGAGAAATATATTTTGGTCATCTGAATAGTCATATATATTGATTTCTTCTAAATTGCAGTATCATACCTTTTTCTTAGTGACACCACAGAGCTTATTGGGTTGACATAAACTTGGAAATCAGGAACCCTGGGCCCCTTCTCCTTGGACCTTGAGCCTAACTTGAGCCATCTGACAAGGCTGGCTCTTCCTTTTAGACTGTCTCTGTAGGAGTACAGACTCTATTCAAAGTCAGTTGGCCTCTCAGTTTTCTGCCCAGAGGCTTCCTTTACAAAACTTTAAGTCTTCTGGAAGTATGGTATTTCAACTAGTGTTATATTATGTGTGTGTGTTTAATTTGTAATTTTAAAAGTTTATTGCATACCCGCTACCAGCAGAGCTTTTGGCTAGCTGTTGCATAGGACGCACAAAAGAAGTATAAAATAGATGGGACAGGTTTTTTGTTTTGTTTTGTTTTTTGTTTTTTTTTTAAGATTACAGTAAAAAGAAGGCCATTTGTCCAAACATTAGAAATAAATAAAAGGCTGAATGTCTCAAGCAAGTCATTGGCTAAGTTAGAGTGGGGAAGGGGGTAGAGAGGAGGTGAGATTAAAAAAAAGAAAGGATGCCATCCAGCTGGAAGGAATCCAGAAATTAGAACAGCATTTGGTCTAGTTCTTCAGGGGGGAGTATGGTTGGTAGGAAAAACTGAGTTTCTGGGTAGATTTTAGGCAATGCACATGAGTGAAGTTGTTAAAAGATAAACTGAGGCATATTTAAACTTTTAAGAGTTTATTTGAACAAAAATTTATTCCAGTTGGGCAGTGACTAACTAAGTGGTTAGGAACTCTGCCAATGGGAGCCAGTGGAAAAACTTATGTAGATAAAGTGCAGAAGCAAAGAGAGGAAGTTATTTGATTGGCTGTAGCTTAAAGCCTAGTTGACTGTTGGTGGTTGGTTATCCTTAGCATTTTGATTTTGTAACTTTGAGGCATTTACAGTCTTTGACTTGGGTTTTGCTTATGTAGGCCCTGGCATTAGAGCCACTTCAGTCTAAAGGTCTCCTTGTTAAATTAACTTAACATTTTTACAGAGCTGTAAAAATGCAGGGCAGATTTTAGTTTGAATGTAGAGTAATGAGACTGGAGAAGATAACACTAGAATTTGCAAGTCACATCATGTCCCTTCTTTGCTTATGGCTTCTCATCTCATTTAGGGAAAAAGCCAAAGTCCCTAAAACATCATCTGTTCCCTTCCCCTAATTCCCACTACTTTCTTCCTTCGTCCTCCTTCTCTAGCTGTTTCCCTTGATCAGGCCAAGAGCGCCACCTCTGGGTGTTCGTTTCCTCTGCCTAAAGTTCTCTTCTGCCAAACAGCTACATGGCTCACCCTTTACTTCTTTCAGGTCACCCTTATCTGAGAGACCTGTCCTGGATTTTCTGTATCATCCCCTCTCACTTCTGTCACTCCCCATTCCCCCTACTTTGTTTTTATTCTTCTCAGTATTCGGGAAGTACAAGGTTAGGATCACTGACATCCTATATATGGTTGCTTGTGAATTGTTGCTTGGTCTTAAGCCATTAGAATGCACATTCTCTGGGAGTGAGGACCTACTGCAGTATCCCCAGGACATAGGACTAGTACTTGGCATATTCAAATATTTATTAGACAAAAGAGAAAAACAAGAGCAGGAAAGAGAGGGAGAGGGAGGGAAGGAATTAGATATGGGTCCTATAGGATTTTGCATTCCAGGCAGGGGAATACAAATTTATTCATTAGAAGGGTTTGAACAGAGGAGTGAGAGTAGGGATGCCTGTGTGACTCAGCAATTGATCATCTGCCTTCAGCTTGGGGCATGATCCTGGGATCCGAAATCAAGTCCCTTGTGGGGAGTCTGCTTCTCCTTCTGCCTGTCTCTGCCTCTCTCTATGTGTGTCTCTCATGAATAAATAAATAAAATCTTTTTTTAAAAAAATGAAGGAGAGTGAAAACACGTACTTTAGGAAGATTAGTTAGATGACAATGTATAGGATGGATTTTTTAAAAAACTTCCATCAGTCCCCCCTTCCTATCTCCCATTTATTTATTTATTTATTATTATTATTTTTTTTAAAGACTTATTTATTTATTCATTCAGAGAGAGCAAGAGAGAGGCAGAGGGAGAAGCAGGCCCCATGCTGGAAGCCCGATGTGGGACTTGATCCCAGGTCTCCAGGATCACACCCCAGGCTGCACGCAGCGCTAAACCGCTGAGCCACCAGGGCTGCCCCCCCCCCTTTTTTTTAGATTTATTTATTCATAGACGGGGGCGGGGGCCAAAAACACAGGCAGAGGGAGAAGCAGGCTCCATGCTGGGAGCCCAACATGGGACTTGATCCCGGGTCTCCGGGATCACACCCTGGACTGAGGCGGCGCTAAACTGCTGAGCCACTTGGGCTGCCCAATCCCCCCTTCCTATCTCAAAGCCAGCACTCTGTAACATAGCTATTTGTGCTTAAAAAATAAAATAAAATTTTAAATTTTGAAATAGTGTGACTCTCAAGAAACTGCTAAAATTGCTAAAAGCAAATTCCCTATACTTTCCCCCCAATCTGCCCTAGTGATAATATCTTACATTACTGTAGTTCATTGTCAAATCCAGAAAAATGACCTTGGTACAATACTATTAACTCTGCTATAGGCCTTAGTTGAATATCATCATTCTTTACATGCACTTTTGTGTGTGTGTGTGTGTGTGTGTATAGTTCTAGAATTTTCTTATATGTGTAGAAACATGCTTTTTAATGTTTCTACATCTGATTTTCAAGTTTTTGACAAAGTACTAGAAAATCTCCTCTTTAGTAATACTCTCCAGGTTCTTGGCCTCCTACATTAAAAATAAAGTGAATGGCCTGTTGTTTTCTTTCTTTATTCTGTCCCGGTGTTCTTTGTAGCCTTTTCTTTCTACAATAAAGATGATTTAAAAACTTCACTTCATCAGTATTGACAAATCATATTACTTAAACAGGTCTTAATTTTTTTGTTTTAAAACCAGTGCATTGGGCAGCCCGGGTGGTGCAGCGGTTTAGCGCCACCTTCGGCCCAGGGCCTGATTCTGGAGACCCGGATCGAGTTCCACGTCGGGCTCCCTGCGAGGAGCCTGCTTCTCCCTCTGCCTGGGTCTCTGCCTCTCTCTGTGTCTCTCATGAATAAATAAATAAAAACTTAAAAAAAATAAAACCAGTGCATTATATTACTATATAACATTTCTTTCTGTTGGCCATTTGTCTACTTAACAACCTTCAGATCCTTTCTTTATAGAAAAATATTTCTATAAGACTCTTAACAGGGTTCTAGTTTTTTTCCTTTGCCTACCCTACCCTACTAATTAAAAGTATTCTGGTCAGTAATTTACCAACAATTTCAGAACTGGGAAGGACAGTGGGTGGGAAGGAGATTAGCTAAATTGTTTAAAGTCCTTTATTCATTCTTTTAAAAATTAAACTTCTGGGGATCTCTGGGTGGCTCAGCAGTTTAGCACCACCTTCGGCCCAGGGCGTGATCCTGGAGTCCCAGGATCGAGTCCCATGTCGGGCTCCCTGCATGGAGCCTGCTTCTCCCTCTCCCTCTGTGTGTGTGTGTGTGTGTCTCTCTCTCTCCCTCTCTGTGTCTCTCATGAATAAATAAATAAAATCTTAAAAAAATTAAACTTCTGATATTTTTAGATATTCTGCTAGCCATATTATCTTAAAGGGCCACCTTATTAGCTTTTATATGTTGAACATATTTGTCTTTAAGTTATTTACAGATTTTCAAAAACAAAGTGTTAATGTTGAAATCTTACAATTTCTGCAGCTGTGTTATATATGTGCTATATACATTCATATATATTCTATGTGAGAGATATAACATATACACATATATAGCATATACACGCTTATATGTGGCTGATGTTTAGGGTGATAATTGATGGTCTTCAGTAGGATGCTGGGTTAATATGCAGGCCTGTGTGTGACCACTGAAGAAGAATCAAGGTCTTTGTGAACATACTTGATACATTTCTTATAGGTTCTGAGTTGTATCCGCACGGAATGGGATCCACTGGATGTTCGCTTTGGCACCAAACAGCCTTATCAAGTGTTGACAGTGGAGCGCTCCATCAGTGTAGACAAAGAGCCCATGGCTGACAGCTGCATCTATGAATATGTTCGGAACAAAATCCAGTGTATATCAGTAACCAGAATACCACTAAAATCAAAAGCTATTAGCTGCTGCAGGAATGTTACTGAAGACAAACTGATTCTGGGCTGTGAAGATTCTTCAGTAATTCTTTATGAAACTCACCGTAGAGTAACTCTCTTAGCCCATGCTGAACTTTTGCCTTCATTAATAAGCTGCCACCCAAGTGGTGCCATTCTACTAGTTGGCAGCAACCAAGGGGAGCTGCAAATTTTTGATATGGCTTTATCCCCTATTAACATCCAGCTCTTGGCTGAAGACCGCTCACCCAGGAAGACTCTGCAGTTCAATAAATTCTTTGACATTTCTAGCAGTCTTGTTCAAATGCAGTGGATAGCTCCTCCATTGGTTTCTGAGAAGCCAGAACGTGGGGACATTTATGATCTCCTCTTCCTCAGGTTTGACAGAGGACCTTTGGGTGCACTCTTGTTTAAGCTTGGTAAGTCAAGAAAGTTGGTGAGTTAAGTTAAAATGTTTATGATGGTGACATTATGATTAAGAGAATAAAACCATCCTAGAAATGGAAGTTTTCTGTGTCATCCTATAAATAGGCTTGCCTTTCAAAAATTTTATATAATTTTTTTTCAGGTAATATTTATGCCCAATGTGGGGCTCTGACTCACAACTCTGAGATCAAGAGTCACGTGCTCTCCTAACTGACCCAGCCAGGTGCCTTCATATAGTTTCTTTAAGAAAGCTTTGTGGATGATTTTCTAAATGTTAAGGAGCATTAGATAGTGAAGAGTTTGGAAATTGCACTAATTGCTCATTGTAATGCATGAAAAACTTAAACTTAACACTTTTGATACTTTCCAAAATAAATACATATATGAATATTTTGAAAGTACTTAATATGCCATTAAAAAGTTCTTTGTTGTAGGAATGTAATACTTTTTCTATTAATTAGTTATTCTAGATGATAAGTATCCATTGCTTCCCAGATTGCAATGTGTAAGACAAATGTTTTAAAAGAAGAGAAAGCAAATGTTTGGTTAGAATTTGGACAGAAGGTTATACAACTCTGTTTCCTTTTAGATAAAAATATTGAAAAAGTTTTTCAATATTATGAAAATCATGTATTAATGTAGCTCATTTCAACCAGGAAACTTTTTTTTTTAGATTTTTTTTTTTAAGTAATTTCTACATCCAGTGTGGAGCTTGAACTTACAACCTGAAGATGAAGGGTCGTATGCTCTACTGACTAAGCCAGCAGGTGCCCCTCAACCAGGAAACTTTAATACAAAATTGTATTAGTATGATTCATTGGTCTTTTGCAGTTTTACATTACCAGCTATGCATTATGCCCTATAATATTCTTTTTTTTCCCTATAATATTCTTTAGGTAGTTTTGTATAACTTAACATTCTTGAGAGAACCTCACTTAGGTTTTAAAAATAGATTTTAATTCATATTATTGCAACTTGAAAACAGAAAAGTAAATATATTTTTAAACCCATTACATGATTTGGCTCTGTGGTACAAAATTAAGTTTTGAAAGACATTGTAATGTTTGTTAAATAGCTGTCAGTTTACTTTTTTTTGGTAATATGTCTACCTCTGAAATTGAACCCATGAAATAAATCTAGTTGAAAATGACTTGATTAACCTGAAAGATATAGTAGATATAATGTGAGGACTATATTCTTTCCACATAATAAAACCGCAACTAAATCTGTTTATAATGGTCATGTTGCCCAAGAAAAAAAATGTTTGGAATCTCATTTATTGTAAGATAATCCAGTTCTACTTTGCCCGACTACATGTTTAACAGTTGTATATCTCCATACACAACACTCATTAAAGTGGATGTTAGATGTTTTGCATGTCTGTTAAAACACACACACACACACACACACACACGCATACACACACACACACCCTCTAAATTACCCAGTTACCTGTCAAACAAAAGGCTGTCTGCCCACATATACCTAGCTTTTCTTCAGCCCTCCCTTGTGGGCCTACTCACAACAGCTTTGCAAAAAGCACAGCTTTCTCTTCCTATCTCTAGCACATTTGCCTTCTTACTAAAGTAAACAGGCTCTCAGTGTAGGGATTTAGAGGGCTTCCTGCTAATTGCCAGCTTGTAAACTTAATTGGACTGTCTCCCTGGGCACTGTTCCTAAATCAATTAGGCAATGAGTTGGCTGTCACCTCTTTTTCCCAAGAAGGTCTCTTGGAAGAGAATTATCCAATAGAAGTCAAGCATTCAAATGAAAAGGTGATAACTTCTGCAACTGACATTTATCATTTAAATTTTATTTTCAATATGACTCTTAAGTTTTATGGGATAGGGGAAATTGTACAGACTTACAGACTCTTTAAAAGATCTAAATATGGAGTTTCCCAGAATTTTAAAAATGTAAGATTAATATTTATTACAGATTATTTATTTTTTCTAGGAAGAGTAGATTCCTTGAAACAGTAGATTCCAACTAACAGATCTTTTTTTTTTTTTTTTTTTTAAAGAAAACCCTGTTTAAAGAACAGATTTTTCTTAGGTTCTGCTACTAAATACATCCAAAAATTTTAATATACTTCTTGAATTAACACAGTGCTGATTCTGGGCATCCATGTGGAATTTTCATGTATAATTCAAGTTACTGCATATATAAACAGGTAGTTGCATGTGCAGTTTCTCCACTAGGGAGCATTTACGAGATTTTTTCATAAGCTTGTTATGCAAGCCTTTGGAAAATTTGACATGCAAGGTGTAGCTTACAATTTAAGAAGCTGACATAGATCATAGTTTAAAATAGAATGCTGTCATATGTAAACGTGGCAGTGGCTGGTGCCAATATGCTAAGATTTTTGGAGTTTGACTTTGAGAATAGGTCAGTGTAGTGTTGAAGGAAAACTTTGTTCCAAGGCTAGAACTTCCATTTAGAATCCTTATAATCATCACACAAATGTGTTGGGGATTAAAAGGCCATCACCAGTGTTAGAAGAATTTGAAGAGCATGTCTTCCTCAGGAGGGAGCTAGAAGTGTCATCCTCCCACATAGAAGCCAATAAGTACTGTTTTATGTAAAGCAAAATGTAATCAGATTTCTTTGCTTGGCAATCATTGTTCCATATTTCCACATATGTAGACTGAGATTAATTTTCAAAAGAGGAGTCCCTAATTATATTACAGAGATATTAAAGCTTTTGCATTGTCATCAATCAGTACCTTTTTCAACTTTCACTGCTCTCCTTAAACTCACATGGTCAGCTCCCTGCCCTCTCAGCTCCCTGCCCAATTAAAGAGTCATACCTTTTAATTGGCACTTCATTAAGTTTATCTGCTCTTCACCATCTCCCCACCCACCCACCTAACCAACCATTTATCTACATGAACATAAATCTTTCCTTCTCAATTCAGTGGAAAAGGAGCCCTTCCTCTTATCTAAGACAGTTCCACCACTAGTTCCAATCTGGATCCCATTACATTCCTATGGATACCTTTACTTTGTCATCCTCCCCACAGCCCCCATGAATTTTGCTTTGTAGATGAGGCCCAAGCCACACTATAAAACAAATAAACGAACATCTCTTCCTTAAAATTGTTTCTTCTCTGTTACTAATCAAATGTTCTCCTTCTTTTTGTAGTTACACTCACTGAAATAATAGTGAACACTAACTTTTTCTGCTACTTTACTTCCCATTAGTTCCTCACAGTATCAAGTTCTGGCCTGGTTCTTTATTGTTCTTCTGGAACTGCTTTTGGAAAGGTCATCAGAGACTTCCTACTTGATACATATATTTCTTTTATCTTACTTGATGACTTTTCAGCATTTAATAATAGTTGCTGACCACTTCTACCATCATTGATTTCTCATCATACCTGCCTTCTGTGACCTGAAATCCACCTTTTCATCACTTTTTCATGTCCTTCTTCTGTATACTCATGAATATGTTGAGGCTCCCTAAGTTTCCATTTTTAGCTCTCCTCCTGATTTATACAGATTAAGAGCTTTTTCTTATTTTCCTTCTCCCCAAACCTGTTTCTTCTCTTATATTCTCCATTTTGGTGGATGGCACAGTTATTCAGATGGAATCCCAAGTGAGAAATCATCCTAGAATCCTCCCTCACCCCTAATGCCATATAATTAGTGACCAAGTCCTTTCAATTCTGCCTTCTAAATACTGTCAGAAACCTCTCTAGTCAGCCTTGCTGTCATTACCTTAATTTGGCCCTACCCTGTTTTTTTTTAATTTTATTTATTTTTAAAGATTTTATTTATTTATTCATGAGAGACACAGAGAGAAAGAGAGGCAGAGACACAGGCAGAGGGAGAAGCAGGCTCCATGCCAGGAGACTCGATCCTAGGACTCCAGGATCACACCCCGGGCCAAAGGCAGGCGCCGAACCACTGAGCCACCCAGGGATCCCCCGTACCCTGCTTTCAAGCAGTGATCAAATAGTAGCTTTCTTTCTGTAATCTTCTACCTTCCAATCTTCTCATCCCACCCCACAGTTAATCCCCTGAACTGCCACCACAGTGATCTAACTGCAGATTTGGCCATGGATTTTTCAGCCTGAAATTCTTCAGTGATTGATAAACACTTGTCTGCCTCTCAGGGCACATCCCCCTAGCTGTTTTTGCAAGAGTGTAGCTCCCCATCCAAGGCATGTGCTCTACACTTCCTCCTTCCATGGTTTAGATAGTTTTCCATCCACCTGGAGTGCCCCCGTAGTGCTCTCACTAGAGACCGCAAAGTTGGGAAAAGATTAAATGTTCAAGTGATTATATCAAGCAAGAAATAATTAAAGCTAACCTCTTTCCTCTCCTAGGATTTTGAAAATCAAAGGCAGTATGTGCATGTGCATGTGTGTTTGTCATTCTGTCTAACAAAACAAGTAGTATGATGTTTCTCTTAGTGTTTTTTTAAGAAGTATGTTTTCTTCAAAAGAGTTATTTTCAGTGGGCTATTGAAATATTATACTTTACCCAAGTAGTAATTGGGGGTAATTTATTGCTGTAAAAAATGTCAGATAATTTATTAGATGCCTACTCATCTTAAAGTTGGATCTCCTATCATTTGAAATGGACTGTTACTCCAGATAGCACTCTGCTTTCTTTAAACTAGAATGATGATGGATTTTTAAGTCACATTTATTGGGGTATAATTTACATAAAATAAAATGTACCCATTCCAAATGTACAGTTTAATGAGTTTTGGCAAATGTATATATCCTCATGATTACTACCACAATCAAGAAGATATAGATTTCAATCACCAAAAACTTCTCTCAAACCCTTTTGCAGCCATTCCTCATCTTCCTCAAAGCTGAAGAGCACAGACCTGCTTTCTGTCATTACTGATTAGATTTGCTTTTTCTGAATTTCATAGAAAAGGACTCATAAAATAGGTATTTTTCTAATGCCTTACTTTTTTAACTCAGCATCTGTGAGAATATTCCATATTGATATGTTTTATCTATAAATTTTCCTTTATGTTACTGAGTAGTATTCCGCTGTTTAGATAAACCACAATTTGTATATTGTTCCACATGTTTATGGACATGAGTTGTTTCCAGATTTAAGCTAATATCAATAAAAATGCCATGTACTTTCATGTACACATCTTTATATCGAAGTATATTTTAATTTCTCTTGGGAAAAACCTAGGAGTAGAATGACTGGGCCATAGGCTACATGTATGTTTAACTGAAAAAGAAACACTATATTTTGGAGTTCTAGTTGCTCCACATCCTAACACTTAGCATTAATGGTCTTTTTAATTTGGGGGATTCTAATGGATTTGTAATGGTGTTAATTTTCATTTCCCTGATGACTGTTGGAATTGAGCATCTTTTTATGTGTTTATTTGCCATATATCTTCTCTGATGTCTTCAAATCTTTTGCCCAAATTTAGTTGGACTGTTTATTTTTGAGATGTAAAAGTTTTTATATATTCTGAATATAAGTTCTTTGTAAGATACTAGTATTATGAATATTTTCTTCCAGCTTGTAATTATCTTTTCATTTACTTAACTGTGTTTCTAGTAGCAGGAGTTTTTAATTTTAATGAAATTCAATTCTTAAATTCTTTATGACTTGTATTTTTCATGTACTGTCTATGAAGTAATTTTCTAACCGTGTTTTCTTCTAGGAGTTTTGTGATTTTAGCTCTTAGAATTAGGTTCATGGTCTGTTTCAAGTTAATTAATGCATATAGCGTGAAGCATGGATTGAAATTAAGTTTTAAATATGAATACTACACTGTCTTAATTACTGTAGTTTTACGGTAAATGTTGAAATCAAATACTAATGTTCTCCAGCTTTGTTCTATTTCAAAATTGTTTTGGCTACTCTAAATCTTTTAAATTTCTATGTCAATTTTATTTTATTTTATTATTTTTTAAACGGCCTTTTTTTTAAAGATTTTATTTATTTATTCATAGACACAGAGAGAGAGAGAGGCAGAGACACAGGCAGAGGGAGAAGCAGGCTCCACGCCGGGAGCCTGACGTGGGACTCGATCCCAGGTCCCCAGGATCACACCCCAGGCTGCAGGTGGCGCCAAACCATTGTGCCACCGGGGCTGCCCTCTATGTCAATTTTAAACTGAACTTGTCAGTTTCATAAAAACACTTGAGATTTTGATTTGGAGCATGTTGAATCTGTAGTTGAATTTGGAGTGGAATGACAATTTAACAATATTGAATCTCTCAGTCTATGAACACAGTATCCCTCTGTATTTATTCAGATCTCATAAGATTTCTCTCAGCAGTGTTTTTTTAGTTTTAAGTGTAAAGATCTTACATATATTTTGTTCAGGTTTTTGGGTGCTACTGTAAATAGTACTTCTAATTACAATTTTAATTGTTCATTGAGATTATACGGAAATAAAATTTGAAAATATTGACCATGTATCCTGCAACCCTTTTTTTAAAAACTTTATTTATTTATTCATTCATGAGAGATAGAGAGAGAGAGAGAGAGAGGCAGAGAGGCAGAGACACAGGCAGAGGGAGAAGCAGGCTCCATGCAGGGAGCCTGATGTGGGACTTGATCCCAGGTCTCCAGGATCACACCCTGGATTGAAGGCGGCGCTAAACCGCTGAGCCACCTGGGCTGCCCTCCTGCAACCCTTTTAAACTCATTTCTTAGTTGTAATAATGTTTTTTTTTGTTTTGTTTGGTTTTGTTTTCTGTAATAATGTTTTTGTAGATTCTTTAGAGCTTCCTGGGATGACCTATGACAATGGCAATTAAAAACAGTTTTACAATCTTATTTATTAACCTGTATGCCGTTTATTTTGGTTTCTTCCCTTATTATACTAGCTAGGATCTCCAGTATAGTATTAAATAGAAGTGGCAAGAGAGGACATCCTTGCTTTGTTTTTGATCTTAGAAAGCATTTAGTTTTTTCACTATAAATATTATGTTATTAGGTTGAGAAAATCTATTCCATTCCTAGTTGGCTGAGACACATTATCTTGCGTGTATATTGAATTTTTTTCAGGGGCTTTTTTTTGCATCATTAGAAATGATTATATGCTTTTTCTGGTCATATGGTGAATTGTACTGATTAGTTTCCAGATGTTTCAGTGGCCTTGCATTTGTTGGATAAATCTCTCATTTATGATATATGATCTGTTTAATATATTGCTGGACTTGCTAATATTTTGTTAAGGATTTTTCTGTTTATGGGAAATATTGGTATGTAGTTTTCTTTTTCTTTTCCTGTAATGTCTCTGTCATTTTTGATATTAGTGTAATGCTAATATCATGAAATGAGTTGACAAGTACTCCCTCTTTTATATTTTTGAGTTGTGTTGAGTTGATATTATTTCTTCTTTTGATGTTTGAGAGAATTCACCAATGAAGGCATCTGGACATGCAGGTTTTGTATGTGTGGGGCACATGCCTGCATGTGTATGTGTATAAAGTTCCTTTAACTATGAATTCAAATTTAAATAACAGAGTCATTCAAATTATTTATTCCTTATTGAAAGAGCTTAGAGAGCTTGAATCTTACAAGGAATCCATTTCATTTAAATTATATTTGTGTAAAGTTATTCATATTAAACAATATTTTTTAATGTCTGTAGTTCTATAGTCTTTATTTTTGATTGGGTAAGTTGTGTCAACTCTATTTTTTTAATCAATTTAGGCAGAGGTTGGTCAATTTTACTGATCATTTCAAAGAGCCAGCTGTTGATTTCATTGGCTCTTCTTTATTTTCTATTTCTTATTTGTATCATTTCCACTCTTCAGTTTACTTTAGGTATAATTTGCTCTTCTTTCCGTAGGTTCTTAACATGAGAGCTTGTATTGTTGATTTTAGATCTTTCTTCTTTTCTAATTAAAACATTTAAAGCTAGAAATTTCCCTCTAAGTACTGCTATAGCTGTACCTCACAAATTTTGATGTTACATTTTTATTTTTATTCTGAAATTTCGAGATATTTTTTAATTTACTTTGTGATTTCTTCTTTATTTTTATTTATTCTTTTTTAGTAATCTCTACCTCCAACGTGTGGGGCTGGAACTCATGACCCTGAGGTCAAGAGTTGTATGCTCTACTGACTAAGCCAACCAGGCACCCCTGTGATTTCTTCTTTAAATCATAGTTTGTTAGTTTAGGATTTTATTGATCTGAGAGAGAAAGACAGAGAGAGCACCAGTAGGGGGAAGGGCATTGGGAGGGGAAGGGACAAGCAGACTACCTGCTGAGCAGGGAGACTTGTGTGGGGCTTGATCCCAGGACCCTGAGACCATGACCTGAGCTGAAGTCGGACACTTAACAAACTGAGCCACACAGGTGCCCCTAAATCAGTTTATTTAAATAAATGTTGACTAGTTTCTAAATGTTTGGAGATTTTTCAAACATCTTTCTGTATTGATATCTAATTCTGTTGTGGTCAGAGGACCTACTCTGTATGATTTCAAAACAGTTAAATCAATCTATCTATCTATCTATCTATCTATCTATCTATCTATCTATCTATTTATTTTATTTGTTTGCTTATTTATTTATTTATTCATTCATTCATTCATTCATAAAAGACAAAGAGAAAAAGAGAGGCAGAGACACAGGCAGAGGGAGAAGCAGGCTCCATGCAGGGAGCCCAATGTGGGACTCGATCCCAGGACTCCAGGATCACTCCCTGGGCTGAAGGCAGGCGCTAAACTGCTGAGCCACCCTGGGATTCCCCAAAACAGTTAAATTTATTGAGGGTTGTTTTATCACCCTGAATATGCCACATCTTGGTTGATATTCTGTGTACATGTAAAAAGAATGTGTATTTTGCTGTTATTGGGTTAAGTATTTTATATATGTCAGATCAAATTCATTATTAGTGTTTTTCAAGGTTTTTCTATCTTTACTGATTTTGTTTATGTGTTCTCTCAATTAGTGAGAGAGAAATGCTAAAATCTCCATTTATAATTATGGCTTTTGACTTTTTCTCCTTTCAGTTCTATCACTTTTTGCTTTATTATTTTCTGTTATTAGGTACATTTAGGATATTATGGTTTTTCATGATTTTTCAATTCTTTATTATAAAGGTATAGAATTTTAGTTTAATTCATTTTTATTTTAGCAGTTTTTAAAGTTTTGCTGTTGACTCCTGGCTTGCATGATTTCAGAAGCAAAGTTTGCAATTTTTCATATCTTTATATGTGTGTTTTTTTCTTTGGCTACTTTTTAAGATTTTTCTCTTTATCAACCTTTTGAACAGTTTGATTATGATTTTTTTTGTTTGTTTTTTTCTTGACAGATCAGTTCCTTTGCTTGCTATAATTATTGTTTAGGGTATAAATGGAGTCAACAGATTTCAGATATTTTTGGTTTCCTATCAAGTTCCTACATATTAATATCTACTGCCAAGGAACCACCCTGATTTATGAGAGCTTTCAGTGCCTAACTGCAGGCTCATGAAAGCTTTTGGATAGTACCATTCATTGATTTTACCAACACAAAAAGAATAGTGAGGTTTTATTGCTTAGTATAATCAGGGCAATTCCCCAGATTCCCTATCAAGTTGAATCCTGTCAGATACAGCACAAATTCTCATTTTAATGTGACTTGAAGTTAAAATTAAGAATTTAGGCATCTTTCTTATGAACTCTAATATACTTTTTAAATCCTAAAACCTATAACTATTCCAGTTAAATGATGATGATAGTAATAAAAAGAATTGCAGTAATATTTTATATATTTTACAGCTTACAAATAATTTTACATACATTTTCTCATTTAGCTTTATGATTATTTATAGAAGTTTTTATAGACTTACTCTAATTATCAAACACTGGCTGAAGTAAAAGGTTTTATAGCCAGCCATTTTTGAAAGATTACAAAAATAAAAATCAAACCCTGCTTAAAAGCCCTAATATTTACTGTTGTTTAATTACACAGAAATTATTAGTTTCAAATGATCAAGCATATATAAAAAAATGATAAAATAATTAGAATGACCCATCTGTTTTGTGTGTGTGTGTGTGTGTGTGTGTGTGTGTGTGGTCTTACTCCTCTAAGATTAGAAGTGGAGGGACACCTGAGTGGTTCAGTGGTGAGCCTCTACCTTCAGCTTAGGGCATGATCCCGGGGGCCTGGGAGCTGGGGTCCTGGGCCTGGGAGCCTGCTTCTCCCTCTGCCTGTGTTTCTGCCTCTCTCTTTGTGTCTCTCATGAATAAATAAATCAAATCTAAAAAAAAGAAAAACCAGATTAGAAGTAGATTTTCTTTCATTTTAGAAGGTTAAACATATGTTTATATTGTATCAAGAATATTTCAAGTAAATATTAGTTGTGAAGGGCATCATTAACAGTATTAATCATTTCTTACTTCAATAGAAAAGAATAGTTTTTAAATGCCAGTTTAAGGTAAATTGGTATGTGGTACCTATGAAAAAACTATCAATTGAGAGTACTCATTAATAAAAATAGACTTAAAAGTATTTATATAATCATATTTGTCATGGATATTTGTACTTACCTGTACCCACACCAAAGTATATGGGGCTGACAACTAGAAACAACTTAGAACTAATGAAGCTGGTCAATAAGAACTGTGTTCACATCAAAAACCTGTCTGTAAATGTATACAACAGAGGCCTAAACAACTGATAGGAAAAATAGAGTTAGCTCTTGTGGTTTACCTAAAAATTCTTCTTATGTTTATTCATTTTTAGTGTAAGCAGTTTGATTATGTGGAGTATCAATTAATGCTCAATGATAGGCATAAGATAGATGGAGTTGGTAGCTGGAATTCAAAATGAAGATTTAACCACAGAATCACTATTCATAGCCTCCTGAATCCCACATTTCTAGCACTTACTGTAAGAAATGATTACTGTGTTTTTCCTTTATGGAAATGTTAACTCTGTTTTTATTAGTCTACTTTTTATTTTTAAAAGAATCACTTGGTTTTACTTTTTTGTGACAGGTATTTTCACGCAAGGACAGCTGGGCCTGACAGACATCATATTCCAGTATATTCACTGTGATGAGATCTACGAGGCAATAAACATCCTGAGCAGTATGAACTGGGACACTCTGGGCCATGAGTGCTTTATCAGCATGAGTGCCATTGTAAACCATCTTCTTAGACAAAAACTCACTCCAGAGAGAGAAGGTCAGACATGAAATACACTTTGTAAATTGATTTTGTATATACATGAAGTACATTTTATTGAGTCAGTTATCTTTTGAGGATTTTTTGAGTTACGTTATTGGAGATTGAAAGATAAAAATGTTAATGCCCTATTAAAACTGATAAGATCAGATGTCAAGTATCTATATGGAAAAAAATTATATGCTGGTTTACTATATAATGTCAACATAAACAGTAACTTTTTTTTATATACCTATGTTGGAACTCACAATGCAGTCATTGTACATTTCAGTTTAAGTTCATGTGTGGAATATGCTCAAATTTCAAACTTTAATCAAGAATTTTATATACTCTCGGGGCACCTGGGTGGCTCAGTTGGTTAACTATCTGGTTTGATTTCAGCCTAGGTCATGATCTCAGGGTCATGAGATGGAGTCTGGGGTTGGGCTTCATTCAGTGCGGAGTCTCCTTGTCCCTCTCCTTCCCCCTCTACTCCCTTCCCTTCTCATACATGCACTGCCTCTCTCAAATAAATGAATAAATCTTAAAAAAAAATTTTTATGTATTCTCTAGGATCTGGTACACAAAGAACCAAACAAAAGTCCTTATTCTTCCTTCACTTTAGACATCGATATTTTTCTCTCCCACCCCAAGTCTTTTGTCCAGAGAATAGTCCTTACCACTGATTTTGTGTGTGTGTGTGTGTGTGTGTGTGTGTGTGTGTGTGTGTGAGAGAGAGAGAGAGAGAGAGAGAGAGAGAGAGAAAGAGAAAGAGAAAGAGAAAGAGAATTGTAGTCCAGGCTGCTGCTCCTGTTTTCATTCTAACTGATAGTTCTGATATCCTTCTGCCTGCTTAGATTTCTCTACATTCCCTCAGTAAGTAATTGTACCCATAGGATCTAAGATAAGATACTGTTTTGTCTTTTTTTTTTTTTTTTAAAGTAAGCTGTATGCCCAGTGTGGGACTTGAACTCATGACCCTGTGATCAAGAGTTGCACGTTCTACCAACTGGAGCCAGCCAGGCACCCCTTAAATAGAATACTGCTTTAAAAAAGGGGGTAAAATAATGTGCCACATACAATGATGAAATTCATTTTTATATTTGTCAATTATCCAGCATATGTTATTTTTATTTTTAGTTATTTACTTAATGTAAAATGTACCTACATGCTCTTGCACTTGTTTCTTTCTTTAAAATCTTTGCAAGATGCATTGACATTAATGATGAGAAGTCCTAGCCCATGAGAAACTGTTCCTACATAATTTACAAGATAGAGAAAACAGGAAATATGTCAAAAGGCTGGAGAGGTTTTCCCCTACTATTTTCTTTGAATGTTTATAGATTTTCTAACTCCATTTTATTACATTTCCAAAGTAAACACAGTGTTTAGATGAAATTCTATACATAACCTTCATTGTAGTAATTTTAGTGGGCATGTTCCTTCAGGAAGTTCACATTATGGGACTTGTCCCAACTCACAGGAGGCCCACAACAAGTATTTATTTAATGTTAATTGAATGTGCTTTTTGGAGGTAGTCCAACCCATCTATGGAAGGTCCAGTATTTCTACAGTGAGAAAATACCTAGCACAGACAGTGCTGGGCCTACTGTAGGTATTCAATGCATATTAGTTAAAAAGAAGAGTATAACTTCAATATGTTAGGGTACTAGATATTACTGCAATATGTCTGCCTACGGAGTTATCTCAAGTACTTATTTCTTATATTGGTACACTCTCAAGATAAGGTACATTAGTAGGAAAAAAAAAGCAGAATCCATAAAGAAAGTCTGTTATGGTATATGCAATCTAAACCAGAGATCTTAAATTTATAGTTGGAGAATTATAGAGAAGATAAAATATTGACAGTTGCTCAGGACACTGAGAAATTGCTGGCACCTTGGTGATTTTGTGTTGTAAGAAAGAGTACTAGGGAATTCACAAATGGGCATTATCAGATTCTTGCTTTAATAAAGGATATTTTCAAGGAACCATTTTGGTAAGATAGAGAAATAAAAAAAAGCTTGTATGATACTAGGCTATTAAAATAAAACACTTTCATGATGCCGGGTTATCAGAATATGTATATTTTAAGTAGGTATATGTGTTTTTCCCCAAGCAACTGCAAAATACATTTCTAAGACACTCAGAATTCTTCTCTATTGAGATTTATGCTCTCCGAATCTAACATTTGACGTGGTAATTTGTTTTCCTTTTTATTAGTGGAACCCAGTGAGCTCTTTTATTTGTAGCTGTGTTGTGGTTATCTTTGAGATCTTCATTTCTGCCTTAAACATCAAGCTGGGCTATCTAATGAATCTATAACTGTGCTGGGAGTTATGAGTATTCCATGTAGGCTTGAACATTTCAGAAGTACATGCTGTCAGGAAAACAAGCAATGGCAAGAGGATCTGGCTTGTTTTCACAATAGCATTGCCGTATTCAATTTTAATCTAAATTGACTGCTGCTTTGAAAGAAAATACCCCTAAAGTTCATCTTACTTTACTGTCTAGAGTTGAGATTAAAAAAAAGAAATTACTAACAGCTTAGCCAACTCCATAGCAATTACTCTGATGAGGTATTTAATACTTTCAAACCAAATATGCCTAAAACTAAAGAGTTTTGCTAAATAAGGAATTGTTTATTCAATCCAGTGTTAGTAATATAAAAATCAATGGAGTCTCACTGTGAACTGTAGTGTTGTCATACAACTGTCACCATTACTGTAATTATATAACTTCCAGGTATTTCTGGGAGAAAACACAACTCCAAAGGCATGGCGTGGTAAAATTATGAAGTAGGCAAAATGCGCCTTTTTCTCCCAGTCTCTAGTCCTCTGGTTTATCAAAACTTGCTCTCCAATCCTTTTTTCCTAGGAAGGTGTCAGTTGACCAAGAGTGGATTAGCATGTCATCCCTCCCAGGGGTATTAGCTTTCATACTTGGACAAAACCAACAATCTTGTTTTTTAGGACAATATTTAGGGAAGGTATGGGGACTTTCACTGTTTCTTTGAAATTGTCTTAGAAAGATATTATTACTCCAATAGGGCTATTTTTGTTTGCATTACTTTAAAAACACTTCTAATACTTAACTTCAATCCCCAATGCAAAAAGGGTAGTTTTCTCCTTTCAATTAAAGAGAGTAAATGTTGAGCACAGTGACTTGATTTTACTGGAAATACTAGTTCAAACTGTGTTACTTTGATGAGTCACTGTTTTAATTACCCATTTGTGGTGAGAGGTTGGTTCATTATGGATTTCTTCAGTTTTGACAGCTTTTTGTTGCTCAGAGTCATTGTCAGCTTTGCCTCAAGTGAAAGTTTATACACAGGTTTGTTTTTGTACCAGCTGTCATATTTTAATTTCATCTTTCCTGCAACAAGCTCACATTTCATCCAAGTTTGCAAAACCTGACTGACTGCAAACATGAGTATTCTGTTGTAATTGAAGGAGTTTCACTTGTTTTAGTGCTGCTATGTTTGAATTCCACAGCACAGCTTGAGGCAAGCCTTGGAACCTTTTATGCTCCAACAAGACCACTCCTGGATACAACCATATTGGAATATAGAGACGAAATCAGCAAATATGCAAGAAGATTCTTCCATCACTTGCTCAGGTGAACAACATCTTGGAATTGATGAGCGTCAGACTACCTATTTAATGAGCATTTTCTTTAATCAGAATATTCCATAATATGGCTGTTTTCTAATAGTCCATTTCCTAGGAAAAAAACGAATCTTCTCTTGATAGTCTTGTTTTCCTTTTAAAGGATACATTTGAATATTGTTTAGGGCTTTTACATCATCAGTACATTTGAATATAACTTCCGCTTTAATATGAAAGCAAACAATACTAACTATGTAAAGTCAATTTCTTTTGGGCAAAGTCCGTTTTAAAATATTAACTTAGTTGTGCTCTTAGCACTAGAGAAACGTTTTAGTTTTAAATGAAACTAAAAATATGAATATGCTATCAAGCTCTGAGACAGTCATTGGTTTGCTTTTCTTTCAGAATTAGCATTGAAAGATTTGTCCATTGTCTTCTCATATAATGTGGCAAGTTCTTAGTCTCACTGTGCCTCATTTTCTCTGCTTTTTAAATAGGTATCATATATCTCTTTAATCTTAGGGATTATATGAAAAATTATATAATAATATCAAGAAATCACTGAGAAAAAACACTATAGAAGTTGAAGGATAAGTACATGAGCATATTCAATTATATATATAAAGTTCAAAAAACGGATGGATGTATGGATGGAAGGAAGGCTGGAAGGTGAATGGATGGATATAGATAGATGATAGCTAGATAGTTTAGGGGTACATATACATGTGTCAATGCTATAAATAAAAGCAAGGAAGCGATTAGCACAAAATTTAGGGTAGTATAGGGTGGGTTAAAAGAAATAAGATAGGAATAGGCACATGGGAGCTTCCAAGATATTAGTAATGTTCCATTTTTTAATATGAGAGGGATATATATCAGGGTCCATTATAATATCATTCTTTTAATTGAATATATATTGTATACTTTTATATACGATGTACTTTATAACAGGAAGCAATAGAATTATCAACTTCATGTAACAAAAGGAAGTATCGCATCGAGTTGCATATAGAGTTTTAATTTTACTTATCTGTTATAGTTCTTTTTAACTCTTTTAAGGAATTTCATGTGTAATCTCTCCTTTTTTCTTAAAAACCCTGTAAGAGGGTATTATCATTTGACAAATAAGGTATTTGTTAAGTGGCACTTTGATCTCTACCCAACAGTGAAGACTTTGGAAAATAATTTTTTTAGAAGCTGAGAAATGTTAATATATTACATGAATTATAATCTATGATTGAATCTGGCCTTTTTATCTGAATGACTTTAGCATATCCCAAGAGACTCTTCATTCTGAATAAGGCAGTTTTTTATATATGAACATATGCCAAAAATATTGGGGCTGATGTCACATCTATTTGGACTTAGGGCTTTGTTCTTTGCTCTGCCTATATTTTGTTTTCCTTGTTTCTGGGGAAAACTAATGAATTCACCTCCTGCCTGAAGAGCCCAAAAAGATTAATGTGAATGAAACATGTTTTGGAGGCATATTCTTGGTGGCCTCACTATGTTTGGCTTCTTTGACTTTATGCATTGATTTAGTTGAGCATAAGTCTTACATTTTATAATGTTGCTGGTCCTAGGATGCTCATATCCTGCTTATATTCATACAGTGTACTAATGTGCAATGTTTTGTTCATTGGGTTTTCTTCAAATGCAGTATTCTAATTATGTTTTGGAATGTATTCTGATGAGGTGACTATTGTTATCATTATTATTAGACGCTAGCATTTCTGTGTGGTTATACCTGGAATTGAATATTTTTCCTTGGGATATACTAGGTTTTTCACGTTTTCTTTTTTGCAGGCTTTGCAATTATTTCAGTGATAATGAGTGTTTTTATTAGTTCTTTTGACAGGCTATGTATGTCATGAAAAAAGCAGAGTAAGTTTAGAAGAAATTAAATGAGATACCTTAAATTGGAATTATTCTTTTGTTTAATCTGTTGCCAAGAAGTTTTCCTGCTTAGGGGAGAGGAACAGGCCAAATACTTTTTTGTATTTGCAAAGTGCTAGAATTGAATTACAACCTGTACCTTGTCTAGCCAGTATATTAATACTCTAAAAAAGTTATTAGATAATGGAATATGTCCTAAACAGTAAAGACCATCATAAAGAATTTCAAATTAAAGATGAAAACCCAGGAGCACCATGCAGAGTAGGGTTGTACCTCCAGTTATTAATTGGTAAAACTGAGGACCAAGATTGCTTGAGTCCAGATTGGGCTCTATTGATAAGGAATAAAATATTACCGTGATTTTAATTTCATAGAGCATATAAAGTGTGAAGTCATAGTATGAATTTGTGACAATTGACAATTATCTGTGTGGGTTATTAAAATACTTTTGCATACAATTTTGTTTTTATCTTGACATTAGAGGAAGACCATGGATCTTTTTATCTTTAGCAAGTTAAAAAAATTATCTTGACAGTCTTCTTCCAAATCCAAATGAATCTAAACTTTATTTTTAATTAATTAATTAATTAATTAATTAATTAATTTTTTATTCATGAGAGACAGAGAGAGAGGCAGAGACACAGGCAGAGGGAGAAGCAGGCTCCATGCAGGGAGCCTGACCTGGGACTCAATCCCGGGTTGCCAGGATTATGCCCGGGCTGAAGGCGGCGCTAAACCACTGAGCCACCGGGGCTGCCCGAATCTAAACTTTAAAACGAATTTCTCATGTCCTTTTTTGACACTTCTTTTTTGTGTTCAAAGTGGTAAATTTTCATAAAGAAATGTTTCCTGTAAATTTAAATCATTGCTCCTAACATTGAGGATAGAAAACGGGATTACTATATTGATATGATAGCTAAATAAAATGTTTACTATGATAAAATTTTAAGTAGATAATACAGTTTAATTCATATAATCATTAAGCTGGAAAAAACTTATCTATTTAAGATGTAGAGAAAAAAATTCAGTGTTCTTTCCTTTACTCTCATATTCACACTTCTGACACCATATAGGCAGGAGCTTTTTTTCTCCCCATATCGACCAGTTCTCTGACACCTACTAGGTGTCCTATAATTCAGTTCAATTCTGACACTAAGAGAGTTAGCATAGACCCCACTTGTAAAGGGATCAGTCCCACAGAAGTGTCCCTACTTCAGCTGCCATTTGCAAGCAGTATGTCCCCATGTTACCCACAAATTCTGTCCAATTTGGCTACCAATTGAGAGTTTGCTGCTACCCCTTCCTCAGGTTCAATAATTTGCTAGCATGGTTCACAGAACCCAGGCGCGCAGTTTATTTACTATTGCTGGTATTTTAAAGGATGTATTAAAGGATACAAGTGAACAGCCAGATGAAGAGATATATAGGGCAAGTTATATGGGAAAGGATGTGAAACCTGATTCCCTTTCCAGGAGTGCCACCCTCTCAGCACCTCTACGTGTTCACCAAGTTTGGAAGCTCTTTCAACCCAGTCCTTTTGGATATTTCTGCAGGCTTCCTTACATAGGCATGATTGATTAAATAATTGGCCATTGGTAATAATTCAACCTCCAGCCCCTCTTCTGTGGCCCCAGGTTTGGGGGTGGGGCTGAAATTTCTAATCCTCTAATCTTGTGCTTGATTCCAGTGACAATCAGCCCCATCCTACAGGCTTTCACAAAGTCTGTAATATAAACTCAGGTGTGGCTGAAAAGGGCTTGTTACGAATAACAAAAGACTTTCCTTTCAGTTAGGAAATTCCAAGGATTTTAGGAGCTCTGTGCCAGGAATGGGACAAAGGCCAAATATGTATTTCTTATTATAAATCATAGAAGGCAAATGCAACTACCTAGGCTAAATTCAGAAGTTGGTTGTTCGCTTCTCTGTCTTCATAAAATTGAATAGTCCTCCAGAACTATTGAATAGGAAAGTATTAACAAGTAAGAGCTTTTCATTATAAATAAATAGAAACTATAATAGGAACTCCTAGATACTGATAAAATAAAAGGGCAGACATTTCAAATGAATGTGCCACATATGATTGTACTCCTTGGAAATATAAAGGATTAAAATTAATTTATTCTACTTATTTCCCCTTTTAACTAGAAGACCACTGTTATCTGATTTAAATGGTATTAGGTGATTATGGCACAGAGTCATGCTTTCGGTTCTTATAAAATAGTAAGCAAAATGTTGAGAGAGCTTTATTGCCTACAAATAAAAATACTATGTGAAATATTTGAGGCGGAATTTATTGATGTCTGAATTTTCTTTTGCACTGCAACAAAAAGTAAGATTAATTGATAGGTAAAAAGGGAGATGGATGGATATGTGATAAAACAATATTGTAAAATGATGATAGAATCTAGGTGGTAAATATATTCTTTCAACTTTCTTAGATGTTTGAAATTTTTTATAATAAGGTGTTGGAGGGAAATACACATTATATTGGAGTCAATATTTAGAGTTCAGTTATACTTAGTGTTTTGGAAATTATTCTTAGCTTTCAAAATGGTTCTTAGCTTATGCAATAAATATATATGATAGGCAAAAAAAATTTGTGACTAAAACAGTTGCTAACCAATTTGATTTTTAAATGGTTTTCAATTACACTTTTCACTAATGGAGCATACACAGTAAGTAAAACCATTATATGAAATCAACTCAAAGAATATGAATTCTAAAACAGTAACCTCAGAATACTTAGGGAACAAGATAAATGATTTGAAGAGAAAAACTTCCTGGTCAGATCATCTAAAATGCTGGATAGTATATCTAAAATATTTGCTTAAAGCAAGGTTGAGCTGGCAGGAAAGGAAGGGAAACGCTCAGAGGTTAAAATGACAAGGATGCTAGATTCCACAAGAGTAAGCAAACTCAAAGTTTCCCTTGAGGGCATGTGCTGGCACCTGGCAGTGAGGAACTTGGTTTACAAAGGCTGTATATTCAGAGTGTAGGAGACAAAGCCTAGGGCTCAAGCAGAGTGGGAGATTGGATCTGAGATTCCCCACATCAATCTAGTACCATTGAAGGGGTAGCACCTTCTCTGAACTATAAGGAAGGGGAGGGTATGAATGGCAAGAAGGAATAGTAAGCCAAAAAGAATATTAAACTTGTCGGAACACAAAAATTGATAGTATGAAACATAAACACTAATGTCTAATTCAGGTGGTTTTAAAAATTAAGATAAAATCCTGGACAGTAACAATAACTAAATTAGAAAATGAATGAAGAAGTTAAAGCATTCTATGGCCTTTATACTTTTCAAAAGGAATACAGAGATACTGATTAATACTAGATTTTATTAAGTGAAATATACATGGTAGATATTCTAGAGTAATCACTAAAAAAATAGAAATAGGGTGTATAATTTTTCAAACAAATACAGTGAAAATGTTGGATGAGGAAGAAATATTCACCCCAAAAGAAGGCAAGAATTGAGGGAGGGTGCAGCATACAGGGGGAAGAAACATTAAAAAAGCAGTTTTAAAAAATGGAAAGCAAAACACACAATAAGGTGGTAGAAATCAGTTTTAAAAATCAATAATCAATGTAAGTGAGCAAAATTTTTCATTTGCAAAGGTTTTTGAAACGGAGTTTTCTAAGTTTTTACAAGAGACGTAAAACAAGTCTAAAAGTTAGAGAATGGAAGAAATTATACTAGGTAAATATCCAAAAAGGAGCTAGTGATGTTACAGAAATAGTCTTTAGAGCAAAATCATTAGTAGGGATTACTAGAAGTCAGTATTCGCAGAAAAATCGTTTAACTAGAAAGATATAACAATTCTAAATGTGTAAAACACAGTTTAAGTACACATGAAATAAACTGATAAATCTACCACCATAGCTGGGAGATTTTAATTTCTTTCATGTGGTAATTGATAGATTAAGCAAACAAAATATCAGTAAGAAAATGTAAGATTAGAACAACATAATTAAAAGCTTGATTTAATGGACATGTGTAGCGTACTATATACAACGTTGGTGATAATACTTTTTGCATGAACAGACAAAAACATTTTTTTTAAATTGACCATATTCGAGGCCATAGAGCCATGAAAATTGCAAAAGATTAGTTGTCTTTACTCGGTAACTAATTTCTGAGCGTCACATGCCAGCACTTATTGTTAGAACTAGGACTATAGCAAAGAACAAAACAGATACACATACAAAAATCTGTGGCACCATAAAGTAAGTAAAATATATAATATTTTAGCTAATGATATATTCTACAAAGATGAACAAAGCTACTGGGGTTAGGGAATGTTGAATGGTGGAGTGAGTGGACTGCAGTTTTAAATAAAGTTGTCAAGGAAGGCCTCACTAAGAAGGTAAATATAAGTTAAATCCCAGGAGTTTCACTGAAGCAGTGAATGGAGAGGCAAGCTAATAGGAGAATGGGTCAGAGAAGGAACATGTGGCTTGGTAATATAAATCTTTGTTGCCTATTGTAAGGAATTGAGATTTTTTTTTTCTTGAATAGTAGGGGAAGTTAATAGATGATTTGGAATTAACTTGTGAATGGATCCTTCAGATGCTATGTCAGATAAGGGCAAGGAGAACGTTTGGGAGTCTATTGTAATAACGACTGAGAAATAGTGGCTATTCAGAGCAGGCTGGCAAAGGGATGACGATAGAATGGTTGGATTTTGGATATATTAAAGGTTTTGCTGACAGCATTTGCTGACAGACTGGATAAAGAATATGATAGAAAGAGAAGTCAAAGATGACATCAAGTGTTTGGACCAGAGTAACTGGAAAAATGGAGTTTCCATTGACAAGACTGGTAAGAACACAGGAAGAATAAGTGTGTGGGAAAATGTCCTGAGATTGGTTTTGGACATGTTGAGTTTGAATGAGGAATTCAGAGGTGAGTTCTGAAGCAGGGTTATAAAGTTAACTGTTTATGATGGAAAAGAAGAAAGACTCAAAAAGTTATACAGTGTAAGAAATTTTAAAAATATCAACAAAATATACTCAAAGAAAGTAGAAAAGGAAATAATATAAGTATGTTCAGAAGTTAACATAACAAAAAAGTGGTACGATAATCAATAAAGCTAAGCATTTGTTTTTTTGACAAGATTAGAAAATAGAAAAATAGTGAATAGTATGAGGGATATAAAAGAGGCCTAATGATAGACATATGAGAGGACTTTAAATATTGAAATAACCCTGTTTACTATGAACAACTTCATTACAAAAAACTTGAAAAATTAGGTGATATGGAAATTTTTTAGAAAAAATAATGAAAACTAAAAAAGAAATAGAAGATCTGAATAGCTCTATAACCACTAAAAAATTAGTAATTAACATTTCCCATGAAGTAAGCTGTAGTCCCAAGAGACTTTTAACAAGTGAAATTCCACCACTGTACTCAATTTTTTTTGTTTTTCTTGTAGTCCGTTTTTCAAATGTATATATATTTACATAGTTGCAATTATTTAGTACATGAAATTTTATTTTTTTTATTTTTATTTTTTTTAGTACATGAAATTTTAAAGAAAAAATCCTAAGAGGGTTGATTTGATATGGTGGCATTCCAAGAAACTTTTACTCTCTTTGATATGGTACTCAGATTTTAAAAATTTATTGTGGCCTTCAGAAAGTGGTCCACACACATATGAACAGACTTTTTGTTTGTTTTTTAAAGTTGAAAGAACAAAAAGGGAAAATAAGCAGAAGGGAAGAACAGAAAAACCTCAAGCCCTTCAACTAAAAGCACCTGGAAAGATTACTTTTATACGTGAATTTGCTGGTTTTCATGCAGGCCCAGTTAGGGCTGCTTGGGAAGGAAAACTGTGGGTATGAGGGTACTTTGGATTTCTGCCAAGGGGTTAGGGGCCTCTACCATAATAGCAGTTTGAAAAAACATTGTAAATCAGTAAACTAAGATACCAAACAAAATTGGCAGAGTATAGGTATAGATAAATTGAAAGATATTTCATGAACAAATTTTATACACTTGGCTCTTCTTAAGGTTCCCCTTTTGTAGTTAGGGGTGTGAGGTAGGGGTGTGGCCCAAACATTAATACTGTGTTGCATTTGGCAATCTGGCATTCCTTAAAGCATTACTTCCCTATATGTAACTATACCAATGAAGTAAGTCCTTAGATTTTGTTGATGTTGCTCACACATTCTCTCTCAGATATTGTAGCTAAAAAATCATGATGGGTAAAAACTGCATTGTTAAGGAAAACCATGATTCTTTGGAAAGCTGTGATAATAACCATTCTATTTGAATAGAATTACTGTAATGGCCTTAGGAACTCTTTTATCCAATACGAGAGAAATAGACTGGATTCATTGTAGGGATCAAGCTAAGAGTGGGGATGGTCTGCTTGTAAGGCATAATTGGATGGATGAATCTTAAGACTTCTTAGAGTCAAGGGGCTCTTGGGTGGCTCAGTTGGTTAAGTGTCTGCCTTTGGCTTGGGTCATCATCTCCAAGTCTTGGGATCAACCCCCATAATAGGCTTTCTGTTCAGTAAGGAGTCTGCTTCTCTCTCTCTCAAGTAAATAAATAAAATTTTTTTTAAAAAAGGTAGAATTTGGCATCTTTCTGCTTTAATTTTTTATATATTCTTTCTATTAAAGTTTTTTTTTTAGTAATTAATAAACTTCATTTTTGAGCAGTTTAGAGCAGTTAGATTCAGAGTAAAATTGGGAGGAAAGTCTAGAGACTTCTCATTTACCCTTTGTCCCCATATACTTTAATATTAATTTCTTTTTTTTACTGATGATGAATGCATACATTTTCCTATATGAATGATTTGTATTATTATGTAAATGGCTATTATTTAATGTATACTAGTTAAAGCTGAGGGCTTTATAAAAATGATCTTATTTAATCCTCACATTTTAGCCTTGTTTTGTATTTTAGACATTCCGAGAGGTATGTAGTGATACCTCAGTGTAGTATTAGTTTCCATGCCCTAATGCATAGAGATGTTGAATATATTTTCATACAATTATTTGCCAGTAGTAGATCCTCTTTGATGAAGTGTCTCAATATCTTTTGCCCATTTTCTAATTTTTTTTTTTTTTTTTACTGTTACATTTTGCAAGTTCTTTATATGTTTTGATTCTTGGCCTTGGGAAGTGCTTCTGCTTAAGCTCTCTAGAAGGGATAATGTAGAAATTTTGTTAATTTATTAAATACTCTCAAGTGAAAAAAAATCTAGGCCTAGAGATTTCTTTTGTAGTGTTTTCTTAAATTATGAATTCAATTTCCTTAGTTACAGAGCTATGCAGATTGTGTTTCATATTAGATAGATTTTGATTGTACTTCTTGAAGAATTAGTCAGTTTCATCTAAACTGTCAAATTTATGTTTGTATGTTGTTTGTAATATTCCCTTATTAACTGTTGGATGTCTATAGGGTCTATAGTGATAATCTGTTTCATTCTTGATATTAGTAATTTGTGTCTTCTTTCTTTGTCAGTCTTGTTAGATAGAGGTTCATCAATTTTATTGATCTTGTTGAAGAAACAGTGCTTTGTTTCACTGATTTTTTCCTCTTTTTTTTTTTTGTTTCAATTTCATTGATTTTATCCTTCTTGCTTTGGGTTTATTCTGCTCTTTTTTAAGTTTCTTGTGGTGGGCGCTTAGATTATTTTTCCATGGGTAATGTTTAATTTTTTAAAAATTTATTACCAAAGTATAGTTGACATACAATGTTATATCAGTTTCAGGTGTACAACAGTGATGCAACAATTCTGTACATTACTTAATGTATATCACCACAATAACTGTAGTACCAAGGAAGCTTATTGACTTTAGACTTTTCCTCTTTTCCAATATGAGCATTTAGTGTTATAAATTTCCCTCTAATTATTGCTTTCACTGTGTCACACATTTTGATATGTTGTATTTTCACTTTCAGTTAAAGTCTTATTTTTAAAATTTTACATTGAGACTTTAACTCACTGATTATTTAGAAGTATGCTGTTTGTAAGTGGAGATTTTCCTATTATCTGTTACTGATTTCTAGTTTGATTCCATTGTGGTCAGAGAACACACTGTATGTTTTCACTTCTTTTACATATCTTAAGGTTTATTTTATGACCAGAATATCTAGGAAAGAATGTATACTCTGATGCTGTGGGGTGGAATGTTCTATAAATGTCAACAGATCAAGCTGGTTTATGGTGCTATTGAATTATAACATGACTTTACTGATTTTCTGTCTAGTTGTTCTATCTATTTTGAGAGAGGGGTGTTGAAGTCTCCAACCATAATTGTGATTTATCTTTTTCTCTTTCCAGTTTTATCAGTTTTTCTCACATATTTTCAGATTTGAGGTGTGATATATACTGTCTTTATGGTAGAATGACTTACCCATTATGTAATATCTCTCTGTCTCTGGTAATTTTCTTTGCTCTTAAGTCTTTATCATTGTCAGTATAGAAATTTATTTATTTTTATTTGTGTTTGCATAATATTTTTTCCATCCTTAAGTGTTAATGTATATTATATTCAAAGTGAGTTTCCTGGAGGAAACATGTAAGTGGGTCATGTTTTAATTTTTATTTATTTAAGTATGTATGTATGTATGTATCTATTTAAATTTAAGTTAGTTAATATATAGTGTAGTATTGGGTTTCAGGAGTAGAATTTAGTGATTGATCACTTACATATAACATTCAGTGCTCATCTCAACAAGTGCCCTCCTTAATGCCCATCACTCATTAAAATCATCCCCACACCTGCTTCCCCTCCAGCAACCCCCAGTTTGTTCTCTACCATTGAGTCTTTTATACTTTGCTTCCTTCTCTATTTTTATCTTATTTTATTTTGCCTTCCCTCCCCCTATGTTTATCTTTTTTGTTTCTTAAAATCTACACATGAGTGAAATAATGTGTTTGTCTTTCTCTGACTTACTATGCATAGCATGTTACACTCTAGTATCATTCACATCATTGCAAATGGGAAGATTTCATTCTTTTTTGATGGCAGACTATATTCCATTATATATGTGTGTGTGTGTGTGTGTGTGTGTGTGAACATTCCACACACACACACACAACACATCTTCTTTATCCATTCATCAGTCAGTGGACATTTGGGCTCTTTCCATAATATGGCTGCTAGTGATAGTGCTGCTATAAACATTGGGGTGCAGGTGCCCCTTTGAATCAGCATTTTTGTATCCTTTGGATAAATACTTAGTGCAATTGCTGGGTCACAGGGTAGTTCTATTTTTAACTTTTTGGGGAACCTCAATACTGTTTTCCAGAGTGGCTGTACCAGTTTGCATTCCCACCAAGAGTGCAAAAAAGGGTTCCCTTTTCTTCACATCCTAGACAACATCTGTTGTTTTCTGAGTTGCTAATTTTAGCCATTCTGACCTGGGTAAAGTGGTATGTCATTGTGGTTTTGATTTGTATTTCCCTGATGATGAGTGATGCTGAACATTTTTTCTTATGCTTTTTGGTCATTTGTATAGAGAAATGTCATTCATGTCTTCTACCCATTTCTTAACTGGATTATTTTTAGGGTGTTGATTTTGAGGAGTTCTTATATGTAGATTATATGTATATATGTGTGTATGTATATATATATATTATATATACACACATGTATGTGTATATATATATATATATATATATATATATATATATATGTATGTATGTGTGTATATATTCTGGATACTAGCCCTTTATCAGATATATCATTTGCAAATATCTTCTCCCATTCCATTGTTTGCTTTTAAGTTTTGTTGGTTGTTTCCTTCACTGTTGAAGCTTTTTATCTTGATGAACTCCCAATAGTTTACCTTTCCTTTTTTTCCCCTTGCCTCAGGAGACACATCTAGGAAGCAGTTGCTATAGCTGATATCAGAGAGGTTGCTACCTGTGTTCTTGTCTAGATTTATGATGGTTTCCTCTCATATTTAGTGCTTTCATCCATTTTGAATTTATTTTTATGTATGGCGTAAGAAAACGTTCCGGTTTCATTCTTCAGCATGTTTTTGTCCACTTTTCCCATCACCATTTGTTAAGAGACTTATCTTTTTTTCATTGGATATTTTTTCCTACTTTGCCAAAGATTAGTTGACCATAGTTGAGGGTCCATATCTGGGTTTTCTATTCTGTTCCATTGATCTATGTGTCTGTTTTTGTGCCAGTTCCATACTATTTTGATGATTATAGCTTTGTAATATAGCTTGAAGTCTGGGATAATGATACCTCCTGCTTTGCTTTGCTTTCTCAATGTTACTTTGGCTATTTGGGGTTTTTTCTTGTTCCATACAAATATTAAAGTTATTTGTTCTAGTGTGAAAAATGCTGGTGTTATTTTGATTGAGGTTGCATTGAATATGTAGATTACTTTGGGTAATATAGACATTTGAATAGTATTTGTTCTTTTAATCCATGAACATGGAATGTTTTTTCATTTCTTTGTATCTTCTTCAATTTCTTTCATAAGTGTTTTGTAGTTTTCAGAATACAGATCTTTTACCTCTTTGGTTAGGTTTATTCCTAGGTATCTTAACATTTTTGGTATAGTTGTAAATGGGATTGATTCCTTGATTTCTCTTTCTGCCACTCTTTTATATTTGTATAGAAATGCAACAGAATTCTGTATGTTGATTTTATATCCTGTATCTTTGCTGAATTCACATGTCAGTTCTACCAAGTTTTTGGTTCTTTCGGGTTTTCTACATAGAGTGTCACATCATCTGCAAAGAATGAAATTTGACTTCTTCCTTGCTGATTTGGATGCCTCTTATTTTTTTTTGTTGTCTGATTGCTGAGACTAGGACTTCTAGTACTATGTTGAACAACGGTGGTAAGAATGGACATCCCTGTTGTGTTCCTGACCATAGGGGAAAAGCTTTCTGTTTAACCTCCTTGAGAATGATAGTTTCTGTGGGATTTTCCTCTGGCCTTTATGATGTTGAGGTGTATGTTCCCTCCATCCCTACTTGGTTGAGGGTTTTTATGAAGAAAGGATGTTGTATTTTGTCAAATGCTTTTTCTGCATCTATTGAGGATTATATGATTCTTATCCTTTCTATTATTATTGTTTTATATCACATTGATGGATTCATAAATATTGAACCACCCCTGCAGCCCAGGAATAAATCCCATTTGATCGTGGTGAATAATCCTTTCAGTGTACTGTTGGAATTTTTATATTCATGTTCATCAGGGATATTGGTCTGTAATTCTGCTGGAGTCTTTGGTTTTGGAATCACGGTAATGCTGGCCTCATAGAAAGAGTTTGAAAGTTTTCCTCCCATTGCTATTTTTTGGGAAAGTTTCCAAAAAGTAGGTATTAATTCATTTTTAAAAGCTTGGTAGAAGCCATCTGGCCCTGGAGTCTGCTTTGCTGGGAGATTTTGATTACCGATTTAATTTCTTTGCTGGTTATGAGTCTGTTCAAATTTTCTATTTCCTCCTGTTTCATTTTTGATAGTTTATATGTTTCTAGTAATTTATCCATTTCTTCCAGATTGCCCAATTTGTTGGCATATAATTGCTCATAATTGTCTTATATAATTGTTTGTATTTTTGTGGTTTTGTTTATGATCTCTCCTCTTTAAGTCATTATTTATTTGGGTCCTTTCTCTTTTCTTTTTGAAAAGTCTGGCTAGAGGGTTATCAATTTTGTTAATTCTTTCAAAGAACCATCTCCTAGCTTTGTTGATCTGTTCTACAAGTTTTCTTTTTTATTTATATATCATTAATTTTTTATATAATCTTAATAATTTCCCATATTCTGTTAGTTTTAGGCTTTATTTGCTGTTCTTTTTCCAGCTCCTTTAGGTATAAGGTTAGGTTGTTTATTTGAGACTTTTCTTGCTTCTTGAGAAAGGCCTGTATTGCTATATACTTCCCTTGCTGCATCCCAAATGTTTCTACTGTCATGTGTTCATTTTCTTTTGATCCTATGTATTTTGTTATTTCTTCTTTAATTTCCTGGTTACCTCATTCATTCTTTAGTAGGATATCCATCATCCTCTTATGTATTTGTGGTCTTTCCAAATTTTTTCTTAACTTCAGGTTTCATAGTATTATGGTGTGAAAATATGCATAGTATGATCTCAGTGTTTTTGTATTGATTGAGGCCTGATTGGTGACCTAGTATGTGACCTATTCTGGAAATGTTTCCATGTGCACTTGAAATGAATGTGTATTCTGCTGCTTTATTTTTTTTAAAGGTTTTAATTAATTAATTTATTTATTTATGATAGTCACACAGAGAGAGAGAGAGAGGCAGAGACATAGGCAGAGGGAGAAGCAGGCTCCATGCACCAGGAGCCCGACGTGGGATTCGATCCCGGGTCTCCAGGATCGCGCCCTGGGCCAAAGGCAGGCGCCAAACCACTGCCCCACCCAGGGATCCCTATTCTGCTGCTTTAGAATGAAATGCTCTGAATATATCTGTTGAGTCCCTGTGGTCCAGTGTGTCATTCAAAGCCATCATTTCCTTGTTGATCTTCTGCTTAGATGATCTGTCCATTGTTACGAGTGGGGTGTTAATATCCCCTACTACGATTGTATTATTATCAATGAGTTTCTTTAGTTTGTTATTAATTATATTTGGCTAGTCCCAAGTTGGGGCATAAATATTCGCAATAGTTAGATATTCTTGTTGGATAGACCCCTTTATTATGATATAGTTCCCTTCTTTATCTATTTGGCTTAAAATCTACTTTATCTGATATAAATATGGCTATTCAAGCTTTCTTTTGATGTCCATTAACATGATAGATGGTTCTCCCCCCTTCACTTTTAATCTGGTCATGTCTTTGGGTCTAAAATGACTTTATTATAAGCAGCATAATGATGGATCTTGCTTTTTTAAAATCCATTCTGATACCTTATATCTTTTGCTTAAAGCATTGAGTCCATTTAAATTCAGAGTCATTATTCATAGATACGAATTTAGTTCCTTTGTATTCCCTTTAAAGTCGCTGTTCCTTTAGTTTGTCTATGTTCCTTTTAGGTCTTTGTTGTTTCTGGTCTCTCTTTCCCATCACAAGTGTCCCCTTTAATATTTCTTGCAGAGCTGGTTAGTGTTCACAAACTCTTTAGTTTTTCTTGTCTTAGAAAGTCTTTATCTCTCCTTCTATTCTGAATGACAGTATTGCTGGATATAGTATTCTTGGCTGCATAGTTTTCCCATTTAACATGTTGAATATATCATGCCACTTTCTTCTGGCATGCCAGGTTTCTGTGGACAGATCTGTTGCTAACATTGTGTCTACCCTTGTAGGTTAAGGACCTCTTGTCTCTAACTGCTTTCCAAATTCTCTCTTTATCCTTGTATTTGCAAGTTTCACTATGACATGTCTTTGTGTTGACCTATTTTTGTTGATTTTTTAAAGATTTTATTTATTCATGAGAGACATACAGAGAGAGGCAGAGACATAGGCAGAAGGAGAAGCAGGCTCCCCACAGGGAGCCCAATGCGGGACTCAGTCTTGGGACCCCAGGATCATGTCCTGAGCCAAAGGCAGATGCTCAGACACTGAGCCCTATTTTTGTTGATTTTGAGGGGAGTTCTCTATGCTTTGTGGACTGGAATACCTGTATTCTTCCCCAGATTAGGTAAGTTCTTCAGTTATAATTTGATCAAATAAATCTCTGCCCTTTTTTCCCCACTCTTCTTATTCTGGGGCTTCCTATGATATGGGTATTATTGCATTTTGTGGAATCACTGAATTTCCTAAGTCTATATTCATGTTCGAATAGTTTTATTTTCCTCTTCTTTTCAGCTTCAATATTTTCTCTAACTTTACCTTTTGTATCACCTATTTGTTCCTCTGCATCTTCCATCCTTGTGTTTACATGTAAGTCGGGTTTTTTTTTTTAAGATTTTATTTATTTATTCATGAGACACAGAGAGAGAGAGAGAGAGAGAGGCAGAGACACAGGCAGAGGGAGAAGCAGGCTCCATACAGGGAACCCAACGTGGGACTCGATCCTGGGTCTCCAGGATCACACCCTGGGCCACAGGTGGCGCTAAATCGCTGTGCCACCAGGGCTGCCCTGTAAGTCGGTTTTGTATCTCAGTTATAGCATTTTGTATTTCAGCCTGACTAGTTTTTAGGTCTTTTTAACTCTGCAGCAAGGATTCTCTGGTGTCTTCAATGCTTATTTCAAGCACAGCTAGTATTCTTATGATTGTTGTTCTGAATTCTTGTTCAGAAATCCCTGGCAGTGATTTCTTCTTGATCTTTATTCTTGGGAAAATTCTGTCTTGCTATTAGATCTAGGTTTCTGTCTTTTGTGTGTTATGAAAGTTTGTTATGTTTCCTGCTCCTGAGTTTACTGCCATATGAAGAAGGAGTCATACACTGTCTAGGGCATAGTGCTCCAGAAAGTGTTACTGGTGTATGCTGTATGCACCCTGTTATATGTTTTTGCTGCTCTTGTCCACAGCTCATTCCTCTGCAGAGTTCTCCTTTCTTGTAGTGGGGAGTGTTTGGACCCTTAATTAGGTATGCTTTGATATGTTTGTTAATATAAGCCTGATTTGAAAACAAAACAAAAAAACAAAAACAAAATAGAGAAGAAAAGTAGCCTGATCCAAAAACCAAGAAAAGAATACAAAGGTTATCTGCCCCCTGTGCACAACTCTGTTCCCTGCTGTTAAATGGCCACTCAGTGATGCCAGGTAGGCCTTTTGTCCTTGGCGAGGCCATATGTCCTCTTCCAAATGTGCACTAGGAAGCAAGCGTTCTCTCCTAGTACAACGAGGGGAGCTCCACACCATGGCATCTTGCATGAGCCCTATGTGCTGCTCTCTTTCCCTGACTTCTTTCCACTTAAAGGGCTCTCTCCCCTTTGTAGCACCCTGGCTTTTCTTTCCCCCACTTCACATCTCTGAGCCTCACATCTGCTATGTTTTGTCCCTCCAATTGTGCAGATTGATTTTGTAATCCTCAGATCTGTTTTTTAGTTGTTCAAAATGATGTGATGTTGATCTAGCTTTGTTCAAGGTTATGAGGTAAGCCCAGGCTCGCAACTACTACTACACCATGTTAATACCTTCTGGGTCATGTTTTTTAAATGGACTATACCGGTCTTTCTTTTAGTTGTTCTAGTTAGACCATTTTCATTTAATGTGATTAGTGATATGTTTAGGGTTTAAGGCTGTAATTTTTGTTGTCTTTTTTCTTTTTTTTTATTTAACCTTTTTTCTGCCTTTATGTATATTATTTGAACATTCTTTAGTATCCTTTTTTTATTTACCTAGATTGGTTATTTCATATTACTTTTTTATTAAGATGAAATTAATATAATATAAAAATTCACCATTTTAACCATTTTCATGTATACAGTTCAGTGATTTTTAGTATATGACCACCACCATTATCTAATTCAAAACACTTCATTATCCTGAAAAGAATTTCCATGTACATTAAGGAGTCACTCCCCAATCTTCCCTCTCCCTTGCTCCTGGAAGTCAGTAACCTACTTTCTGCCTCTATGATGGTTTCTATTGTGAACATTTAAAATAAATAGAATAATTTGTTCATTCACTTAGCATATTTTCAACATTCACCCATATTGTAGTATATATCAGTATTTCATTCCTTTTTATAATATTCCATTATATGAATATACTACATTTTGTTTATATGTTCATCAATTGATGGACAGTTGAGTTGTTTCCACTTTTGGGTCATTATGCATAATGGTGCTGTGAACACTTATGTATACATTTTTCTATGAGCACATGTTTTCAGTTGTCTTAGGTATGCTTTGGAGTGAAATTGTGAAGTTATAAGGTAACTCCATATTGGCCACTTGAGGATCTACCAAATTGTTTTTCAAAATATTTGCATCATTTTACATTCTCACCAGCTGTATATATGGGTTCCAGTATTTATAGATCCTTGTCAACACTTGTTATCTGACTTCTTGATTCTAGCCATCCTAAGTGGGTATGAAGTGGTATCTCATTGTTGGTTTGATTTATATTTCTATAGTGATAATATTGTTGGACATCTCTTTATGTGCTTTTTAGTCATTTTCATATCTTCTTTGGAGAAATATCCAAGTCCTTTGCCTATTTTTTTAACTGGGCTGTTTGTCTTGTTTTTGAGAATTCTTTATACGTTGTAGATAGTACAATAGTATTGATAGTGGAAGCCACATGCAGAAGAATGAAACTGAACCATTTTCTTACACCATACACAAAAATAGACTCAAAATGAATGAAAGAACCTAAATGTGAGACAAGAATCAACCAAAATCCTAGAGGAGAATACAGGCAGCAACTTCTGTTACCCTGGTTGCTGCAATATCTTGTTAAACACATGTCGAAAGGCAAGGGAAACAAAAGCAAAAATGAACTAATTGGGACTTTATCAAAATAAAAAGATTTTGCACAGGAAAGGAAACGTCAACAAAACCAAAAGACAACTGACAGAGTGGGAAAAGAAGACATACAAACGGCCAACAGACACATGAAAAAATACTCAGCATCAGGGAAACACAAATCAAAAACACAATGAGATACTATCTAACACAACAGAATACACATTCTTCTCGAGTGTACATGGAACATTTCTCCAGAATAGATCACATACTGGGTCACAAATCAGGTCTCAACTGGTACCAAAAAATTGGAATCATTCCCTGTATATTTTCAGACACAATGCTTTGAAACTTGAACTCATCCACAAGTGGAAATTTGGAAGAAACTCAAACACATGGAGGTTAAAGAGCATCCTACTAAAGAATGAATGGGTCAACCAGGAAATTAAAGAAGAATTTAAAAAATATATGGAAACATATGAAAAGGAAAATACAACTGTTCAAAACCTTTAGGGTACAGTGAAGGCAGTCCTAAGAGGGAAGTATATAGCAATACAAGCCTTTCTCAAGAAACAAGAAAGGTCTCAAATACACAACCTAACCTTATACCTAAAGGAACTGGAAAAAGATACCACCTCACACCAGTCATAATGGCTGAAATTAACAAGTCAGGAAACTGACAGGTGTTGGTGAGGATACAGAGAAAAGGGAACCTTCTTGCATTGTTAGTGGGAATACAAGCTGGTGCAGCCACTCTGGAAAATAGTATGGAGGTGCCTTAGAAAGTTAAAAATAGAGCTACCCTATGACCCAGCAATTACACTACTACGTATCTACCCCAAAGATACAAATGTAGTCATCCAAAGGGGCACTTGCACCCCAGTGTTTATTGGAGCAATGTTCATAATTGCCAAACTGTGGAAAGAGCCCAGAGCCCAGGGCCCAAATGTCTATACATATATATGTATATGTGTATATATATGTGTGTGTGTGTGTGTGTATGTGTATATACACATGCACACACACAATGGAATATTACTCAGTCATCAAAAAATGAAATCTTGCCATTTGCTTGAAATAATCACTTGAACATTTAACTTTTCCCAACTTTGCAGGCTCTAGTGAGAGCACTACAATGACGTAGATGGAACTAGAGGGTATTATGCCAAGCAAAATAAGTCAGTCAGAGAAAGACAATTATATTATCACACTCATATGTGGAACTGAAGAAACAAAACAAGATCACAGAGGAAGGGAGGGAAAAATAAAACAAGCTGAAATCAAAGAGGGAGACAAACCATGAGACTCTTAATCACAGGAAACAAACTAAGGGTTGCTGGATGGGGAGGGGTGTGGGGTGATGGGGTAACTGGGTGATGGACATTAAGGAGGGCACATCATGTAATGAGCACCGGGTATTATATAAGACTGATGAATTACTGAACTCTACTTCTGATACTAATAATACACTTTGTTGATTAATTGAATTTAAATTAAAAAACAGTAAAAAAAAGATTCCTCTCATCTGTTTAATTAATACTTCCATCAAGTCACATATTTATTTATTTATTTTTGGTGAGTATATTTAAGTTATACTCATTTAGTATATTTCAATTCAGACAGTGCAGTATCATCAACTATAGTCATGACGTTATACATTAAATCCATGACCTTATTCCTTTTAGAGCTGAAAGTTTTGGTACCCTTTTATAAACCTCTCCCTGTTTGCCCTACCCTGCAACCTTTGGCAACCACTTTTTTACCCTCTGTTTCTATGAATTTGACTTTTTATTTAGATTATGCATATAAACCATACTGAGCAGTATTTTTCTTATTTCACTCAGCATACATACATACATACTCCAGGTATTCCATGTTGTTACAATGGTAGGATTTCCCTTTTTCTCATGTTTGGATAATATTCCATTGTATACATATAAATCACATCTTCTTTATCTGTTCAGTCCCAAGAATGCTTATATATGATATGAGACATAGATTTATTAATGAAACTGCATATAATGATTTGTTCACTGATATTTTTTTTTTTGCTTATTTGCTGTTTTTCCTAAAATATATTGCTTCTTGGAAATCTTTTTATTGAATTAACATATATTCAGAAAAATGAACAAATTATAAGTGGATAACTCATGGAATTACCATATTTGTCATAAACTACATAACTACCAACCCAGTAGAGGAAGAGAACTTTACTAGCACTTCTGAAACCCCCTGTTGATACTGTCCAATTATCCTCTCTCTTTTCCAAAGGTAACTGGTATTCTAAATTCTGACAACACAGATAAGTGTTATTTCTTTTTGAACTTTATATGAATGAAATTATATAGTATAATTTCGGTTTGCCTTTTGTGCTCAACATTGTATTTGTGAGAGTAGTATATGTTGTAATATGGGGCAGGTACATTTTTATTACCAAATATTGTATTATCTTTTCAGGACATATACTGTTGGAATATAGCACATTTTATTTATCCATTGTACTGTTCAGTGACTTTCTGTTGTGTCTCGTTTAAGGCTATTATAAAAAATGCTGCTACTCATGTATATATCTTTATGGAAATGTGTGGATCTTTCTAAATGTCTTGGCCATTTGTGATTTTTTTTCAATTTGTCTATTCATTACATGGGCGCTTTTATCTTTTCAGTGGATTTCTGAGCAAATTTTGGATATTACTTATCATCTTTCATATGTCGCAAATATTTTTTCACAAACTGCCATTTATTTTTCAATCTAGTACATGCATTTTATTGTTGTTCCTAGAGGAGTTTGATAAGGCTAACTAACTAATATATCAATGGTCTGCCTTATCATTTCTTAACTTTTAGATCTTCTCTCCCCAGGATTATAAAAAAATTTACTTCAGTTTTTTCCAATCACCTTTATGACTTTATGTTCTACATTTTATTCTCTAACACTGAAAGTAATTTTGGCATAAAAAAGAACACATAGATCCAACTGTATTCTCTCTCAACTCACTGGGCACTTGTCCTAACATCATTTTCACAATTTTCTCATAACTTGTGAACTGAATTTTACTTCATACTAATAAGAATAACTTTAAGTAGCAGTTACAGAGTCATGCTTATCCACCAGAGTTCACACACACACACTCTTTAAGAATTTGAGTCAACATTTAAAAATTGACATTGCAGGAGCACCTGGGTGGCTCAGTCAGCAAAGCATGCAATTCTTTAGTTCTGTTTTTATTATTTTAAGATTTATTTATTTTAGAGCAGGGGAGGAGCAGAGGTAGAGAGAACAGAGAATCTTTTTTTTTTTTTTTTTTTTTTAAGATTTTTAGTTATTTATTCATGAGAGACACACACACACACACACAAGGAGAGGCAGAGACACAGGCAGAGGGAGAAGCAGGCTCCATGCAGGGAGCCTTACTTGGGACTCGATCCTGGGTGTCCAGGATCATGCCCTGGGCTGAAGGCAGTGCTAAACCGCTGAGCCGCCAGGGCTGCGGGAGGCCAGAGAATCTTAAGCAGACTCCACACTGCTGAGTGCGGAGCCCATTGCAGGACTCCATTCCACAACCCTGAGATCACAACCTGAGCTGAAACTAATAAGAGTCATTTGGTTAACCCACTGCACTACCGAGGTACCTCAAAGCATGTGGTTCTTGATCTTGGATCGTGAGTTCAAGCCCCACATTGAAGGTAAAGTTTATTTAATAAAGAGAAAAAATTGATCTTGCATAAAAACCTACGTTATGGGCAGCCCGGGTGGCTCAGCGGTTTGGCGCCGCCTTCAGCCCAGGGTGTGATCCTGGAGACCCCGGATTGAGTCCCACATCGGGCTCCCTGCATGGAGCCTGCTTCTCCCTCTGCCTGTGTCTCTGCCTCTCTTTCTTTCTCTCTATATATCTGTCATGAATAAATAAATCTTTTAAAAAAAAACCCTAATTTATGATTTCTCTTAAACAAACAAACCCGACTGATTATTTGTTAATACTGAACCTGGATTTTTCAGACAATACCTAGGATGGAATAGCACATGTCCCCTCCATAATGGGTTTATATTCTCCCTTTTGCCACAGACCCCACCAGTTCTTCTTGCTTGTTATATCTGGCCCATTAAATATATGTCTATTGCCTGCTTGGTCTTATCAGCATTTAATTTATGGGCTCTAACCCCATGCCCTCTCCATACCATTTATTTTACTATAACTTTTTGTACAATATGAAGAGCTCAAAATGTCTCTGCTTTTTAATAAATCTTTAAAATTTCAGGTGAACTCTAGGGTCCCATTGTTAAGTTCTAAATCAACAAAAATCTCATGAGGATTTTGATTAGAATAGCATGAATATTGGGTTAATTTTTGGAAGAATCAACATCTTTATAATATTGAATTCTTTTATTCAGTAACAGATTTCTCTCCATTTATTCAAGTTTTCCTTTACATCCTCAGATATTTTTATTTGCGTATGTTTCATGTTTACTCCTGTATATATTATTGTATTTTTTGCTATTATGGGTAGGACATTTTAAAATTAATCTTCCTAATTTATGATTTCTGGTATATCAGAAACTATTGATGTTTGTATACTAATTTTTAGCAGATTACCTCTCTGAACATTTAAAAATAATTTCTAATAATTTTTCAGTTGATCAATTTGTCTATCCAAAGCAGTCATTTGCCTACAAATAATCATCATTTTCTCCTTCCTTTATTTATACTTCTCATTCTTATATAGTAAATAACAGTGGCAATAAGATACTCTTAATTGTGACTTCAATGAAAATGTTGCTTTTCTTTCATAATTTAGAATGATAATATCAGTTTTTTTAAATAAATGCTGTTTTTTAAGGGTTTAATTCCAGCATAATTACCATACAGTGTTCTGTTAGTTTCAGGTATACCATATAGTAAGTCATCAATTTTATACATCACTTAGTGCTCATCATGAAAAGTGTATTCTTCAATCCCCATCACCTATTTCACCCATCACCCCCCATAATCATCAGTTCTCTTGTAATTAAAAATGTTTCTTTTGCATCTCTCTTTTCTATTTGTTCATTTGTTTTGTTTCTTAAATTCTTCATGAGTGAAATCATATATTTGTCTTTGTCTTATTTCAGTTAAGATAATACTCTCTAGCTCCATCTATGTCATTTGCAAATGGCAAGATTTCATTCTTTTTGATGTCTAAATATTCCATATAATTGAATACACACACACACACACACACACACACACACACCACCTCTTTATCCATTCACTTATTGATGGAAACTTGGGCTGCTTCCATAGCATAGTTTGGCTATTGTAAATAATGCTGCAAAAAACATAGGGTTGCACATATCCTTTTGAATTGGTGTTTCTGTAATCTTTGGGTAAATACCTAGTATTGATTATTGGATCATAAAGTAGTCCTATTTTTAATTTTTTGAGGAAACTCCGTACTGTTTTACATGTGGCTGTACTAGTTTGCATTCCTACCAACACAAGGGTTGGTGCACAAGGGTTCTAATTTCTCCACATCCTCCCCAAACTTATTATCTGTTGTTTAATGTGATCTTCCTAATGTGTGTAAGGTAGTATCTCATTGCAGTTTTTTTTTTTTTTTATGATAGTCACACAGAGAGAGAGAGAGAGAGGCAGAGACATAGGCAGAGGGAGAAGCAGGCTCCATGCACCGGGAGCCTGACGTGGGATTCGATCCTGGGTCTCCAGGATCGCACCCTGGTCCAAAGGCAGGCGCTAAACCGCTGCGCCACCCAGGGATCCCCTCATTGCAGTTTTGATTTACATTCTTCTAATGATTAATGATGTTGAGCATCATTTCAGGTGCTTACTGGCCATTTGTATATCTGGAGAAAGTCTTTTGCCTATTTTTGAATTTGGTTGTTTGTATTTTTGTTAAGTTTTAGGAGTTCTCTATATATTCTGGATATTAATCCTTACAGATATATGATTTACAAATATTTTTCCCATTCTGTAGGTTGCCTTTTTTACTCTGAATAATATCTTTTGATACACAAAATTTTTAAATTTTCCTAACATCCAGTTTGTGCCACGTGGTGCATTCCAATGAGAGACAAAATGATTGCTGAGAGTCCAAAGCTTGGAACAAAGAGAAACCTGAAGAAGCTACACCATTAGGCACTGCTAAGAAGTGTAGGCACTGAGGTAAAACCCCGAGTCTGGGTTGGCTCTCAGTTTAATTATCATAGAATGTAAAGTGTGTGGAAACAAGGAAGGAAAAACAACTCAAGAAACCAATTTTGAGGGGCAGCAGGGAAGTAGGGAAGTGTGTATGTGACTGTCTGCATGGGCCTCAGAGGAGTGAGCACTAACTAGGGGGCTGCAGGGGATGGGAGAATTGACCTCAGCAGGCCTGGCCTTCTGTCTACCATCATTACTGTTTTCAGCATGTACTATATTCAGGACAGACTGATGGCAGAAACAATTGGCTTTTGCCACACGCATAAAGCTGTTGCCATTTATGTGTGTCCCTATCCTTATTGTTTCTTCTACCCACTGAGGTCTGACTCTCCCACAAGTTTGTCTATTTTTTCTTTTGTTACCCACATCTTTGGTGTCCTATCCAAGAAGAAATCATCAAATTAAATGTTGTGAAGCTTTCATCCTATGTTACGTTCTGGGAGTCTTATTGTCTTACATTTAGGTTCTGATCCATTTTCAGTTAATTTCAATACATGCTTGTTGGATGAGGGTCCAACTTTGTTCTTTTGCCTGTGGCTACCCAGTTTTCAGCACCATTTGTTGAAAAGACTGTCCTTTCTCCATTGAAAAAATCTTGGCATCCTTCCCCCAAATCATTTCATTATATATGTGTGGGCTTATTTCTGGGCTTTGTATTCTGTTCCATTGGTCTATATGCCTGGACACCAATACCACACCAATGTTGCATGGTCTTGACTACTTTGTAGTAAGTGGAAATCAAGAAGTGTAAATCCCTCAATTTGCTGTCTTTTTCAAGAGTGTTTTGGCAATTCAAAGTCCCTTGAGATTTTACATGAATTTTAGGATGAGTTTTTCTATTTTTATAAATAATAATATTGGGGTTTAGTAGGGATTTCATTGAATCTGCAGATTGCTTTGGGTGGTGTCAGCATTTTAACAATATTGTCTTCTAACCCATGTCCATGGGATGTGTTTCCATTTGTTCTTGTCTTCTTTAATCTTCCAGCATTGTTTTGTAGTTTTCACTGGACAAATCTTTTACCTCCTTGATTAAGTGAATTCCTAAGTATTTTACTCTTTTTTGATATTACTGTAAAGGGAACTGATTTTGTTATTGCCTTTTCAGATTATTCATTGTTGATATGTAGAAACGCAACTGATTTTTGGGTGTTGACTTGTATCTTGCTACTTTGCTGAATTCATTTATAGTTCTAATAGGTTTTTTGGTAGAATCTTTAGTTGTTTTTTTATTTTTTAAGATTGATTGATTGATTGATTGATTTATGAGAGACACAGAGAGAGGTAGAGAGGCAGAGACACAGGCAGAGGGAGAAGCAGGCTCCACGCAGGGAGCCCAGCATGGGACTCGATCTGGTCTCCAGGATCACACCCTGGGCTGAAGGCAGGGCTAAACCGTTGAGCCACCCAGGCTGCCCCTCTTTAGGGTTTTCCACATATAAAATCATATCCATATTTCTTCCTTTCCAGTTTTTATGCCCATTATTTCCTTTTCTTTTGTAATTACTCTAGCTCAGATTTCTGTACTTTGTTGAGTGGGCATCTTTGCCTTGTTCCTATATTAAAAGAAAAGCTTTCAGTCTTTTACCATCTAGCAAGATGTTTAGTGGGGACTTTTCATATATGGTTTTTATTAGGTTGAGGCAGGTCCCTCTATTTATATTTTGTTGAGCATTTTTATCATGAAAACGTGTTGAATTTTGTCGGGTGCTTTTTCCAAATCAATTCAAATGATCATGTGCTTTTCCCCTTCATTTTGTTAATGTGCATAATACATTCATTGATTTTTTTATATGTCGAACTATCCTTACCTTCCAGAAAATTCCACTTTGTCATTATGTGTGATCCTTTTAATATACTATTAAATTCTGTTTGCTAGTATTTTGTTGAAGTTTTTTGTGTCACTGTTCATACAGTATATTGTTCTGTAGTTTTCTTGTAGTGTTTTTGTTAGGCTTTGGTATCTGTGTTATGTTAGCCTTAAAGAATGAGTTAGGAAGTGATCCCTTCTGTTATTTTTTTTTGGAAAAATTTGAGAAAGATTGTTGTTATTTAATGTATGGTAGAATTCACCTGTGAAGCTGTCATGTCCATGACTTTCCTCTGTTGGGATATTTTTGATTCCTAATTTAACCTCCTTACTAATGATAAATCTATTCAAGACTGTTTCTTCATGTATTAGTCTTGACAGGCTTTGTTTTCTAAGGAATTTGTGCATTTCATGTAAGTTATTTCATTTTTTGTTCATAGCACTCTCATAATTCTTTTTATTTCTGTAGCATCGGTAATAATATTCTTACTTTCATTTCTGATTTTGGTAATCAAGTCTTCTGTTTTTCTCTAGTCCATCCAGCTAAAGTTTGTCAAGTTTGTTCATCTTTTTGAATAACGTTTCATTTCATTGTTTTTCTCTATTATTTTTTTATTCTCTATTCATTTATTTCTGCTCTAATTTTTATTGTTTCCTTCCTGCTGCTAGTTTTGGGCTTAGTTTGTTCTTCTTTTTCTAGAACATTTCTTAAGTTGTAAAGTTAAGTTTTTCTTGTTTTTTAGCGTGTTTATAGTTATAAACTTCCCCTTAGCACTGCTCTCATTGTTTTGGCATATTGTGTTTTCATTCTCATTCATCTCTAAATGTTTTCTAATTTCCCTTGTGATTTCTTTTCAGATCCACTGGTTGCTTGAAAGTGTATTGTTTAATTTCCACAATTGTGTGAATGTTCCAGTTTTACTTTGTGATTTATTTCTAACTTTATCCAGTTGTGGTCATAGAATTTGTATGAAATCTACCTTTGAAACCTATTGAGACTTAATTCGTGACTTAACATATGGTGCATTCTGGAAAATATCCCATGCTCACTTGAAAAAAAGTGCTTATATTGTTGGGTAGAGTTCTGTATATATTTGTTAGATTTAGTTTCTAAATTTTGTGTCTTTTGTTTTCTTGCATATCTTTTGTCTGGTTATTCTGTTCATTATTGTGAGAACTTGTAGTCTCCAACTATTATTTAGAACTATTTTTCCTTTCAATTCTGTTGGTTTCTGCTTCATATATTTTGATAGTCTATCTTTTGGTTCATAAATGTTCATAATGGGATTATCTTCTTGCTGTGGTAAACCTTCTATTATTATATAATTTCCTTTGGCTCTTGTAACCTTTTTGATTTAAAGTCTATTTTGTCTATTATTAGTTTAGCCACCCCTACTTTATTTTAGTTACTATTTGCATGGAATATCTTTTTTGTCCTTTCACTTTCAACCTGTTTGTGTCTTTGAGTCTCAAATATGTCTCTTGCAGACAGCATATAGTTTGGTCATGTGTTTTTGTCCTTCCTGCCAATCTCTGTCTTTTAATGGGAGAATTTATTCCATTACATTTAGAGTAATTACTAATAAGGAGGGACTTCTGTCATTGTACTGTTTTATATTCTGTATGTGCTATAGTGCTTTTGTCCCTCATTTCCTGCATTACTGTTTTCGTTTGTATTTAGTTGATTTTTTGTAAAGAAATGTTTAAATTCACTTTTCATTTCTTTCTGTGTATATTCTATACCTATTTTCATTGTGGTTATAATGGGGATAACATTTAACATCTTAATGTTATTCTTAACGTTATAACATTATAACTCTAACTTAAGTTTATACTGGTTTAACTTCAATAACATATAAAAAGTCAGTTTCTTTACAGTTCTGTCCCCACCCCTTGCAATTGTTGATTACAAAGAATTATAGAGTCTCCCCTTATCTATGGGAATATGTTCCAAGACCCCAACTGATATCTGAAACCACAGATAGTACTGAACCCTATATATACTGTATTTTTCCTATACATACTTGTGATAAGGTTTAATTTATAAATTAGGCATAGTAATAGATTAACAACAATAATAAAATAGAACAATTATAACAGTATACTGTAATAAAAGTTATATGAACGTGGTTTCTCTTTCTCTAAGTATCTTACTGTTTTGAGCTCACCCTTCTTGTGATAACATGAGGTAATAAAATACTACATGGTGGGCAGCTCCGGTGGCACAGCGGTTTAGTGCCGCCTGCAGCCCAGGGCGTGATCCTGGAGACCCGGGATCGAGTCCCACGTCAGGTTCTCTGTGTGGTGCCTGCTTCTCCCTCTGCCTGTGTCTCTGCCTCTTTCTCTGTCTCTATGAATAAATAAAATAAAAAAACTTTAAAAAAAATACTACATGGTAAGATAAAATGAGGTGAATGATGCAGGCATTGTAATATAGCATTATACATCAGAAAAGATCACTGGCTTCTGGATCACAGTTGACCATCTGTACCTGAAACCATGAAAGCAAAACCAGAGATAAAGGGGAACTACTGTACAACTTTATATACTGTATGCCCCCAAAATATATACTAACAATCGTTTTCAATGCATTAGTCTCCTAAACTGCATAGAAAACAGAATGAGGAATTACAAACCAAAGTTATAGTAACACTAGACATATTAATAATTGTCTTTTTTAATGTATCATATAGAAAATGAAAAGTACAGTTATAAATTATTGTTAAAATAATACTGGCTTTTATAATTTCCCACGTATTTACTTTTATTGAGATCTTTCTTTCTCCAAATGGCTTCATGTTACTATCTGGTGTCCTTTTATTTCACCTAACAGGATCCCTATGAGCATTTGTTCGAAGACAGGTCTAGGGGTCGCAAACTCCCTCAGCTTTTGTTTATCTGGGAATGTTTTACTTCTTTCTCCCTCAGTTTTGAAGGACAGCTATGTTAGATATAGCTGTTGGTCGACAGATATTTTTCTTTTAGTACTTTGAATATATCTTTTCTGTCTTCTGGCCTCCAAAGTTTTTGACGAGAAATCTACTCATATTCTTACTGAGGAACCCTTCTACCTGTAATTTCATTCTTTCTTGCTACGTTCAACATTCTTTGACTTTTGAAAGTTGGATTATAATGTGTGAATGGGTCTCTTTGAATTAACCTTACATGGAGTTCATTGAGCTTCTTGGATGTTTATATTCATGTCTTTCATCAAATTTGGGAAGTGTTCACCCATTATTTTTTTTTTTAAAGTTTTTTATTGGTGTTCAATTTGCCAACATATAGAATAACACCCAGTGCTCATCCCATCAAGTGCCCCCCCCCAGTGCCTGTCACCCAGTCACCCCCACCCCCCACCCACCTCCCTTTCTACCACCCCTTGTTCGTTTCCCAGAGTTAGGAGTCTCTCATGTTCTGTCTCCCTTTCTGATATTTCCCACTCATTTTTTCTCCTTCCCCCTTTATTCCCTTTCACTATTTTTTATATTCCCCAAATGAATGAGACCATATAATGTTTGTCCTACTCCGATTGACTTATTTCACTCAGCATAATACCCTCCAGTTCCATCCATGTCGAAGCAAATTCACCCATTATTTCCTCACATATTTTCTCTGCTCCTTTCTCTCTTCCTTTGGGACTCCTATGATGCATATGTTGGTCAGTGTCCCACAGGTCCCTAAGGCTCTATTCACTTTTCTTCCATCTTTTTTTCTTTCTGTTTCTGAATCTTGATTATGTCCATTATTCTCTTTTCAAGTTTACTGATTCTTTACTCTACCTGCTTAAATCTACCTCAAATCCATCTAGTAAAGTTTTCATTTTGGTTACTGTACCTTTTCAGCTCCAGAAATTCTTCAGTTTCTTTTTAGGTTCTCTCTCTATTGAGAGTTCCATTTTATTCACACATTGTTTTTTCTTTTCTTTGTCTATGTCTTTAGGTCTTTGAGCATCTTTAAGATGATTATTTAAAAGCAGTTGTCTAGTATATCTGCCATTAGGTTTCTCCACAGTTTTCTTTGAAAGGACCATACTTTCCTGTTTCTTTGTTATGCCTTATGATTTTTTTGTTGTTGAATACTGGTCATTTGAATTTAATAATGTGGGAACTCTGGAAATCAGATTCTCTTCCTTACCCAAAGTTTACCGTTTTGTTGTTGTTGTTGTTGGTCTTGTTTTTTTATTGTTTTAGAGTCTCAGTGCCAAGAATCACCTGAAAGTATAAACTTAATGTCTTCTTAAGTCTTTTCTGAGCTTTTTTCCCCTGGGTATGCAGAGTCACTTTCTAATTATACTGCGAATGCAGTGGCTTTTGATTGTCCTAGTCTTTAATGGCTGACTCTCAAAAGAGGAAAAAGCAAAAGATGAAGAAGGTGAAAGAGGGCCCTTGAAATCCCCTGAAATTCACTTCAGCCAAAGGAGAAAGGGCTTGTAACAATGGGTGGAGATGCAGCAAAGGTGGCTCCCCAACTTCTTTGGAACTCTCTGATCAATTAACAATCAGATCAGTTCCCCAATATTTGGAAGATAGAATCTTTTTCCCCATCCTGGTTCCCACATTTGTGAAGGTTGCTTCAGGAACACTTGCACAGATGCCTGCAATATGGCTGGGGGTAGGGAATGAGTAACTGCTACTGTGGTAAGAACTGAAATTGACTAAAATTAGTCTCAATTTACAACCCATATCTTCCCCTGGATTTTGGAAGCCTTTAGTAGATTCCAGAGTTCCAAATAGTTACATCAGGCAGATTCTGACTGGGCAAATGTTGTCTAGATAGGGAGACCAATGCCGGGTGCATCCTATTCTACTCTCTTCTAAGAGGCTAAAACATATTTTGTATCTTATTGAATGCCTTTTGGGGATCTTCAGATAGGATTGATTATATATAACTTTTCTGCCTTTATAACAATAGTCACTTTTATTGACAGATTCCTAATAATAAACCATCCTAACATTACTAGAATGTAGTCCTCTAACCATAACTACTGAAGCAAATGTAAACAGTAAAACTTGACCCCAAATTGCATACTGCAATAAGTCGCTTATTTCAGAATAAGGGCATTAATTAATTCTTTTATAGATGCACATGAGTTTCAACTTGATTTCTCTAATGTTCTGAGCACTAATTGGATGAAATTATCATTCTTATGGTGACATTTGAAACCTTGGGCTTTTTCCTAGAATATAGAAAAGAAAAATTTTGATAACAAAAAGATAGAATAAAATCATTAAATATACCTGATCCAAAAGAATGCTAAAAAGAAAAAAAAAGCAAGGAATGAGACAGCTGAAAACAAATAGTAGTGTGGAAGATTTAAAATCCCAACATATCAATAATCACATTATATGTAAATGGTCTAAATACTCCAATAGAAACAGCACCAGACAGAACAGATACCACTGGAAATCAGGACAGATGTAATCACAGTGAATGTAGATGAAAAGGAAAAGAGATGAAAGCAATTAGAAATATGTATTAGGGCACCCCGGGTGGCTCAGTGGTTTCACGCTGCCTTCGGCCCAGGGTGTGATCCTGGAGACTTGAGATCGAGTCCCACATCACGCTCCCTGCGTGGAGCCTGCTTCTCCCTCTGCTTGTGTCTCTGCCTCTCTCTCTGTGTCTCTCATGAATAAATAAAATCTTTAAAAAAATGTATATTATATATAGAAGACAGATAATTCAACATTAGAATAATGAGAAGAAAAGATGACTCAAATATATAATACAAGAACAAAGCCCCTGAAATGAAAAAAGAAAGTCAAGCAGTGTAAACCATCAGGCAATACATCAAACATTAAAGTCCTCAAACAATATAACATCTCTGAGCCTTTCTTGGAAAAAGTGCTTAATAATGACTGTAAATAAAAGTCTCTTCAAAATGGAGAATCTTAGAGAAAAACAAAGAAGCATGATGGCAAATCCTTTTGTGAAGAACTATTACTAAACAGCTTAGAAACGATTAGAAAAGTAATTATTATCTTGGATAATATAAAAACATAACTGTATTAAGAATTGGAAGTTGGAGAAAGGGGAGATGGAGAAAATATCAGTCATTATCTTCCAAATATTTAAAAGGAATATATAGTTTTTTTAAAAACCTGAATATTTCATAATCTCTTAACCTTGAAGGGATCTTTTAAGAAATAACCTTTGATTAAGAAATAAATATTTGAGGGCAGCCTGGGTGGCTCAGTGGTTTGGCGCCGTCTTCGGCCAAGAGCATGATCCTGGAGACCCGGGATCGAGTACCACATCGGGCTCCCTGCATGGAGCCTGCTTCTCCCTCTGCTTGTGCCCCTGCCTCTCTCTCTCTCTCGTGAATAAATAAATAAAATCTTAAAAAAAAAAAAAAAGAAAAAGAAATATTTGAGGGTTGCCTGGGTGGCTGTGGGTTGATTGTCCTTGGTTTCAGTTCAGGTCATGACCTCATGATTGGATCTGGCCCTACAGAGGACTCTGTACTTAGCATAGAGTCTGCTTGAGATTCTTTCCCCTTCCTCCTCCTTCCCCCTCTACTTCTGCCCCTGCTCGCACTCTCTCTCTCTCTAAAATAAATAGGTGGGTACCTGGGTGGCTCAGCAGTTGAGCATCTGCCTTTGGCTTAGGTCATGATCCCAGAGTCTTGGGATGGAGTCCCGCATCAGGCTCCCTATACAGAGTTTGCTTCTCCTTCTGCTTATATCTCTGCTTCTCTCTCTGTATCTCTCATGAATAAATAAATAAAATCTTAAACCAAATAAGCAAATAAAATCTTTTTAAAAAGAAATATTTGAAGGTTAATCCTACAAAAATGCTTTTCTTTATTTTTCTTTAAAGCAAATTGAACTTATTCTCTTTTTTAACAAGTAGGATGTGTAACAAGCCCTTTTATATTAAAAAAAATTTCTTGGTTTCCCTCCATCTATTTTATATACCTATACGAAGATGTCTGGGATGATGTATGCCTAATGTGAACAGTGGAAATTTCTGGGTATTTATTGCAATGTGGGAGTGACTTATATTTTGACCTTTGCCTTTTTGAATTGTTTCAGTTCTTTTTTATGAATACATACCTATTTTATAAAAACAAGGGTGATTATTTTGTGCATATTAAAAGACATCTAATGAAAGAAGTCTAAGTACGTACAGTTGACCTTTGAACAATATGGTTTTAAACTGCACTGGTCCACTTACATGTTGATTTTCTTCAGTACAATACAGAACTAAAAATGCAGTTTTCCTCTTTATGATTTTCTTAATATTTTTCTCTAGCTTACTTAATTATAAGAATATAGTACATAATACATATAACATACAAACATATGTTAGTTGATGGTATATGTTATCAGTAAGGCTTCCAGTCAGTAATAGTTATTAGTAGTTAAGTTTTGCAGGAGTTTATGACCCAGCAATTGCACTGCTGGGGATTTACCCCAAAGATACAGATGCAGTGAAACAGCAGGACACCTGCACCCCAATGTTTATAGCAGTAATGTCCACAATAGCCACATTGTGGAAGGAGCCTCGGTGTCCATCGAAAGATGAATGGAAAGATGATGTGGTCTATATATACAATGGAATATTCCTCAGCCATCAGAAATGACAAATACCCACCATTTGCTTCAACGTGGATGGAACTGGAGGGTATTATCCTGAGTGAAGTAAGTCAATCGGAGGACAGTCATTATATGTTTCGCTCATAGGGCGAATATAAAAAGTAGTGAAAGGGAATAAAGGGGAAAGGAGAGAAAATGAGTGGGAAATATCAGTGACGGTGACAGAACATGAGAGACTCCTAACTCTGGGAAACAAACAAGGGGTGGTGGAAAGGGAAATAGGTGGGGGGGTTGGGGTGACTGGGTGATGGGCACTGAGGGGGACACTTGACAGGATGAGCACTGGGTGTTATGCTATATGTTGGCAAATCGAACCCCAATAAAAAAATATACAAGAAAAAAAAAGGTTTGTGGGAGTCTAAAGTTATACATGAATTTTCAACTATGTAGGTGGTCAGGCTCCCAACCCATGCACTGTTCAAGGGTCAGTTGTATAAATCTAGATTAGTTAACAATGATAATTCTGTTTTTATTTATACTCATATTTTTTTTCATTTCTGATTTTTTTTAAGTTTTTGGTTATAAATGAAGTTTTTGGTTATATATAATACTAAAATTGTACCCTAAATCATGATCTTTAGGGGCTTTTATGTTACAGTAAAACTGAAGCAGAAAGTATGCCTAAGGGGATCCCTGGGTGGCTCAGCGGTTTAGCACCTGTCTTTGGCCCAGGGTGCGATCCTGGAGTGCCGGAATCGAGTCCCAAGTCGGGCTCCTGGCATGGAGCCTGCTTCTCCCTCTGCCTGTGTCTCTGCCTCTCTCTCTCTCTCTCTCTCTCTCTCTCTCTATGTCTATCATGAATAAATAAATAAATCTTTAAAAAAATAAAATAAAATTCATTAAAAAGAAAGTATGCCTAAGAGTCACCTCATGTATAAATAAAACATTCAAGCAAGCACAGTTGTTAAAATTTATTGAATTTGTGGAAACAAAATTTTTGTGTTAATATCAAGTAAATAAACTAATCTCTGAAGAGGCCAGCTCATTTTTCAAATCTCTACTAACACCTCAGAGATTTCACACATTCAGCTTCTCTCCTAGATTTCATTGGAGAAGCAGAGCTAAGCAGACCATAGTCATTAGCATAATTCATTTTCCTGACAGTACTGGGTCCTCTTTGTAGCCATGAGACTACAAATATATTAATAAACATATCACTGATGACCATAATAAGAATAATACATTTTCTTTAGAATAGTGTTTTTATTTCTATTTTCAAGCATCTTCTCTTACCTCTCTGTCCCTTTCCCTACTCCCTTCCCCACAATAACCAGGAAAATGGGATTCTGTTACCTGTATACACGTGTAACATTACCTCATTAAAAAGAGGGGCACCTGGGTGGCTCAGTCGGCTAAATGTCTGTCTTTGGCTCAGGTCCTGGGAGTGCCATATCGGGCTCCACACTCAGCGGAGAGTCTGCTTCTCCCTTTCCCTCTGCCCCTCCCCCTGCTTGTGCGCGTGCACACACTCTCTCTCTCTCAAATGTAAAAGAAATTTACTTTAAAGAAAAAAAATAGAATCTTCCTCTTCCACTCCAAACTTTCAAGTAAATTTGCCTCCCTAAAGATGCTATGAATCTTGGAGCTTTGCTGCTTCATCCTGTCTCTTTGACAAGTACAGCTTTAACTTTTGTCAGTTTTGTCCTCACTGTTATTCTCTCTTCCCTCTCCCCTCACTTGTACTGTCTGCAATGAGAGAATGAGAGATTAGCCTGGTGCTTGAGCAAGTCCTATGCTACCAACATACAACTGAGTAGGAGTTTTTTACCCTACATGGTGACACAGGTGCTTGGTATAGTGTCAACTACACTCAGGTGGTTTTAGTTTCAAACTACTTCTTTATTTTTGCTTCCTGTGGAATCTTCTCCAAATTTTTCTTTATTTTTTTTTTAATTCACTCAACAAATATTTACTTTGTGTCCTCCACTATGCCAAAAGTGCAGAATAGAACTCAAAGCTCTAATTTTATTTGCTGAGGCTGCAGCCATATGCTTAGCATAATTTATAGTCAGTGGTCAATGATCAGTTTCAGGATATTCGAGCTTTATACATTTATTACTTCTCTAGCTATTTAGCCCAAAATATTACATGATAGTCTTAAGTACTTTGTATGATCCACTATGCAGAGCTTTGTGACTCCTCTAGTCCTTTCCCATCTTATCACTTTTATATAATTTATTTCCTTTTCAGTGACTTAACTAGTTACTCTTCAAGAACTTTAATCTTTTCTGACTCGATGTCTAAGTGATTAAGGTCACTGTGAATTCTGACTTGGTATCTCTCAGTGCTAAACACATTCCCTTCCTTTCTTTCATCTTGTCCTGCCATGAAAACACTGTTGAGATCTGCAAGAGAGATGGAAGGGAGACATACGTTTAAATGATTTCTAAGTGCCTATTCCCATAGTTAAAATTGTTGAGATATCACATCTGGACAATTGACATTTATCATTAGAATGTATTTCATTCTTAGAGCTGTGACGTTGGAATCCTTGAGCTGTGTGGGTAGTCATCCTGACAGGTTTGTTCGTTAAAACATGGGTCTCCTATTAAGTTTAAATGATCACTACAGTGAAAGACCTACAGCTGGAATGGAAGAAAAGCTGCAGAAAATTACTGAAATAAAGGATGGGATTTGGCAGACTGGGGTTGGAGCAAAAGAAGTGTGAAACAACAGGTGCCATGGGTTATCAGCATTTTTAATTAACATCTGTTTTTAGCCTGAAGCACTTTGCGGAGAATGCTTCACCAGGGCCTGTAGTCAGAGATAAACACAGACTATTGAGAAGTAGCTGAGTAGGAAAACATAAAGGTTTTCCTTGAGAGGGAATAATCTTGGAGGTTATTCACTGAATATACACATCAAAGGGAAACCCCTATTAAAACGATACATTTTTATATCATTTATTTTGATACTTAATGTATATATAAAGTCACAGTAAAGGTATGAAAAGCCACAATGCATAATAATACAAGTGTTCACTTCTACTTATACCTGGGCTTGGAACTTGGAGGTGGTTCTGAGGGGACTTTTGCCTTTTCTGCATAGTTTGAATTTTGAAAAGGAGACAATATTTATGTA